>NC_041738.1:33056801-33364935 GCF_004115215.2 Ornithorhynchus anatinus | reverse complement strand
CCTTTTCTTCCCTCCCAAGCCCTGTCCTCTTCCTGATTTCCCTGTCACTGTGGATGGTACGACCATCCTTCCCGTCTCTCAAGCCCGCAACCTTGGTGTCATCCTTGACCCAGCTCTCTCATTCACCCCACACATCAATCGGTCACCCACACCTGCCAGTCTCACCTTTACAATATCGCCAAGGTTCGCCCTTTCCTCTCCACCCAAACGGCTATCTTACTGGTACAGGCTCTCATAATATCCCGGCTGGATTATTGTGTCAGCCTTCTCTCTGATCTCCCTTCCTCCTGTCTCTCCCCGCTCCAGTCTATTCTTCATTCCGCTGCCCGGATCATCTTCCTACAGAAGCCTCTGGGCATGTCAATCTCCTCCTTAAAAACCTCCAGTAGTTGCCTATCAACCTCCGCATGAAACAAAACCTTCTCACTCTAGGCTTTGAGGTTGTCCATCCCATTGCCCCCTCCTGCCTCTCCTCCCTTCTCTCTTTCTACTGCCCACCCCGCACGCTCCGCTCCTCTGCCACTCACCTCCTCACCGTCCCCCGTTCTCGTCTGTCCTGCCGTTGACCCCTGGCCCACGTCCTCCCGCTGTCCTGGAATGCCCTCCCTCCTCACCTCCGCCAAACCCATTCTCTTCCCCTCTTCAAAGCCCTACTGAGAGCTCACCTCCTCCAAGAGGCCTTCCCAGACTGAGCCTCCTCTTTTCCCTCTGCTCCCTCTGCTGCCTCTCTGCCCACCCTTCACCTCCCTTCAGCTAAGCCCCCTTTCCCCCCTTTCCCTCTGCTCCTCCCCCTCTCCCTTCCCCTCAGCACTGTACTCATTTGCTCATTTGTATATATTTTTATTACCCTATTTATTTTATTAATGAGGTGTACATCCCCTTGATTCTATTTATTGCTATTAACTTGTCTTGTTTTTGCCCGTCTGCCTCCCCTGATTAGACTGTAAGCCCTTCAATGGGCAGAGATTGTCTCTATCTGTTGCTGAATTGTACATTCCAAGCACTTAGTACAGTGCTCTGCACATAGTAAGCGCTCAATAAATACTATTGAATGAATGAATGAACAGAGGATGTGAAGTGGGGTGGAGCAGATCAATCCATCATATTGATTGAGCACGTACTGTGTTAGAGCACTGTACTAAACGCTTGGTGGAGTGCAATGGACCAATTGATAAAGTGCTGATATGTAAGACGGAGAAAGTTGGCAGAGAGCTTTGAAGCCACTGGCCATGGGCATGTTTGAGGCTTGTCTTTGTAGCTGTTTCCTGGCGTGGAGGGTGGATGAACTCTGTTCTCTCTGTGGTTGCAGGGGGTTGGGGGGGCGGTTGCAGACACCCAGAGTTCACCAGATTAGTTTAGGATCTTAGCCCCAGGGACCCGAATTTGCAAGTTCTTCCAGATGAGGGAGAATCAAAGCCAAAAAGTGTTTGTTTTTCCTCTAGTTCTGAGATCAGATTACCCATAAAGCAGCCAAACAGCAACTAAACCAACGTGCGCATTTATTTGCGGGTACATTCAGTTACTGATGTATAGGTTTTGCAGTATGCGTGGCTGCTTAGCTACGAAGGCACTTAGTCTGTAAGGTCCTCAGTGGTTTTTTACCACGGAGTCTGTTTGCCACGTCCCAGGTCGTGTCCTTGGGGTTCTTTCTCTTCGTTACTTCCTCTGTGTTACCTGGCTCTGTCGTTTGTCTGCTGTGTGACTTTGAGCAAGTTTTTGCATTTCCCTGTGCCTCAGTTATCTCATCTGTAAAATGGGGATTGAGAATGTGAGCCTGACTTTGGACGGGAACTGTGTCCAACCCGATTTGTTTTTTGTATCTACCCCAGCGCTTAGTACAGTGCCTGGCACATAGTAAGTGCTTAACAAATACAAAAATGATTATTATTATTATTGAGGTCAACAGTGAGAAACTTTGTCCTTGGGAAATAACATTTCATTCCAGGACCAACTAATGTATTGAAACCTTTTTCACCCCCCTTTTTGCTAATAATAATAATGGTATTTGTTAAGCGCTTACTACGTGCCAAGCACTGTACTAAGCGCTGGGGGAGATACAAGCAAATCGGGTTGGACACAATCTCTGTCCCATGTGGAAGTCAGTGTCAATCCTCATTTTACAGATGAGGTAACTGAGGCACAGAGAAGTAAAGTGACTTGCCAAAGGTATCCACCCCAGCGCTAAGTACAGTGCCTGGCACATAATAAGAGCTTAACAAATACAATTTATTATTATTATTATTATTGACCATCTCAGGGCACATTCTTCTGCATCCTAAGGGTCCGCCAGACAGGGGCTCTGAAAGCGGGACTCATTGAAAGTAGTCTGCTGCTGGCATGGGGGGATGCAGAGGGAATATTGCTTTTGGAAATAAATCCCAGGGAGGCTCCTGCCCGGTGATGTGTCCCAGGCCTCACTCTCAGTGACCTTCTTTCCTCCTCGCAGGCGTTACCTGAACAAAACGTCGGACGACGATTCCGCCTCAGAGAGCTTCTTCCCCTCGGAGAGCTCGCCCTCTGACCCCGTGACCCTGCGTCGGAGGATGCTGGCTGCCGCCGCCGAGCGGAGACTTCAGATGCAGCAGGCCTCCTAGCCCTCTCCTCCGCACTCTCCCTCGTCCTCCCCGGTAGCAGCACGCCGATCCGGCGCGTGGCGTCCCAGCGGGACGAAGTTGGCCCCAGCTCTGCCGGCCCTGGGAAGGCGTGGGGCTTGACTGCATTGCCGCTGTATAAAGCATGTGGTCTTACTAGTGTTTGGACAGCTGAGAAATTTCATTTTTTTTTTTTTTGAGGTGGGAGGGGAGGTTAATATTTCCTTTGTGACCTTTCTCCCCCGACCTTCCTGCCCACCAAAATTGCAGAGTTTCACCACCGTCATGATCGCTGCTGGCATCGCTTCGCCGCCAGGCGGCAGGGAGGGGTGGGAAGTGGAAGAACAGCGGCAGGAGTCCAGATTAACCGCTCGACGCGTAGGTCACGGACAGCGTCGACGCCTCGTAGCTTCAATGTTGCGGGGGGAGAATGTTGGGAAAGACTTGCAGAACCCTTTTCTAGGTCAGCAGGAGGTATCTGCTCCCAGGCCACCCTACATACCCAGAAGGAATTGAGTGCTACGGAGGCCAAACCGAGAGCAGTACCACCCCTTAGGCAGAGGGAGACACCGGTCGGACCTAGGAAAATAACTTCTTGGTGTGGCCAAGAGGAGCCAGCTAGTAGGCTAGTTTCTGGGAAGGGAGGAAAAAGTCTGGAAGTGAAGAAGGGAATTCCTCTTTCCCATCCACCAGTGGCTTTCACCCTGTCCAAGTCCCTGAGCTACAGCTGACGTGATTTCTGTTAACTCTGGTGCGGAGTCTCTCGTGTCTGCACGCCTGTGTCCTCTATCCCCTCCGGACATTTTGCCACCCCTCAGACGCTGAGGAGGTCGGCCGTCAAAGGATTAAGCAGCAAACATTCATTCAGAGTTGGAATCCAGTATTACACCACTTTAGGTGAGTGCAGGCGACAAACCTGTAAGTTCTCGGAGTGACGGAAGGTCCGGGCCGTGAGTGATGGGAAGTAATTTCAGCAGGGCTTTCTAGAAGAGGTCCGAAGGTAGCCACAGTGTCTACCTTCCTTCGAGTCCTTTGTTTTGGTAGCTTTGCTCTTATTAGCTTAATTAGATATCAAGAGTCTTCAGCCCGCTGCTGAATAGGTTCAGTTCCCTAACCCTTTCGAATTTTTTCCCCACTTTAATGTTTAAAAAAGTAAAAGTGGAAACCCACAATCGTAGGTGTCAGAGTTCAATTTTACATCCCTTTGGATTAATTTTTTAATGTTCAGGAGCTTAGCTCATCACAATCCTTTTGGGGAAAATCCAGTATTTACAATTATTGGCGAAGTTAAGTGTATTTTTTTTAAACTGCAAGTTTTTAGGATTTGTTATGGGCAATTGGAAAATATGGAGGAATAATATGTAGGCAAAGATAATTTATTTCAGTAAATCTTTCAAAAGCCTTACCTTGCAATGCTACTAGTAAACTTTTGAAAACTTTTGTGATTTTTTTTGGGGGGGGGATGTTGTTTTGCTCAGAGCACAGCTATTTCTCTTTTTATTGTAAAAAAAAAAAAATAAAAAAGTAAAATACTTTGGGTGTGCTTCATGACTTGAAGTATCGGGGATGTCATCTTTGAATCTCATGTTGTTTCCTCTATCATTCTTGTTTAAGGCTGTAATCTTCTCTTTCAGTCCATCCAGTTGATAAATTTGGTTTTGTAATGTGTTTACTAGTTAGGGCTGAGCCAGGTTGTGGGTGTTATCTTTTCTTTAAAATTTCTCAGAGTGGAAAAAAAACAGCGTAACTTTCCCCTGGAACTGTTCAGTTTTAACACCTCATTTTTCAGTGCCTTTACAAAAAGGCCCGTTATTTGGTAATGGAATCCCACGGTCTATTTCATGCAATTCATGCATGCGTTATCAGAAGCAGAGTGATACTTGTGGAAACTAGAAGGGTCAAACAAGGTGTGTCTTTCTCCCAGGACTGTGGGCTACCTAGATAAATTGGTAAATGGGAATGTGGAGACATTCCCAGATAGGAAAGACTCGAGAAGAGAGGTTAGTTTTGCATCCCGTGGTGATGTCAGATGGTGCCTAAGAAGGGGGAAGCAGTGTGGCTTAGTGGAAAGAGCCCGGGCTTGGGAGTCAGAGGAGGTGGGTTCTAATCCTGGCTCTGCCACTAGTCTGCTTGGGCAAACCGCTTCACTTCTCAGTGCCTCAGTTGGTAAAATGGGGATTAAAACCGTGAGCCCCACGTGGGACAACTTGATTACCTTGTATCTACCCGAGCACTTAGAACAGTGCTCGGCACATAGTAAGTGCTTAACAAATGCAATAATAATGTCTATATTTTTGCTGGTGTTTCACCTGCTATAGTTTACGCCTTTGCTTCTTGTCTGTTTTCAGTGAAAATGCAGAAAAGTTAAATGCTGTTTTCAGTGCAATGTACCCATATACATTTGAACCCTGAGGCTCTAGATAGCCTCCTTCAAATTCTGCCCCTTTTCTCTTATACCCAACTGCCCAATTATATATATATATTTACTATTTTGTGCATACTAGGCACTTAATGTCAGTTGACACCTTAAAACACTCCCAGTTCTCCATGACTCTCAAATTGTGGTGTTGACACTTGACCAGAAAGAAATGGATCAAAATGGTAAAGCTGAGATCAATGAAGTTTTGACAGACCTGGGCATTTGCTCGACTGCAACAATATAGCAGCAGCGTGACCCAGTGGAAGGAGCACGGGCCTGGGAGTCAGAGGACCTCCTGAGTTCTAATCCTGGCTCCGACACTTGTCTGCTGTGTGACCTTGGGGAAGTCACTTCACTTTTCAGTGCCTCAGTACCCTGAAATGAGGATTAAGTCTGTGAGCCCCAAGTGGGACAGGGACTGTTGAACCTGATTAGCTTACCCTAGTGCTTAGTACAGTGTACATAGCAACTTAAATGCCACTTAAAAAAAAAACTAGTATAGTCTACGTGCCACGGAACTACGCAGTGGGACAAATGAAGAGAGGTGATCGGGATGCTACTTGTTCTTTAAACAACCTACCTAGGCTGAAGTCTTGCTAACCCAGCTTCAGTCAATCAAATTTATTTAGCACTTACTGTGTGCAGAGCACTCTACTAAGCCCTGAGGAGAGTACAATATTCAATCTTATTTGAGTGCTTACTGGATGCAAAGCAGGGTACTAAGTGCTTGGGAGGGTACAATATAACAACAAACAGACAATTCCTGCCCACTATGAGCTCACAGTCAAACAGGGTTGGTAGACACGTTCCCTGCTCACTACAAGCTTACAGTCTAGCTGCAAGCAAGTGAATAATCTTACCTTGATGCAGCAGAGGCTGTTCAGGGAGTTTGACCTTAATAATTCACCTCTCTCTGGTTTTGCTTTTCTTTGAACTTGAAATGTCAGACATCAGCTAGGGGAAGAGATAAAATGGGATGGGTTTCTGAGCAGGTATCAAAAGATCCAGATCTGGAGAAAGGAGCAGACCCTTAACACTCAACCAACTACACTATGAAGAAACAGTCTTGACATGAAGGTGAGTTTATAGTTGAACTGCCGACCTGTTTGTCAACTAGCATCAGCAGGTCAGGATGAAAGATTTAAAATGTGGCTCCTCTCCCATGTCTGGCATCTTGAGCTTCCTTTCTCTCTTGCAGTCTAGAAGAACAGGAAGTATTGCCAGTGGCTCCTCATTCTGGCAAAGCGAGATCCAACGAGGGGGGCCACGTGCCTTTTCTAGAAGGAGACAATTTGGAATCTGAGCTACAGGTGTGGATTATTTGCTATCTACCTACCAAAGAAAGACCGGAAAGCAAACTTTTCTCACTATTAGGGCAGCTGGATTGGTGACCAGTTTGGTGAGGAAAAACTCCTGTGATAGCTGGCAACTCCAGCAGCAGGAAATGGTTTCAGGAAGGGATCTGCTGAAGAAGAGCTGGCAGGAGAGGGTTCATGGGTCAAAACTCATAAGCTGGAGATGTTGGCCTCTGTGTTTCGGACTGAAGGCTGCTGTGCTTCGGTGAATGTCTATCCCTTAGGTAGCAGCTGCCACACTGCACGATGGCAGAGAAGATCGGGCTGGGGTTGGTAGTGATTCCATTTGGGTAAAATCTTCCTAAGTGGCCAGTCCTCCAGTAAATGGTGAATGGTGGTGGTGGTGAAGGTGAATGATCAGGGCAGTTTCAAAGAAATACCCGTAATTCCGTGGGGCCTGCCCAACTGAACTTGGAAAGCTATGCGGGGGAAACCCTGCCCATTTTGTTCTGGAGTCTTCCCCTAAAACAACCTATTTGTTCTGTCCCATAACTTCCAGCTGGAGAAAGGAAGCAACCGTGGACCTGGAGGTGGAACATACGAATGACTCAGAAGGGTAAGTCGGAACTCCATGGGGGAAGGATCGCCGTGGAGGTCTTGTGCAGAGGGGGAGAGGTGGCGGCACAATTTCTAGTGAAATTAAACCCTCTCCCCATGTCCTGCACCTTGGGACTCAATGTCGACATTCAACGACAGCCTCATTTCTACCTGGAGCCACAGTCACCCCTTCCCAGTGCCCCAATTTCATCCTTCGCCCCAACCTTGATGGAATCATTGCTCCCATCTCAATGACCAGAAGGATCCTGCTGCCCAACCGCACTGGCCAAAAGGGAAGAAATGAGTGTCCAGTACTGTTGGGGAAGTTTTGCTAAGGGAGAATCAGGTGGTCAGAGATTATTTTTTTGCATTCCTATCTGCATTGTATTCTAATATCTGTCTTCCCCTGCTAAATCGTTAAGTTCCATGAGCTCAGGGATCATGTCTCCTGACTTTCTTGCACTCTCCCAAGCATTAGAAGCATTAGTACAGTGCTCTGCACTCAGATGCTTGATAACTTTCATCAATTGATTAAGATGAAATTGAAGGAGGAATCCCCTCCAATCTAATCCCCCTTAGCCCCTCCCTGTCCTCCAATCAAGACCCTTGAGCTGTATGACTATGTCTTGGTTCTTTATTGTTACTTAATGAGCCTTGCAAATAGCCAGTCACCCAATCAATCCATTGTATTTGTTGAGGGCTTACTGTGTGCAGAGCACTGTACCAAGCGCTTGGGAGACCACAGTATGACACAGGTGGTAGACCAATTTCCTGCCCATAACTGGTTTACAGTCTAGGGGGAGAGTAAGGATGAAACCAGGTGAACAGTGTACCCAATCTGTTTTTGAAGTTTTTCTGCAGATTTTGTTACCCTCCCCACCTCTTGCTGGAAAGCCCAGATCCAGAAAGCTTGAGGGGTGGCAGGAGAACTTATGCCATGCTATGGCGGATGGCCTAATGGATAGAGCATGGGCCTGGGAGTCAGAAGGTCATGGGTTCTAAGCCCAGCTTCATCACTTGTCTGCTGTGTGACTTTGGGCAAGTCACCTCACTTCTCTAGGCCTGAGTTTCCTCATCTGGAAAATGGGATGAAGACTGTGAGCCCTGTGTGGGACAGGGACTGTGTCCAACCTATTTTGTATCTATACCGGTGCCTGGCACATAGCGCTTAACAAATACCATAATAATATTATTATCATGGCATGTGGGGGTAGAATGCTCTCTGGTGACAGTGATCCTTGATGGAACTTTTCACTGTCAGGGATTTCTGGGTAATGAGTTATCAAGGACTGTGACTACAGCCCTCCCAAACCATTGTAAAAAATTAGGTTTCCCTTTTCCGCCTCTCCCTGCCACAACTCTCTCCATCTAAATCTTCATGGTGGCTATCAATTATGGGTTGAGGCACTGTATAAATATCCTGAGAAGTGCTTGGAGGCAGCCTGAAGCAAAAACATTCCAATGGATGTGTTTTCTGGGCCAATCTGTAGATTTTAATGGCAAAAAATGGCACATAACTCTTCCTAAGCCCTATGGACTGAGTTCTAGTGAATTGGAGTAATGGCAATTAACAGAATGTCCCTACTGACCAGGGACAATGGATTAGAGATCAGAGAACAATTTCTCTGCTTGACCCGGAGTGTTGTTGTGGGCCCTGTGGTGGGAGAATCAAAGCCATTTGATCACCTCTGCCTTGGGAAAATCAATATTTTTTCTACCTGCAGGGTGACTCCCCGAGCATGCTCCACATCTTCATGAAGCCCCCCTCAGCCCCTCATTGTCCACCATAATCACCCCCTGATGAAACAAACGCCCATGTCGTGATGGCATCTCTGCCATGGGAAATGTTGGGAAAAAAGGGGGCTAAATACCATTGAATGAATGAATGAATGTCCTGAGAGGAAAAGCATTTTTGCTTTAAGGAGCTGAGACTTCAGATTCCATACACTGCATGGGCACAGGGGAATTAGGATGCCTGTAGAAGGGAAGTACCTGGAGAGAAAACAACCCCTGACTCAGTTTAGCAAGCCCCATAATCCAAAATGGCTGCCTGCTTCAGGGTCCAACGCCAGTTCTCAAAGAGTAGGGGACAGAGAGGAGAGAGAGCTGGACCTCAATCTCTGCAACATTTCTTGCTTGTTTTACTTGGAAAATGTGAATTTCTATTCTTTCAGAATCTCACTTTTTCCTTTCTTGTCAGAGATAAAAATAAAATTGCTGTAACCTCAAAGCTAGAGGATGAGAGACCCAAGAATACAGACAAACATTCTCTTTATTGAGCTACACATGAATTTTTCCATTAGTCAGAGAAACAGACTGGCAGTGTGTCAGATATCACAGAAACCTCACTGATTGGGAATAGAAAGGCTTAGAAAGACCCAGTGGGTTTAAATATTTTTTCATTTTTTTTTTTAGTTTCCTCTTTATTTGAAATAAGCTGTGACTGGTCTTCTTCAGCAAAGGTTAAGTCTTAAAAGTGAAACTGTGACGAGGTCTGGGGTTTGGTTACTAATCAAAGTAGAAATGACGGAGGGCTGGTCATGAAAACAGTGGCTTTAATGTAAACACTACATTCGACGGGTGTGGGGTTTTTTTTTTTTGGCTTTTGTGATATTTTAAAATTTTTTTAAATTTTTTTGTTTTGTTTCTGCAGCACAAACATCCCCACATGAGAGAAGAAACACGATTCACTAAACCGAAGGAGGAGGAAAGTGGCACGAGAAAAGCATTCACTGGAAAGATTGGAAAAATAATAAAAAAAACCCCAAGAAACCCCCAAAAGTATGGAAGCCGATCTGGTATGTAATACACAGTATTCATCAGAGCAAAAGAGTCCGGAGAAAAAAACAGGGTGGGAGGGGAAATATATATATATATATATATATATTATGTATATATATATTATGTATTCTTTTTTTTTTTGGCAGCTACTGGCCTGTGAGAGCTGTGCTTTTTCTATACAAACCTGGAGAGTGAATGACAGGTTGGAGTTAGAAGTCATTTTTGAACTAGGAACAAAAAGCAACGAAACATCAGTTCCGTGTGAGAGGGGGTTACCTGATAGCCAGCGGTGGCCTGCAGTGGTTAAATAAACTCCAGGCAACAAAGAACACATACAAAAATGCAAATCCACGTGGAAATGGAAACTAATTAAAATGAAGAACTGAGAATGGCAGACGCTTCTCAGCACCACTGCGCATACTTTTTTTTTTGAAAGGAAAGGAATTGATTTTTGTTTCCTTTTTTCTTGGTTTAGCTACAAAGCACATGAGAAACGTTCTTTTTTTTTCTTTCAGCTTCTAAATGTAAAGACTCAGCTAAAACCAGATTCTACAGCATTCTACAGAGACACACAGCCACCAATCCAGGTGCAGTACAGTATACATTGACTCGATAAAGAAAGGCTGTGTCTTACAAAGGCCAAAAGGTCATGCTATCAGTAGATCAACGTCAACAGGAGAGAGAGTCCGTGAAGCAAGTCTGTAGAGAAAGAGATAAGGGGGTCCAGTCTGAACTTTTTGAAAAAAAAAAAAAACCCAAAACATCAAATAGCTCTCTGAGGGCGGGCAAGGTGGAGAAAGGGAGCAGAGCTGGGGAAAAATTTCTTCACAGAGGGGCAAAATGAGAGGAGAAGACAGCATCGTAATTTGTGGGGCTCCCTTGGGTGTTTCTGTTTTCAATTTTGGTTTCCTCCGCCGCGCACTCCCTTTGCGTGCCCAGTGTCAGGTTGGCACTGATGGGGTTATTCCGTTTCAACTGGCCAACGCTCTCTCCCTTCCCGGCCACCAGACTCCCCTGGGCCCCCTATCTCTTAGGGCTTCTTTTTTCATTCCCTGGTGGACTCGAGTTGTGGTCTTGGGTGTCCCCTTCCCTCGGACCCCGATGCTGGTAGAAAGAAGCCCTCGCCCCACTTCCTATGCTTTGAACGTGGGCGGAAGCTACACTCCACAGGGAGGGCTGGCGCAGGAAGCCACTTTGGTGGGATAAGGGATCTGCCCTGCCATGTCTTTTAAAAGCAAAAAGTTGATGGTGGGGTTTTGGTTTTATCTGATCCATTTATATTTTTTTGGTAGGGTTTTTAAAAGTGTTTTGAATCCCCCCAGGAGCCGAACAGATCCTTGAAGGTCTTGCTAGCTCTGGCCCGGCCAGGGGCCGCGATGTGGGCCAGTGGTAGCCTGTGGTGAGCGTCCTACCTCAGAAAGGTAAAAAAGACAGAAGTGGCGTCAGCAAACGCCTTCCTCACGCCCCGGAAAGGATGTTTTTAAAAAATGGCCTCGCCGCTCATTCTTTAAGAAAGAGGATCCTGTTCAAATAAGAAGGGCAGCCTCCAAATGAGGGCAGGCCGGCTAGAACACCCCCATCTTGTCTTTTCTTTTTCGTGGGGGGCAGGGTAGGGGAGGAGAGGGGGAGGGAGCGGTTTTGGTTCCGTTAAATCACCAGGTGGGGATGAGCTCTGTTAGGGTTATCAGTTCTGTCCGCAGCTCTTTCTGAGACAAACTAAAAAGATTTTATATATATATTTATATATATATAATTTTTTGTTATGCCTTTTTTTATTTACCAAGTTGCATTTTTGTGTGTGTTTTTTTGTTTTTTTTTTGTTTTTTAACTTTTCTGTGAGTGTTGGAATCATTACCCAATAAGTTGCTATAGAGAGGGTGAGAGGTCAGTACAAGCCGCAGCCTCGGAGGTTGTTGGCAATGATGATGTCGGTGACGGCGTCGAATACCACCTGGATGTTATTCGTGTCTGTGGCGCAAGTCATGTGACAATAAATTTCTTTGTTGGGTGAGCGATTTTTGCTTTCAAATTGTGCTTGGATATAGGCTGCTGCATCTTCGTAGGTGTTGGGACCTGTTGCGGGGAGAGAGATGAGACAGAGAGAAGAAAGTGGGGAAAGTCCCTGTGAGAGGGGTAGATCAAGTTTGGGGGATGCAAACGGCAGAAGCTGTGGAGGGGGTTGCGGGTGGAGAGGGGAGAAACCCTGTGTTAGAACTGGAGGAAAAGAGAGATCAGCCGACGTGCCTCCGTGGAGCCACCCTACAGTTCAGATGCTTCACGGCTTCAGTTGTTCTTATGGCGCTTGTTAGGTGCTTACTATGTGCCAAGCACTGTACTAAGCGCTGGAGTAGATACAAGATCTTCAGATTGGACACAGCCCCCGTCCCACATGAGGCTCACAGTCTAAGTAGGAGCAAGCAGGATTTAATCCCCATTTAACGGATGAGGTAAACTGAGACACAGAGAAGTTAAGAAGTTGGGAAGCAGCGTGGCTCAGTGGAAAGAGCCTGGGCTTCGGAGTCAGAGGTCATGGGTTCGACTCCCGGCTCTGCCTCTTGTCAGCTGTGTGACTGTGGGCAAGTCACTTAACTTTTCTGTGCCTCAGTGACCTCATCTGTAAAATGGGGATTAACTGTGAGCCTCACGTAGGACCACCTGATGACCCTGTATCTACCCAAGCGCTTACAACAGTGCTCTGCACATAGTAACTGCTTAACAAATACCAACATTATTATTATTAAGAGATTCTCTCAAGGTCATCTAGTAGAGAAGTGGCGGAGTGGGGATTAGAAGCCCGGTCTTCTGACTCCTAGGCCCTTGCTCTTTCCACTAGGTCACACTGCTTTGATGCAGGCGATAGGCCCTCGGCCCTATTCCTTATATTCCCACAATCACTTGGACCGGAGTCAGCTACCTTATGCTTCTTGTGGAGCAGTGTAATGAAGCTGGATTCTTGGCCACTGGTTTCAGAAGCAAATAATGGCATCTCTGAGGTAGGTTCTTTTCCTCTCTGCATCTGATGGGTAGGGCTGCATTTTCTTTTTGAACGAGGCTGATCAAAAACCTGTTCTCCTCGCCATAAAACTTTGAATATAACTAATTTCATATTGGCAACACTGTTTCTGTTTTAAAAATACGGTTTCTTGCCTCATCACTTCTGTGCTGTAGCGTGGCTCAATGGAAAGAGCACAGGCTTGGGAGTCAGAGGTCATGGGTTCGAATCGCGCCTCTGCCACTTCTGTGACTGGGCAAGTCACTTAACTTCTCTGTGCCTCTGTTACCTCATCTGTAAAATGGGCATTTAGATCGTGAGCCTCACGTGGGACAACCTGATGATCCTGTATCTACCCCAGCGCTTAGAACAGTGCTCTGCACATAGTAAGCGCTTAACAAATACCAACATTGTTGTTGTAACTTCATATACCCTTATTCAAGGAGAAGAGGCTGAGTCTCATCCCTCTCCTCCCAAAAGTCACTCCATGCCTCCCACCTCCTCCCCACCAACCAAATGGAGGTGACTGGCCTGTGTTATTCCAGGCTGGATAGTCAAGAATAGGGTTACGCTGGAGAGGAAGACTCGCTTCGCTCTGGTGAGGATCTGGGCCCGGCTACATTGCCTGGGAATTCCAGTCATGTAGCACCCAATGGGACTTTGATTTAGGGCAGGATGTAGTCTATCCTGGGAGAATGCAGTTATAGGGAGATGTCTTACAATCGTACATACGGGGCCATCAGCTCAGATACAGTGTCTGTTCCCCATGGGGCTCCCCCTCGAAGAGGCAGGGGAGAGCAGGTATCATAACATTTTACAGATGAGGACACCGAGGCACAGACAAGTTAAATGATTTGCCCAAGGCCACCCATCAGGCAGCTGGCAGAGCAGGGGTAGACTCCAGGCCCCCAGACTCTCGGGTCTGTATTCTATCCATTAGGCAACACTGCCTCCTTAGATCCAGCTACACTTCCTCCTGCTGAAATCTTTAACTCAAACCCTAGTGTTTGCAGGAAGGACTGTTCCTCTCTACAAAACCCATACCTATCCTCTGTATCTTAAGCCAAGCATCTCTTAGACATCTCTCCTTCTAGCCTTTCACCATTTTTTTTAATGGTATTTGTCAATCTGTTACTATGTGCTAGGAACTGTAGTAAGTACTGGGGAAAACTCAAGCTAATCAGGTTGGACTCATTCTCTGGCCCACAAAGGGCTCACAGTCCTTATCCCCATTTTACGGATGAGGTAACTGAGGCACAGAGAAGTTAAGTGATTTGCCCAAGTCATGCAGCAGACAAGAGGTGAAGCCGGAATTAGAACCCAGGTCCTCTGACTCCCAGGCCTAATCCCAGAATGCGCCTTCAGGGTGGCCCTTGAACCTCCTCCTGGCGTCAGAGCCTTTGTGTTCCCCTTCCAACACGGTCTTAGTGTCTGAGCTGCAGAACTCAGTGATAGGAGCCATGGTGGAGGAAGGTTGAGGGCTGAAAATTAAAAGACTCAAAATACAGGCATCTGATACCCTATCTGGAACAAATCGTAGGCAGACCAAGTGAACACCCGATTGTTCAGTATAAAACTGAAAGAACGGCCATCCTGCTAACCAGCCCCGACAAAAGTTTCCTCACCAGGGCCTGCTGACTGAAAAACTTCAGACACCTTCCAAGACGAATACCTTTACCCTCATCACGATCCCACCGCACAGAAGAATCAACCCAGGAATCAAAGGGAAAAATCACTCTTCCCCAGCTTCTTCAAAAGAGACACTGCTTAAGCTAGGAAGAGAGCTAAGCTCTCCTGACTCCCAACCTGCTGCTTCCTTCCCATATCTAACTCCTGGACCATGACAAAGCACCAGGTGGCTTTAGACCAGGGCCAGCAAAGCCCAGAGCCAAAAGGGAAGTATTGAAAGAATGAGACCGGCCTCTCCGATTCGTATTTCCCAATAAATCTCTTGCCTCTCCTCAAACTTGGATCTGCTTAGCCCAAGTGCGGTAGAGAGTTGAGCTTCATGTGGATCTCCCACATAGACAATTCAGGTCAAGAGGAGAATCCACTTTGGAGCCTGGGCTAGTCATCTGGGCTAATTGCTCAACCCTCCATTTCACTTGGGCTGGGCAGACTAGCCTATGAGAGCACGTAGCTTCAGCTAAGAAAAAGCGTGGCCTATTGGATAGAGCATGGCCCCGGGAATCAGGAAGAGCTGGGTTCCAATTCCAGCTCTGTCGCTTGTCTGCTGTGCGGGCAAGTCACTTAATGTCTCTGTGCCTACCTCATCTGTAAAATGGGGATTAAAACTGTGAGCCCCATGTGCGACATACACTGTGTCCAACCTGATTATCTTCTATTGACAACAGTGCTTCGTGCCTGGCACATAGTAAGCATTTAAATACCGTAGGAAAAAAAAGAGGGATCTACCCACCATGACCTGGCTTCTGGGAGCAAGTGGGAGGAGAAAGGAATTAGGAACCTCCTTAGCAGCTGGAGGAAGAGCTAAGGGATAGGCAGCATATCTTCTTTCTCTAATAAAGGATGGCTGGCAAAGCAGCATAGTCTACTGGAAAGAGCCCGGGCCTGGGAGTCAGAGGACCAAGGTTCTAATCTTGGCTCTGCCACTTGTTTCTTGTGGACGTGTCGGTTGCCACTTGGGCAAATCATTTCACTTCTCTAGTGCTTCACTTACCTCATCTGTAAAATGGGGATTAAACCTGTGAGCTCCATGTGGGACTCATGGACTGTGTCCACTCTGATGAGCTTGTATCTACCCCAGCACTTAGTACAGTGCCCGGCACCTAGTAATCGCTTAATAAATAGCACATAAAAAACAAAGAAAGCACTCTCTGGCTCCCCCTACTAACCACCTGCCTTCAGTAGGTTCCCCAGCACACCGGGGCGCCTCCTCCACCCACATCAATGGGCAACCATTTTCCCGGTACCATGGGAGTCCAGTTGCCCACTTGACCCTCTCAGACCTGCAGGCATCATCGCTCACACGTGCAGTTGCCGACCTGGTCCGAACAGGTCACGCCTCCCTGCCCCAGGCTCCCACGCTTCCCCAGGACCGCCGGCTTCCGGACCCCCGGGGAACTGAGCCGCCACGACACGTACCTGTATATTCAGGGAAGCAGATGGTCAGAGGTGATTTCTTGATCTTCTCGGCGAATAGATCTTTCTTGTTGAGGAAGAGAATGATGGAGGTATCAATGAAGAATTTGTTGTTACAGATGGAGTCGAAGAGCATGAGAGACTCGTGCATGCGGTTCTGCAGCCAGAGGCAAGTCAGAAAGGAAACAGAGACAGAGAGAGACAGGGGCAGGGAAAGAGAAAGAGAGTTAGGTTTAGGCGAGAGAAATTAGGTAACACCACCTCATGGTTTCAGGGGACGCCACCGACGTAAACCAAACTGCTCGCCTCAGTTTGGTTGACCTCCAGTGGGTAGGCTGAGAGAAAGCCCCTCGGACTCCGTGGTGCGATCCAGAAAGCCGCACCTCTGAGCAGGGCTCCGAACATCAGACCCCGGGCTCTACTTCTCTGGCAGATAATAATGGTTTTTCTTGAGAATTTACTATATGCCAAGCATCGTACTAAGCACCGGGGTAGATACAAGATAGTTCCCACCACATGAGGCTCACAGTTTAAGTAGTAGGGAGGACAGGTATTGAATCCCCATTTTGCAGATGAGGGAACTGAGACCCAGAGAAGTTAAGTGAAATTGCCTAAAGCCACGCAGCAGGCAAGCGGTGGAGCCGGGATTAGAACCCAGGTCCTCCGACTGCTAGTCCTATGCTCTATCCACTAGGCCACGCTGCTTCTTGCTCGCTGAACTGATGGTGGTGACATCGGCTGTGTCTGCGACAGTGACTGTGTGTGTCCGTGTGTTTATGTGTGTCTGCGTATGTGTATGTGAGAGATGGTGTTGCCTCTTATTTCAAGGTCACCGCTCCTAGCCACCCCCTATAGCTTCTTTCTGCAGTCCATTGGTGAATGGGATTGGCTTATCTAGTCAATATCACAAATATCTGACCGGCTAACCAATCAGTAGTATTTATCGGGCACTTACTTTGCTCTTATCCACCCCGGCACCTAGTACAGTGCCTGGCACAAAGTAAGCGCTGAACAAATACCATCATTATTACTGACTGCGTGCAGAGCACTGCTCTAAGCACTTAGGACCACATTAAGGCAATCTGAATCTGCTTCCAGCATTTTTTGTTAATACCTCCTCTGGCAAATTACTTCTGCATTTGCCTCATTACATTACCCTATTGCCAGTCAGTTAATCGTATCATCACAGAACCCTCGTCATCATTGGTTGCTGGGTAAATCTAAATCCACTTTATCCTGCAGTATATTATGTTATCAGTGCCCTGGTAGAATCATTCAATAATCTGCATTACCAGGCTACCCGTCTACAGTCATTTAGCAAACGATATTATCCTTCTACTCGAATAGACTAATCCAGTAAACTCGTATTACCTTATTACCTTTCTAGAGTCAATCAGAAAATTGTACTCTCTGGCTCCCGAAAGAGTCGGTCAGTAATCCGTATCATCATATTAACCTAATGGAGCCATTCAGAAAATAGTTTGAATCATTCACTACATCCCATTATCACATTACCCCCATGGATCCCCTTCTAAAAAATGGCACTGCAGTCACCCTGAGAGAGGGGACTGAATCTCTCAGGAATCAGGTGGGTATTGACATACCTCTTAGCATCTCAACATCTCCGGAGTCCGCTCCCTTAGGGGAAATGGAAAGTCCTGCCAAATCAATTGATCGACCCATGGTATTTACTGAGCACTTACTCTCTGCAGAGCATTGTACTAAGCACTTGGGAGAGTACAATACAACAGAATTAGCAGACACGTGGAGGGTCTCTCCAGGCAGGACTTCCAAACTAAAGATCCCAGCCAGTCGACCCATCCAAGCTATTTACTGAACAATTAAAATGGGTGCGGAGCACCGTACTAAAGCAACCCTAGATCATGCCCCTTTTCCCACAGGCCCGGTTGAGAGCATAAGGCTCATTCCTTCCTCAATCACCTGCGGAACAAAAGGATCCGAAAACACAATGCTGCCGAAAGACTGATCTCCTAGCACACTCTACCTGATAGCTATTCTGCCCCCTCGACGAGTCTGGGAAACATACTGGGAAACGGCAGTGGCAGAGGGAAATTCCTGAAAGTGACAGAAGAACCCAAAGCGCAGACAGCTCTTTCTCTCTCTCTCTCTCTATCTCTCTCTCTCACACACACACACACACACACACACACACACACACACATGCTTAGAATCCAGGGGTGACAAGCACAGAGTTAGACGCAACAGCTATTTTTCCCAATCTCAGCAAGAAATCTCCATTTGCACGGTGAGTTCAAACCAAACTAGGACAAGCAACCAGTCAGAGCCTGTTCTTTGTCTTCAGGGTCTAGTGAGGAGGGAGTCCAGATCCCACCCGAGGTCTTGCTATCTTTTCCGTTTCTATTGGCCAGAGAGGAATTCAGAGCGGGTGCTTCTGAATGTCTCCTGCTGGTCTGTTTCAACTAGATGCCGGTCTTAATCACGTGCTACTCTTTCTATGCCTTCAAATGATTTCCTGGGCACCAGGGCAGCTGGGATCAGCCCAGGCCTCTGAGGGGCTTCAGACGCCCAGCCTATAGCTCTAACCCTCGGCTGGTTGTCGGCGCCCCTCCTATCGCAGGGTTTGAGATCGCCATCCTGACACTTGATGCCCCATAAGGCTGATAGTGCCTATGGGTCCTTTGGAAACATCAACACGTGGTGGAAACCAATTACCCCTTCAAGTGACTCAGGACAGGACAGTCCCGATGGTACATTGAAAAAGATCCTGCAAACAGTTCAAAGAGAAACCATAAAACATTTGCACAGCAACACAGCAGTATTTCCTCTAGTAACTCTTCTCGGGTCCCAAGGCCCATGTGCCATTTTGTCACATCCAGCTGGAAGCAGGACAGCTGCAGCATGGCTCTAACCCACGCCCGGCCTCACCCAGGAGGCGAGGCCGAGTTGGGCAGGCCAGTTGCAGAGAGGATGGGCAATTTTTCCTCCTTGTCTGGTTGCCTTCACAGCATCCTCAAGTCCTGGGGCTTTAGATGACAACTGTGGCACATCTGACCAAAGAACCCATCAGAGAGGTGTGGGGTGAGACTGTTCTCATGCCCAGAATTGGGAAGGTCATAACTGGCCAGGAGGAAGGCAGCACAAACACACACGCTCACGCTAGAAAAGAGCTGGCACTTTATTAACAGTTGGTGACTAATAAATACTTTATGGACAGCCAATAAATTATTACAGTAACTAAAGATTTATTAAACCAACAAGTCACTCTTCTTACAAAATTACAGTTAATCCAGGTGGCATAGGAAAGACGGGCTGGGGGCACTGAGCCTGAAAGAAGGTTTCACCAACGAGCGAGAAAGAGGTCAGAGGGAAAAGTCACCTCAGCAGGTTTTGGTGTTCCTGTGGGGAGGAAACAAGGGTTGGGAAGGAAGGAGGGGTGAGCCAGAGAGGGGAAGGGGAACGAGCAGGGAGGAGGTGGGAGCCCCGGGATGGGGGAGAGAAGAGTGGAGGTGGTGCTTCATGCTGGCTGGCTGGTTACAGTTATTGCACCTGGCAGAGAGAAGCGGCAGCAGTGGAAAGAACTCAGAAGGAGGAGGAGACCGCTTGCAAGTACTGAGGGGGATGAAGCCCAGGGTAGGCAAGAGAAGTTAGAAGAGAACATCTGTCGAAGCAAAGAACGCAGGCAAGAATCCCCTTTCCGTTTTGATGTTTAGTCTTCTGGACTCCAACAGGGTTCGGTCCTAGTCTTTGCATAAGGGGAAGAGAAAGGCAGCAGGTCTCTTCTGTCCTCTTGTTTGGGCCCCTTCTAGTGGGCTTATTCTAGCTCGGGGCTCCACACTCAACGAGACTCGGAGGAAGCGGAGGGGGCTCGACAGAGAACGAGAAAGAGAAGAGCAAAGCCAGAAAATAGGGGCCACAAGAAATGGCTAAAATGCTGAAAAGGTTTAGTCTGAAGAGAGAGTGAGGGCTGAGTTAGTAACCACGGACTCTTCATGGATGTGAAAGGCAGGGGCCTGAAATGCGGCAGAATTGTAGGTTAGGCGGAAGGAGCTGGCTACTGAGGAAGTGGTGGACTGTGGAGTTCTGGGAGCTGAAAGAACCAGACAGCTCTCACTCCCTGCCTGCTCTGTTGGTTGGCTTAGGGGCAGGTCTGCTTAGAAGTTTCTTGCCCCTCTTGCATATTTACGATTCTCCCTTCAACAGGGATTCAACTGACAATAGAGGCACAGGACGTGCTCGGCCTGGGCCAGGGCCGTGAAGTATGGGTCCGAAGCCCGGTACAACTTTCCTGGATTCCCTGAAGCCAGGGTGGCCGGGTCTAGAGTTCCATCGACTCACACCTGACTCCTCCGAACCTCGCAAGATCCCAGAGGCTCTGGGGGTCACTAGGACAAAGGCACGAGTCTCTCAGAGAATCCAACTGACCACTGATTGGTGCCTTCTCTCACGATGCCACCCAAGGTCAGCCCTGTGTGGGGAGGAGAATAAGGAGGTGACCATGATTTTAACCAATGAGAATGGTCTCCTTTCCCCCCAGATATCCTTTGGTTCGCATGTACGGCCACTCAGGAAGGGGAACTTCCTCTTGCTACGGTGCTCTGCCCATATTAAGTGCTCAATAAATACCACCGATTGATTGATTCACTCATAACAGGGAGGGCTTTCCCTAGGACTCCAGAAAACACCCGTGGTCTCAGAAGCTAGGGACAAGCGAAGCCACCGTTTGGAAGAGTTGTGAGCAGGCCAGGGGAAGGGAGGGGGAGGAGGAGAGGGAGAACAGTCACCTTATCCCCAGAAAGTCCCAAAAGGTGGAAAGATGAGGCAGATTTTAGCAGAATCAGCTTGTCCTCTCCTCCTCCCACCACCCCCACACGCCCTGGCACAGTTTGGTGAGTTCTCCATCAGAAGAGCAAAATCACTATTTTTCAAATTATTCACCCAAACCAAAACTCTTAAGTTGGACCGATTCAAAATCAAGTTTGTTTGTAAAGCAGCTCCGTCATAAGCCATTTAACTCTAGAATGGGCATTTTAAAAAGACCAATTTCATTTATATTTCTGTGTGTGGGAAGTCTGGGACGGTAAACTTTGGTTCCTACTTGCAAGACTGGTTTACCGAAAGATCCCAGGATTCTTGCCAGGTGAACGGAAATTTCTGAGTTCCTTCTCCTGACTGCAATCCTACTAAAAATCAACACTAGTGAAAGGAGGCCATAGCATCACTGTCCAACACATCGATGTCCCATAAGCTCTTTACTCTGAGGACTTTGAGGGTCCTTGTTCTATGAGCCACACCAGGAGAGGTCACAGGAAACAGACCCTCCAGGAATTCTGGGACTAACTGCTGATTTCTTCTCTGGAGCATGAGGGATGCAGTGATTATTTCACACACCCTAAAATTCACCGCCAAGAAGGTAGCAAGGACATGTAACTACTAGTTAATTACAAAAATAAGGAAACTCTGGATCCTTATTACAACATGGCAAGTCATTATGCTATCTTTGTGCTCTTCAGCATATTCGGCCGTTTGTGGTTTTCGGGGCATGGTAATTTTACCAGTTTTGAAGGCAGAAATAACCAAGCACAGTCATTATTTCCCCCAAGACACAGCATACAATTACATGGTCTGTAGTTAGGGTGTAATTTCTAAGTTATTTATTAAATGGGTGTTGGTGTCCTGGGAAACACAGCCTGGCTAATTTACAGAAACTGGACACCCTTTCCTTTCAGCACGAAAATGCCTTGGAAAGTAAGTGGCAAGCCAGATACAGGTAGGAAAGGGGATTGGGCGGAAGAGTCCTAAAAGACTAGGTGACTCTGGGGGGAATTTTGGAAGGGAAATTCAGGGGCAGAGGCTGGAGAGCAAGGTTCAGGGTAAGAAATGAAAGCCCAAGAGCTATTTTCACTAGGAACACTGATGTTCCTCCCAAGAGATGGAAAACAAACCTATCCAGTAAAAGCTGCTTATGGTCAAAGTCCTTCGTCAGGGTAGGTGGGGCAGGGGCAAGTGGCTTTTGATGCCCAGCAGGGATAATCTTCTCTAGCCTACTCAGTGCCTTCTACACGGCAGACATTTAACAAATATCATGTAAGTCTTAAGCCCGGCAGCTGCCCCCTGGCTGGGATCAGGGCAGTTATACTGTGAGACTAGCACCGCTTCTTGGGAAATTTCCAGACTAGAAAGGTTGGGGAGGGAGTGGAAACAAAATATTTCACAGCTTAGTAGGAGATGGGCCCAGATATCTCTTCTGTCCAAGTGAATGGGTGAAAGTCACCTAAATTTCCCCAAGATTGGTGAAGGTGGCATCTAAACAGCAACTCCCTACAGATCCCTACAGAGCAACCTGGACCAATTTATTGGCTCAAAGGAAGGAGGATATTAATCGTTCTTTTCTCGTAAGATGCGTAACCTGTTCCACGTTGCCCACACTTCTCAAGCACAAGGCAGATTCCTGGAGCATAATAAACTGGGAGGCCCAAGTTGAGAGAGTCTTCCAGGACCCGCTAACACAACACAACCTCTCACCAAAAACCCAGACAAGGCTCAGACTCATTCTCATGAAACTCCATCTGGCCTCAAGGTAGGAATTCTGGATTGGGAAATCTGATTCAGCCTTAAGCAAAGTCCAAGTCCTGGCTAAAAACAAACACATGGACTTGGAATCTCTACTAAGAGGTCAGCTTCTAGAGAGCTTCCCCACCATTGTCCACGGGCTCTCTACCATGCCCTGGTCCGTCTTCTCATGCCACTTTTTTTTTTAAATGGTATTTGTTAAGTGCTATGTTCCTGGCACTTTACTAAGCGCTGGGGTAGGTATAAGATAATCAGATGGGACACAATCCAGGTCCCACATGGGGCTCACCATCTTAATCTCCATTTTACAGATGAGGTGGCTGAAGCATAGAGAATTTCAGGACACCCAGTAGACAGATAGTGGAGCCGGGATTAGGACCCAAGTCCTTCTGACTCCCAGGCCCGGGCTCTACTCACTAGACAACGCAGCTTCTTCCATTTGTCATGACTGGTAGTGGCCCAAACATCTGCTCTTTTCTCCGTTTTCTCTTGCCCAAAAGATTAATGTGACAGAGAATGGGAAAGGCCCCTTTTCACAGGTGTCTCCTTCCTCATGGTGTTTGATTAAGGCATATTCTGCTGCCGTAAGCAGGGGACCCAGAGGATACTGCAGAGCCAGTTGCCATGGAAAACATCATCTGTCACGTACTCCTAAGTGCAGCCATGTGTCCGGCCAGTAAGGGAACAGGCCGCCAGTCCATCTCACATTTCTCTCAGGAATGCAAGGGTGGCTCTCCTTGCTTCTATCTCAGCCCCCCCCCCCTTTTTTTTGAATAAGTACACAGCAGTAGGATTTTTCAAAATACTCTTGAGTGCCCATGAAAAGAGCCTGCCTGTCTGCCCCTTCCCCTCTTGCCCCTCAACCCTTTCCAACCTCACAGCTCACAAGCTGGTTTCTACCCATGAGAGGGTGGGATTCTAACTGTGGGATGCAAGCTGGGGGCCTGGTCCTTTAAAAGGGGAGACCTTACTTCCTCCTTTCTAATCATTTCCAGCTCTGGGCGATTCATCACTTTTCACTCCAAATCCCACCTAGGCCTAAACGGTCAGCGGTCCTCCAACCACCGCAAGACCAACTGGGAAACAACCCACGAGGAAGTGGACTGTCACCTCTCAGTGTGAGACTAGAGGAAAGCCTCTCAGAGCCAGAAGGTCAAGTTTTCCTTTCAGAGTCCCACTCTGTTACCTCCCTCACTTCTCCAGTCCCACCATTCACTTGCCATGCCCAGTCCCCGCCACCCTCACTTCATCTGCCTTTCTGTTCGCTCACCCCTTTCCCCAATCCCCTCCATCCCCTCTACCTTGTCCCTCCCTGCCATCTCCCCTTTCCCACCCCCTAAAGTCTGGGCTTCCCTGATGCTTCCGATGCCCTGACGAAACTCCACCAGGCCTTCCTGCCCTCTTCCCTCAGCCTTTCCCCTCTCCTGCTTCTCCCCATCTTACATAGCTCAAAGAACAGAAGCCTTTGCCTACGGCACAAACATCAGCCTATCCTGCCCAACAGGGACGCCCACACACTTTTAGCCTGGTGCCTAGTTCTCTAGTGACCTGCTGCCAGGTTCTCTCTAGGCACTAGGCTGGGAGACGTAGTGCTTACTCTCTTGATTCCTTAAGCCCTGTCAGCCTCACACTGCCGACTTTCTCCATTTGCTGACACCACTGAGACTTGTAGGCTCTGAAGAGTTTTGCAAGCCTGCTGGCAGCCCCTGCCCTCCTACTTCCTTCTTTCACTGCTTCATTTCTCCATCTGTGAGCATCCTCCCTCCATCTCTGCAGCCCCTTCCTCTCTGCTCATTCCTTTCTCCTTGGAGAGAAGGGAGTCCCCCATCCCAGACCGGACCCCGGGCACATCTAGGAGGGACACTCCTATATCAAACGATGCTGCTGGGCTTGACCTGCAGCAGAACCACAGGCTCTAATCCACTCGAAAGAAAAGCCCTGAATGGAGGCAGAAGAAAACTGTTCTTTGCCTTCTCTCCGCTATGAAATCAGAGTCTCAGCTTTGTCCCACTTCTCAAAAAGACCTCATTATGATTCTCTCTCCAAATGGCAGATCCCTGCGCCGTCCACACTGAACTTGGATATGGAAGGGGAGGGAAAAGGGAAACAGGCTTTAGGTCAGGAGAGGATCCTCCCAAAGCCCTCGATAAACAGTGTTAGCAGCAAGATAAGCGGTAAGCAGTTGTTTTACAAAGAGACCTTGGCACCGGTGGCATTGCTGGGACTCTGATGGCCAACACTAGGGGAAGCCTTACAAGCTTCAGAAAGCAAGCCAAAGCAGTGGATGAGCTGATAGTGTTTTAAATAAAGTCAAAAGGGGGCACGATCGACCAGTGCCCACCAACACTCGGTCTGGCATTGCCGATTCTGATTCAGGCTGCCCAATGTGAGGTTAGTTCCACACACAAAGCCATCACACTTCTGCATCTCTTCACTGTACCCAGGCCACCTGGGACAAATCAGCCTTCTAGGCCCCTCCCATGCAGGCCGAAGGTTCGAGGTCACGGAAACACATCAGAGTAAGAAGGGGGAGGAGGGTTGGAAGGGCAGGGAAGTCAACCAGGGATTTTCTCGGCTCTTCCTGTCCAAAGGGGGACTGATAGAGGTGGGGAAAGAAATCATAACTCAAAGCAAAAGCCCTAACAGTTTTCCACCAAAAGGATTCTGGAATTTCAATGCTACAATACTTTAAGGCTTTTGAAAATGGGAGGTCGGTGAAATGATCCGACGGATTCCACAGAATCGCCCTCCTGACCTCCGGATTCGCTGTTAGCATGAACACTGGACCTCAGAAAGATTGGGAAGGAGGATGGGAGAAGAGGAGGATGCCAGGGGAAAGCAGACTCTTTAGAGGAGGGACAGGGAGAGTTTCCTAAATTATCCCACTCCCATTCTTCTTTTTCTTCATTTCCTTTGTTGTAAGAGTGATCTCAAGAACATTTAGGTTCTCTTCTCCTAGTGGGGTTGGGGGGAAGGTTAGGGTGAAGGGGGGGGGGAGGGGAAGGAAGGGCGAGGAGGGGAGCGGGGGGAAGGATGAGGATGGGAGGGGGATAGAGGATGAGGAGGGTGGGAGGGGAGCCTCAGTAGAGTCCACAGCCCCGCAGGTTGTTGGCAATGATGACGTCCGTCACGGCGTCAAAGACGAACTGGATGTTGTTGGTGTCCGTGGCACAGGTGATGTGTGTGTAGATCTCCTTGTTGGTGGACTTGTTCTTGTTCTCGTACTGGGACTGGATGTAACTCACCGCTTCATTGAAGGAGCTGGGGCCTGGAGCGAATCGAGAAAGGATTGGGCCAAGTAAAGCCAGTAGTCCCTCCCTCCCCCCCCAGTCTTTGGCCAATCGGAGGACCCCACGATCATTTGGTGAGAGAAGTATTTCACGGACCTTTAGGGCTGGAAGGGGATCTTGACAAAACATGGCTGTGGCAGTCTCATTTCGGTGGGGGCACCTTTTTAACATGTGGCAAATGATGGAACGCTAGCACGTGACCCTGAAGCATTCCCGGTCTCTTCAAACACACTTCCTGTCTCTCTCACAGCCTATGTGTCATTCAGTTTCTCTTGTTCTTGGACTGATTTCTTGGGCTCTGTCTATCTGAGACCACAGGGCATTCCTCTGATGACTGCATTTAACAATAATAATAATAATAATAATGACAATAATGATATTTGTTAAGTGCTTACTATGTGCCAGACACTGTACTAAGTGCTGGGGTAGATACGAGCAAATCTAGTTGGACACAGTCCCTGTCCCACATGGAGCTCACAGTCTCGATGCCCAATGTACAGATGAGGTAACTGAGGCACACAGAAGTAAAGTGACTTGTCCAAAGTCACACAGCAGAGACGTGGCAGAGCAGGATTAGAACCCATGACCTTCTGACTGCCAGGCCCATACTCCATCCACTACACCATGCTGCTTCTTGAGGATGAACGCTGATCTAATCTAACCCCTGCCTCCAGCCAGCACCTCCCCCGACCAACCCCGGGAAGATGAGAACCATCCTTGCAATGTTCGAAGGCCCCGGGTGAGGCGATTCCACAACCTTTCCTAATCCTCTGCGCTGGGGTTTACCGATCTTTTGGTCAGTGGGGTTAACCATGGATCAGTGGGATCCAGGTGACGCTTTCTAAGGCTGGACTGTTTCCTGAGCCCGCTGATACACATTCTGCCCGGCCGATTGAAAAGGGAGATGAAAAGGGAAAGGAAATCGAGGCTCCCTTGATCTCAGTATGGCAGCAGATAGAATGTAGGAGGTCGGGGCAGGCTGCAGGACTGTGGGATTGGGGTTGATGCCACCTCCCTATACTAGGCTCTCCTCCCCTACAGTTCTCTCTCAACAGACTTCCTGATGGGAAATCAGAAAGAGATGGATGGAGGGGGACTCGGAGCCATATGAGGGACAGGGACTGCGTCTGTATGCGATTTGATTACCGCTACACCGGCGCTTCAGTACATCGCTTGGCACGTAGTAAGCACTTGACAATTATTATTATTATTATCGTTAGTATATAACAGTATTATAAAGCAGGAAGAGAAGAGCGCTACCTAAAACAACTCTTCACTGCCCGGAGCGGGCCGCTTTTGACAGGTTTTTTCAACTGGATTTCTTTTCCTAGGCCTGGTGGATGGGGACTAATTTAATAAGTGCCAGTAATTTTAGATGGAGGCAGAAGCCGGGGGCCCCAAGGCTCCTCGGCGGTCTCTCCCTCCAGGCGTACCACACAACCTCACTGGGATGCGTGGAAATCCTCACCTGGTTTATACTGGATCTGCTGAATGGAGGACTAGGCTCTCACCAGCAGACTGAGAGGAAGGGGCCGGCCCTGCACTCTTTCCCTGCAGCAGCTCCCAAAGCCCAAACCACTGGGCCACCTGGAGATCCCCTCATGGCTCTGAACTGGTTCCTTAGGGTCCAGGCCTGCACCCCAGGGCTGAGGATCAGAATCAGATTCCCCTCGGGGACCCTTTCTGAGCCTACCCTGTAGGCTCAGCAGGTCGACGGTCCTTGGGTGGGCCGGGAGACACCAGATAATAATAATGTTGGTATTTGTTAAGCGCTTACTATGTGCAGAGCACTGTTCTAAGCGCTGGGGTATAGAGGGTAATCAGCTTGACCCACATGAGGCTCACAGTCTTAATCCCCATTTTACAGACGAGGTGACTGAGGCACAGAGAAGTTAAGTCACTTGCCCAAAGTCACACAGCTGACAGGCGGCAGAGCCGGGATTCGAACCCATGACCTCGGACTCCCAAGCCCGTGCTCTTTCCGCTGAGCCACGCTAGATCCCGCTGGGGTTTTAAACTGCCGCCGCTGAGCTTCCAACATACTGTACTGGGCTCCCGGGACTTTAGTGGACGTACAGTGTGCAGCCTGGACTGCCACCTGTGATGATGATAATAATAATAATAATGGTATTTGTTGAGCGCTATGTGCCAGGCACTGTACTAAGCACTGGGGTAGAGTCAAGGTAATCGGGTTGGACACAGTCCACGTCCCACATGGGGCTCCCAGTCTTAATCATCATTTTACAGATGAGGTCACTGAGGCACAGGGAAGTGATGCGACTCGCCCAAGGTCACACAGCAGACGAGCGGCGGAGCCGGGATTAGAACCCAGGTCCTTCTGGCTCCCAGGCCCGTGCTCCGTCCACTAAGCCACGCTGCTTCCGACCAATCAATCAGTCCCTTCAGTCCACCGGGCCAGCAGCCCTCCCCTCGACGCCCCCCCGCCACCGGCCTCGTTACCTGTGTATTCAGGAAAACAGATCGTCAACGGAGACGTCTTAATTTTCTCTTCGAAGATGTCTTTTTTGTTTAGGAACAGGATGATGGATGTGTCCGTGAACCATTTGTTATTGCAGATGCTGTCAAACAGCTTCAGGGACTCGTGCAGGCGGTTCTACAACAGAATGGAGAAGGCACGTCAGGGCCCGGGCCCCGGCTGCGGCTCACGTCACATGCAGGGAAATCCGAAACAGCGAAATCAGCCACGACCACGAGAAAAGAAAAGGTAAATCAAAGCTACAAAACGGGGCCAACTGATAGGTACGGAATGGGAGACACGGTACGTACACGGATGCAAACTCTACTTCATTCAACATTCAGACGGGAACGGAAGGGCCGTCAGCTTGGCCGACCTGTTCCCCTGGGGGTAGGGGACGGGGTGGGGGGGGGATGTTTACGGGATTCCAGCTCATAAATTTCGTCATGCACCATGCGCGTGAGAGAGAAGCTACTTTCTCTCCCTCCAGACACAGTTAGGTGGAGGTTTGGGGCATGCAGATTCTTCTACCACATTCTCGCTCGATATTTGCACTTCGGTTTCGGTGCGGCACGCGCTTGGTGGGATACATTAACCAAGGACCGGGTAGATCCTCGAATTAATCTAGAGTTGGAAGCAGAGACCCAGGGGACGACAGCTCGGAGATGATCTTGCTGTGACCTTCGCCTTGTAGGGCGATTTGATTTAGTTTGTTCTGGTGAGGAATGGAGGCGGGGAGGCAGTGAGGATGGATGGTTTTTTTTCATGAGGGGGAATTTCTCTAGGAGATGGCTCGGGAGAAAGCATCCAGCGTCGAGAGGGGAGATAAAAGAACGGAAAAGAGAAACCCGTGGAAAAAGTCACTATGACCAGAGTATGGGCCAGCGTCAGCTCATGCCTCAGTGAAGATTAGCTGGAAGATTAGCTGGAGGGGGTCGTTCCGTTCAAACGCACAGAGGCCAAGGCAGATTTTGGATTACGGGCCATGCAGTTGGAGGTAGAAAGAGGGAGGCCAAAGGGACAAATGAAAGAGAAAGAGGAGGGGGTGGGGGTGGTTAGGCCCTTCCACGTCTGCCACTACGTGGCCAGGGACGTGGGAGGGAGCTCACAGCAAAGTCAACCCGCGGTGTCAGAGCCCTCTGCTGCTTTCAACTCCCAGATGGGTTTTCTCAGGTCAAGAGAAGCTTCATACCTGACGAATTTGGTGGGTCTCTCAAAATCAGCTCATTTGGGGTCTTTGATTGGTTAGATAAGGTCGGGCGTTGGAGTGCGGAGGCTCGGTGACGATTGGAGCGAGAGGCTGGAGGGAGCCTGCGCTGCTCCCGGCCGGCTCCCCCCGGGGAGCGGGACGGCGGAAAGCACAGGCTCGAGGAGGAGGCGTAGCCAAGACATTCCCGCAGAGGGCCACGGGTCAATCCGCTCTCCACACTGGAGGACGGGCCCAGGGCAGGAGGCCCTGGGCCCAGCCAGGTAACCCCACTAGAGGCCAGGGCGGCCCGAGGCGGGGGTCACAGCGGACACGGACGGAGCAGGGCGGCAGGCGGGGGCCGGGCCCGCGCTTCTCCCGGCAGGAGGCCCCCGTGCCTCCGAGTAGCTCCCGGTAGCCCCCGGCGGCCCGTCCGGGCCAACGGAGCCCTGGCTTTGTGGTCTCCTATCTTCTGTGGCCGAGAGGGCCGTGACCATCCTGTGGTCCCAAACCAAGAGAGTCAGGGAGTCTTGAGCCTCTTGGAACAACTCGGTCCCCTCGAGTCTGAGAAGCGATGGCCCGGGGCCCTGGCCGGAGCTTCCGAAGGATGGCTTCGGATGCGTTCCATGCCCGTTTCCTGCAGCCTTAAACCGGAAGAGGCTTCCCGACACCTGGGGCGCCAATCAGATGGAACGTTCTGGCCTAAATCTACAACTGCCTGGAGGATGAGGGTCACCACTCGACTTGGTGTTCTTGGTGGCAAGGGCACACTTTTAGAGAAGCAGTGTGGCCTGGTGGCTAGAGCGTGGGCCTGGGAGCCAGAAGGTCATGGGTTCGAATCCTGCCTCCGCCACTTGTCTGATGTGTGATTTTGGGCAAGTCACTTATCTTCTCTGTGCCTCAGTTCCCTCATCTGTAAAATGGGGATTAAGACTGTGAATCCTGCGTGGGACAGGGACTGTATCCAAACCCGTCCGCTTGTCTCCATCCCGGCGTTTAGCACAGTGACTGGCACACAATAAGTGGTTAACAAATACTATTATTATTACTTTGGATCTTGTCTCTCATACCCTCACCCCCTCCAGTCTCACCTCAAATCTTTGAATTTGGAAAGGAAACCCTGAATTGTCGGGTGAGGAGGCACGTGGGGAGGTGGGGGAGATCTGACTCAGTTTCCCTAGTGTCAGTGTTCCCTGCAATCACCGTCACCTGGAACAGTTTCAGTGTGAACAGCCAGTGGGCAGATGGCTAGTTCGGAAGGAAGTGCTCGCTTTTAGAGGCCAAGTTCGGGGACCGTGAACTGAGCCTCCCAGCTCAGGGTGTCCCGTGACCCCCTGTGAACTGTGGAGAATGGCCCACCACCCCAAAAAGCTCTTCCCTTTTTGCTTATGTACCGATGCAAACCAGAAAACCTATAAAAACCCGAAGAGATGGAATTCAGTTGGTCTTTGGTTTCTTCTGTTGTTGTTTCAGGAGGGAAAGGAAGGGAGGAGGAAGAGGAGGACAGAGGGAAGGAAGAGGAGAGAAGGGAGGAGCAGGGGCCATACAAGCCCGAAAGGATTTTCAGGTCTATCTTTCAGCGGGCATTTTTGCCAGTCACCTTCCCTGTCTTCACAGCAGTGGGTGAAACCTGACGAGGCAAACACCTGGCCTCTCCTGTGAAAGTGAGTAAAACTAAGTCCCCGGCTGACAGGGCAAACAAGCGGTGTCTTCCCAGTGACCAAATACTCACCTTTTCACGCATGATTTCATCAGAACCAGCAGCACAAGGAGGGGGTGATTGTGGCGGGGTGGGGGGAGGAGGGGAGAGAGCAGATGTGCCGGCAATGCAGGAGGGCTAACCTCTGCCCACCATGATTAGCAACCACAGAAACCATCGCTCCCGATCCAAATTTCCCAGATTCATCCAGAGGCTTCCTGCCGGCGGGAGGGTAATCCAGAGAGAGCTTGGCAAATTTTAAAGTAACTTCATAATGCAATAACTATGCTTTCATAATGAATGGCCATTGTGTATATATTTGAAATTTTATAATAATTTTAGGGAAGGGGCGGTGATAAGCGTATAGGTGACAAAATGGTCAATCCATCCCAGGTGAGAACAAGGAAGATGGTCAATCCATCCCAGGTGAGAACAAGGAAGTTTGAGGGAGAGGTGGGGGAGGCCAGACTGACTCAGATGAATTATATCTGCAGCCTGGCTGGGGGGTGGGAGGGTGGGAACGGGGTCTGCAGTGGGTGGGGGAGATGTTTCGAGGGGGGTGGCCAGCGGGGCTGACAACCGAACCCCCCCAAGGTAACGTCATCCCGGGATGCATTACCCTCAGCTGGTCGGCCCCTCCAAAGCAGGCTCACCGGCACTTGCTCTGACCAGAATAAATCCCTGGGCTCTGCCCCCAGTGGGAAACTGTTATGAAGCCCCCGGACTGGCTACAACTATCTTATGGGACTATGTTGCTGTCCAGAGGCAGAAGTTCCAGGTACGTGGCAGACAAACATCTCGTCCAGACACTGCTGGCTTTCAGGAAGAATAGGAAGCCAATGCTCATGGCTCAGTTTCCCGCTCGCCATCTTTTCCTCAAACCAAAAGTGATGCTTCCTACCCTCGCCCATTCCCCGCTTGGAGGATGCAAGTAACGTTCAAACCCGAGAAAGCCTTGGCCTACTGGCTCCCGAGAGGCAAACCAGGGCACCCAAGCTCCACGCAAACCAATCCGTGTCAACGTTAATAACCCTCCTCCTGATCTGAGGAAGGACCCTGCAGGCCTCTTCTCTCAGATGCAGGATGTCAGCGGCTGGAGTGGGCACTGCTTTGGAAAAAGACTCAGCTGCCCATTAAATAACCTCAACGAATAACATTTATATTGTACTCCCCCAAGCGCTTAGCACAGTGCTCTGCACACAGTAAGTACTCAATAAATCCCATTGATTGATTGATCGATTCATGTTTCTGGCCTTCACTCACAGGAATGACACAGGTCCTTTGCTATTTGCAGGTCTACAGCTCATCATGAACAAGGCCACGGCAACATCGCAGAGAACATCAAAAACAAGCAACGGGACAGAACCAGTGCGGTAGATCCTAGTTTTTGCTTTTATCAATACGCTAACTCGTCCATAGTCCGACTTCTCTTAGAATCGGCCTAACTTCTTTCGGGGGGTTTGATTCATTTGCTGAATCCTGCTACGAAATCTGCCTGGAAGCACAGTATCTAGGGGTCTAGACTGTTGCTTGTCCTCATATTAGCTTCAGAGGGCATTTAACACCATGTGGCATTTGTCACAGAAGAAACACACAACTTTTGTAACTCTAAACCCACTGAACAAACAGTTCTAGTTTCAAGGTAGCTAAGATCTCCCTGCCCGCCCCCACCCCGACACATTCCACCATAGGAAATGAAGGACTTACCTAAGTCCTGGAGCCGGTGGCGGCGACAGCACCTTAGCGCCGGTGAGTCAAGGGACGATGGGGTGGATTCTCCGGGGACGAACCCAGGCCCCAGGAGGCCGAATCCCCTGGCCTAGGAGGGAGGGTCCAGGAGGAGACGGCGAAGAAGCAGGGCCCAAGTCACCCAGATCACTCACCGTGGTTTCGTCTTCATGGAGCACCTGGTCGTAGCCACTCAGCGCGACACAGAAAATGATCGCGGTGACGTCCTCGAAGCAGTGGATCCACTTCTTGCGTTCAGAGCGCTGACCTCCTACGTCAAACAGCCTGCGGACGTGAGGGAGAAACCAGCTGATAAGTGGCCGTGTTCTTTAGGAGGCCGGTTGGCCGGTCCCGACAACCTGGTTTTTGGTTTTTTTATGGAATTTGTTAAGTACTTACTATGTGCCAGACACTGTACTAAGCGCTGAGGGTCGATACAAGATAGAGTCCCTGCCCCACATTGGGCTAGCAGTCTTTAATCCCCATTTTACAGGGAGGTGACTGAGGATCACAGAGGTTAAGTGACTTACCCTAGGTCATATAGCAGACAAGTGAGGGGCCGGCATTAGAATCCAGGTCCTCTGACTCCCAGGCCCCTGCTCTATCCACTAGACCACACTGCTTCCCAGAGCCATGAGCACTGACTACAGTCCCAGCTTCAAGGTGTGGGTACTGCAGTGATGACCACTGAAGCTCTTGCTCCCACAGGGGCAGGAAGCACGGGGCAATGCAGGAGGAAGCAGTGCGGCCTAGTAGACAGAACATGGGCCTGGGAGTCAGAAGGACCTGGGTTCTAAACCCAGCTTTGCCACTTGTCAGCTGGGTGACCTTGGGCAAGTCACTTAACTTCTCCGTGCCTCAGTTCCCTAATCCTTAATAATAATAATAATAATAATTATGGTATTTGTTAAGCGCTTACTACGTGCAGAGCACTGTTCTAAGCGCTGGGGTAGATACAGGGTAATCAGATTGTCCCACGTGGGGCTCACATTTTTTAATCCCCATTTTTACAGATGAGGTAACTGAGGCACAGAGAAGTTAAGTGACTTGCCCAAGGTCACACAGCAGACAAGTGGCGGAGCCAGGATTAGAACCCACAACCTCTGACTCCCAAGCCCGTACTCTTTCCACTAAGCCACGCTGTTTCTCTGTTTCATGCTTTTCACACTCTAAGACTGTGAGCCCTATGTGGAAGAGGGACGGTGTCCGAACTGATTATCTCGTATCTATCCCGGGGCTTACTACAGTGTCTGGCACATAGTAAGCACTTAACCAATACCACGGTTACTATTATTATTAGGTAGGAGGGGTCAGACCGGACGGAACTCATCTCTCCCACCTTGCGGCCCTGTGGGTGGGAGGGACCTGGTCCTTCACTTTCTTGGGGTCCTGGGGCGTGGTGAGATGCAAAGGGAGGACCGGACCCATTGGACCCATTACCTGAATGCCCATATTTCTGCATCAGCGTTCTCCCCCAGGACAGGAAGTTACGGTTGCTAGGCTCCTTGAATGACCATGGAAGCGACCTAACCACCAGCCCTCTCAATAATAATTATGGCATTTATTAAGCACGTAGTGCTAAGTGCTGCAGTAGAAATGAGGTATGAGGTTATGAGGTGGGACGCCGTTCTTGACCCCAACGGGACTCTTCATTCATCTTACCCGCTTCACGGCAAACCAGAGTGACTCCAGACCAGAGGCTCCCGAGACTCACGAGGCAGGTTCAGGAGGAGACACGGTCCTGCCTTGGTGTTTTACAGGCTAAGTGAATTACCTTACGAGCAAGCTAATCAGCCCGATCACAGATCAATCAGTGGTATTTATTGAGTGCTTACTATGTGCTGACCATTGTACTAAGTGCTTAGATCAACCCTAGAAACCTCCCGCTAGGCCCGTGGGATGTGTGAGTGATTGTAGAGAGCCAGGAGGGCAGCTCGTCCATCTCGCCGCAGACCTATCATCCACTTCTTGCCTCAGGTCTGGAATGCTCTCCCTCCTCATGTCCGACAGACAGTTACTGTCCCCCCATTCAAAGCTTTACTGAAGACCCATCTCCTCCAAGAGGCCTTCCCCGACTAAGCCTTCCTCTCCTCTTCTCCGACTCCCTTCTACGTCACCCTGACTTACTCCCTTTATTCATACCCCCGCCCAGCCCCACAGCACCTACGTACATAGCCGTAATTTATTTATTCATATTAATGTCTGTCTCCCTCTCCAGACTGTAAGCTCTTTGTGAGCAGGGAATGCATCTGTTTATCGTTACACTGTACTCTCCCGAACACTTAATACGGTGCTCTACACACAGTAAGCGCTCAATAATTACAATAATAATAATAATGATATTGACCGTGGTATCTGTTAAGCGCTTACTATGTGCCAAGCACTGTTCTAAGTGCTGGGGTAGATACGAGGTAATCAGGTCGTCCCACATGGGGCTCAGTCTCAATCCCCGTTTTACAGATGAGGTAACAGAGAAGTTGAGCGGCTTGCCCGAGGTCACACAGAGACAAGTGGCGGAGCCGGGATTAGGACCCACGTCCTCTGACTCCCAAGCTCGTGCCCTTTCCACTAAGCCTCGCTGCTTCTCTGACGACTGACTGACTAGCACCTTGGGAAACAGCCCGAACCTGGAACTCTGGGCCTCGCTCTGGCAATTCTAGGGGCTCTCCCAGGTCTCACACTTTTGGAGCATGTCATGTGAGTGCCTGAGGGCAGCTGAGAGGTGGCCACCTCGGGTCCAGCCCGGTGAGCTCGCTCTCCGGAAAGGCCCAGGGCCACGGGCCAGCAGCTGCCACTTGAGCGGTCAGACCGTCCGTACAGGGTGTGGCGTGGCAGGGATCAGTCGGCGCCTCATCCTGGACCCCTTCCAGAAGGAGCCAGAGAGCAGGTGGACCCAGGAGGCAGGTAGGCATGTCCATGACATCCCCCTGGTCGCTTGGACCCCTGAAGCCCCGGGCACGAGGTTATCTTGTTGGGGAGAAGCATTCGGGTGCATCAGGCAAAAGACCATCTCATGCCGCTTTTCCACGGAGGTCCCTGCCAGGCTTGCTAATTGCTAAAGCCCTGAGCATCCGCGCAAAGCTCTGTTGCTCTCCGGTCAGCACCTGCTCCTGCCCTGTCCTGCAGAGAGACCATAATGCTGCATCTGGGGCCTCACAGCGGTCCGAGAATCATCCACACAGGGCTCTGGCTCAACTGTCGAGCAGGCAGCGAGGGAAAGCTGGGATGCGGGGGAGAAAGCGTTTCTGGGAGCACAGGTTTTTCCTGCAGGGATGCGGTGTTGCGGTGTCCCAGATGGGACACCAGTCCCCAAAGCCACCCATGTGCCAGGCCCCGGGTGATATCCATGAGCGACAGGTGACAAGCCAGGGTGGAGACTCTGAGGCAGCCCGGCCTAGTGGATAGAGCACGGGCCTGGGAGCCAGAAGGACCTGGGTTTTAATCCCAGCTCCACCATTTGTCTGCTGTGTGACCTTGGGAAAATCACTTGGCTTCTGTGTCTCAGTTACCTCATCCGTAAAATGGGGAGTAAGACCATGAGTCCCATGTGGGTCACGGACTGTGTCCAACCTCATTACCTTGTATCTATCTCAGCACTCAGAACTGTGCCTGGCACATAAGTAAGCACTTAACAAAAACTATTACTACTACTACTACTACTAATTTAAAAAGAACATAATAATAATAACGATAAATGGCCACTGTCGGACAGAGAAGTCCACCTGCAATTTGGGGTGAGTTGGGTCCCGGGGGCAGCTTCGCCAGCTCGGCACTGCCTTCCACAACCCTGAAGTGGGTGCCGCTACTCCGCAGTTGGCATCTGCTCCCCAGTACCCGGCCGGCTCCGGGACCTCACCTGAAGTGCAGGTTTTTGAACGTGAAGTGGGTTTCTACGATGCCGGTAGTTTTGACCCTGGTTCGGAGGATGTCTTGTTCCGTGGGCTGGTAGTCGCTGGCTCCGATTCGATCTAAGCTGTCAAGGTAGCTGGGAGGAGACAAAACACAAGGGAACCGATCGATCGATCAACGGCAATTGCCGAGCGCTCACCGTGTGCAGAGCGCTACGCTAAGGACTTGGAGGGATACATCATGGATCGTTTTGGATTTCGGGAGCAAGTGCCTTCCGGAAAATCTCTGAGAGGAAGTTCAGGCTGGGTTGGTGACTCCAATGCTGTGTCACAGACTCCTTCGACCCCTGGTCCCGTCCACAGCTCTCTTCCTCCACCGGTATGACCCCTCTCGGAACTGCTGTGGGCTCTGCTTTGGGCCTGTCCCTGTCCCAGCCCCAGCCCAGGGTTTCAAGACCTACAGGACTCTCTAGACTGTAAGCTCGTTGTGGGCAGGGAACGGGCCCATCCACTCTGTTTTCTATGCTCCCAAGCACTTAGTACAATAATAATAATGTTGGTATTTGTTAAGGGCTTACTATATGCAGGGCACTGTTCTAAGCGCTGGGGTAGATACAGGGTCATCAGGTTGTCCCACATGAGGCTCCCAGTTAATCCCCATTTTACGGATGAGGTAACTGAGGCACAGAGAAGTGAAGTGACTTGCCCACAGTCACACAGCTGACAAGTGGCAGAGCCAGGATTCGAACCTATGACTTCTGACTCCCAAGCCTGGGCTCTTTCCACTGAGCCACGCTTGTTCTGCACACAGTAAGCGCTCAAATACCCCCGACTGATTAAATACCTTTGAGTGATAACTTCTGGTTGCCTTCAACCTCCCATTTGATTAAAAATGCCATCTCCTCCACTCCTTTCCTGACACATTTAAAATCTGCCGGTAAGGAGAGCCTCTCTAGCTGATGGGCAACATATAGATTGGTTGTCTTTTCATGGGTGAGGCAGTGTCACCCCCTCACACTGCCCTAAAGGCAGGAGAATGGCCAGAAAGAGCTTTGGGGACTGAAACCGTTGCTCCGGGCACAGCCTCTTCCAGTGACCAAATGTAGAGTACTTGAGTACTTGAGTTCTAATCCCCCTGATGCTCCTCTCCGGCCTGAGTGTCCCCCAGGTGAAATCCCTTGGGGGAAGAGCTGAACAGGGCCTTGGTTTACTTCCAGGCAACTCTTGGTCCTACCTTTCCTCATTCCCCATCTCCAAAGCCTTACTAAAGGCACATCTCTTCCAAAAGGCCTTCCCGGACTAAATCCCCATTTGCTCTTCTCCTATAATCTCCTGCCCTTGCACCCTTTATTCACCGCTCCCTCAGTCCCGCGACACTTATGTTCATAGCCGTAATTTACTTATATTAACGTCTGTCTTCCCCTCTAAATTGTAAGTTCAAAGTAGGCAGGGTAGGCATCTACCAATTCTGCTATATTGTACTCTCCCAAGCGCTTAGTACGGTGCTCTGCACACAGTAAGCACACCATAAATTTGATCGATTGATTGACTGATGCGATAGTAGCTTCCGTGGCTCGTCTTCTGCACGTCAGCCACTCTGGCCCAGGGTCAGAACCCAATCTCCATGAGAGGCAACAGGTACCGGCCCGCCCACTCTCCGGAAACGAACGGGGACCATCTTGCTCGGATAAATCTAGGTGGCAGGGCCCCCTGACTGGGATTGACTGGCTAATATGGTGGAACCGAGGCCTGGAGATTTTACCAGCATTAGGCTGCTGATTAAGGCTTAATGACAGCGTCCATATGCCACCTTCGGGGTGCAGCTGCAGCGGTTGAAGACGCCAGTGAATGGTTCGAGATGCTCTAAAAGGACAGTGGCGACCTTGGGGAATGACAATGATAATTACGGTCTACGGTCTTTAAGTTCCTTGTGGGCAGGGATGTGTCTGTCTACTCAAATGTATTATACTCGCCTGGGCATTTAATACTGACCTCTGTACACGGTGAGTGGTCAATAAATACCACTGATTGATTATGGTATCTTTAAGTGCTCACTTTCTGCTAGGCACTGAGCTTGAGTATGAAGTTAGAAACAAGGTTGCCAGATGGGATGCAGTCCCTCTCTCACCTGAGGCTCACAATCTATGAAGTAGGGAGGGCAGGTATAATAGTAATAATAATGATTAATAATAATTATGGTATTTGTTAAGCACTTACTATGTGCCAGGCACCGTTCTAAGAGCTGGGGTGGATACAAGATAATTGAGTTGGACACAGACCCTATCCAACAGAGGGTTCATAGTCTTAATCCCCATTTTACAGATGAGGGAACTGAGGCCCAGAGAAGTTAATAGATTTGCCCAAGGTCACCCAGCAAATGGCAGAGCTGGGATTAGAACCCAGGTCCTTCTGACTCCCAGGCCCATATTCTATCCACTAAGCCACGCTGCTTCTCACTTGTCTGCTTTGTGATCTTGGCCAAGTCACCTAATTTCTCTGTTTCTCAGTTACCTCATCTGTAAAATGGGGATGAAGACTGTGACATGCAGGGCAGGGGATGTGTCTTACCTGATGCGCCTGTCCTTGGAAAGTACAGTACAATACAACCATAAACAGTGATATTCCCTTCCCATAATGAGCTCACAGAGGTGAGGAGACAGACATCGATACAAATAAATTAAATGACAGATATATTCATAAGTGCTGTGGGGCTGGGGCAAGGGGGAAGAGCAAAGGAGGCAAGTCAGGGTGATGCAGAAGGGAGTGGGGGATGAGGAAAAGTGGGGATTAATCTGGGAAGAGCTCTTGGAGGAGATGTGCCTTCAATAAGGCTTTGAAAGGGGGGAGAGTGATTGTCTGTCAGGTTTGAGGAGGGAGGGCTTTCCAGGCCAGAGGCAGGATTAGGTTATGAGCTCCCTGAGGGCAGGGACTTGTCTGCCCTCAATCATGTGGATTCTGTGTCCCTTGCTGGGGGAAGGATAATAATAATAATGCTGGTATTCGTTAAGCGCTTACTACGTGCAGAACACTGTTCTAAGCGCTGGGGTAGACACAGGGGAATGGATGAGTGTCTGGACAGTGGAGTCCAGGACTTCCCCAAGCAGGGCCCATGGCTAGATGGCCATGATACCCTACTTCCCTAAACCCAGTTGCCCTCTCCTCCTACTGGCAAACCTAAGAGTTCTAATACCCCTTTTTTATGGTATTTGTTAAGTGATTACTCTGTGCTAAGCACTGTACTAAGGGCAGGGGTGCCTCGGGCAGAGCACTGTACTTAAGTGCTAGGAAAGAGTGCCCGGCGGGAATTAGATATGGCCTTTGTCCCTTGAGGGACTCAAACTCTGTGTGGCTGAATTGAATGTGCCTCCTCACCCTCACCTCTCAGTAAGTGCTTGCGTGAAAGACTGAATGAATCAACTACGCCTTGGCATGACATGTGAGTCAATCGTATTTATTGAGCGCTTATTGGGTGCAGAGCACCATACTAAGCACCTGGGAGAATACAATATAATGATATAACAGATGTATTCCCTGCCCACAAAGAGCTTACGTTCCAACTGTCAGGTCTTTGTAGTTTCAGCCTAGTTTCAGGGGTACATGGGGGCTTGGGATTCTCCTCCCTCCATCCTGTCCCCACCTCCCTGGAATCCCCCCCGAAGATACCCCAACTTCCCCTGTGCCCCAGGTCCCTCCAGCAGCTGCTGACAAACACACTGCATCAGGACCTCCCCAAGAGCCCCCGTGAATATAAGACACCAGGCTTGCCACCCAGGGAGGGCTCAATGGCTACTCTGAGCTGGGTACAGCTGGAGAGGAGAGGGTGAGGAGGCACATTCAATTCAGCCACAAAGAGTTTGAGTCCCTCGAGGGACAAAGTCCATATCTAATTCCCCCCGGGCACTCTTTCCTTGCGCTAAGTACAGTGCTGTGCCCAAAGTAAGTGCTTAATCCACAGTATTACTACAACAGAGTCTCACCGGGAAAGAACAGAGTAAATTGAAAGAATGAAGCCTGTTGATAGTGGTGATCAGTGTGGCTTTGATTCAGAGATCCAGGAGAACTGGAAGCCCCTGGATTTTATTTGTTTCAGAATGTTTTCTCCATTCCTGGGAGGTCAAAGATTCTCACCCAATTTCACACCTAGAGAAAATGCTGTGAAACGACACCCACAGCTCGTTCTTATCCCTCTCCCTTGGGCTTCTGGTACCCTACCCAGTGCCCCAAGCCTCGGATGTAATCACCATTTTGTATTCCTCTGAAGCCCCCTTTGCTTCTACTTAGCCGCTCCTCATGACGTGGGTTTTGGTTTACACTGTACATTGAACAGATGGGAAAAATGGAGGCACACAGGGTTAGTGATTTGGCAGAGTTAAACTAGTAGCAGGGACCCGGATATGATTCAGACCTTACAATGGGCAAGATGGCACTGGGCCTCAGATGTATCTGATTCCTGAATGGCATACGAAGCCATTTAATTTTCAAATAAATCTCAGGACCAAGTCACAGATTAAATAAAGGGGGAGGGTGAAGGCCTGTGATGGGTGCCACCTCCAGGGTTTAAAGAATTAGTCAGTGGCATTTATTGAGCGCTTACTATGTGCAGAGCACTGTACTAAGGACTTGGGAGAGTACGATATAACAAAATTAGCAGACACGCTCCTTCCCTGTAATGAGCAGTGATGGGAAGACCAACGGGGTCTGGAGACTGGCCGATTTAACTCGAGCCCCTTTTGAAGCCCCCACGGTAACTACCTGGAAGCACCAAAGGCAACTTAATGAAAGTGTGGGGTGCTTTCTGGTAAATCATCAGAGAAAAATAGCAAAATGCAAACAGTTGACTGGAACTAAAAATGCCTCTGACCAAAATCAGAAACGTGAATGATGGGAACAACTCGTCTTTCCTCCTTGTCCAGCTGCCACTTTCTCCTAGGTGCTGATAAAGGTCCTCTCTTTCCCGCAGATGAAGTAGCATGGCCTAGTGGAAAGGGCTCAGGCCCGGGAGGCAGAGGACCTGGCTTTTAACTCTGGCTCCGCTACTTGCCTGCAGTGTGACCGTGGGCAAGTCACTTTGCCTCTGTTTCCTCATCTGTAAAATGGGGATTAAATACCTCTTCTCCCTCCTACAAAGACTTAGGACAGTGCTCTGAACCCAGTAAGCGCTCAATAAATGCCATCGATTATAAACATTATTATTAATACTATAAATACTATTAATTGATTACTTAGACTGTGAGCCTTGTGTGGGACAGGGACTGTGTCCGACCTGGTTATTTTTTTATCTACTTCAGAGATTAGTACAGTGCTTGGCACATAGTAAGTGCTTAATAAATACCATTATTATTATGAAGGTTTTCCTCAGGGGACTATTTCCTGGTCACTTTACTCGAATTTTTGAATTTACTTTTTCAGACCCCAATTCGTCTTCTGGGGTGTCACCTGGTGGTTACATATGGAACCACCAAGCGACTTGGCCTTGGTTCCCCTGCACTGGGGAAAAAAATGGAGAACTGTGGTCCTGAAACAAGCAAGAATTCGCCTTTTGGCTCTTTCAATCAATGGTATTTACTGGGCACTTACTGTGTGCAGAGCACGGTACTAAGTGCTTGGGAGAGTACAATATAACAGAGTTGATAGACACGCTCCCTGCCCACAATAAGCTTACAGTATAAGAGGAAAATTAAGATCTTTAAATCTAAGATCCAAGGGAGGAGGGACTTCCAAGTGGTGGGGAAAAAAGTCTGAATATAATGGAGGACAAATGAGAAATAAGCCGGATAGACAAGGATAAAGACAGAGACAGACTCAGAAACGAAGACAGACAGTAAGCCGGACACATACACATAAGGCAGAGAACCAGGAACCACCGGAAACCGGGATGTGGAGCCCAACAGAACAGAACAGGCCACTTCAACTGGGGACAAATCAGAGCAGCGTAGATGGCTACCTCAGACACCCTGAGCAGTTTATGGGTTTCCTCAATGGGTCCCAAAATAAGAATGATGGTATTTCTTAAGCACTTACTATGTGTCAAGCACTGTTCTACGCGCTTAGATTCAACTAATCAGGTTGGACGCAGTCCCTGTCCCACATGGAGCTCACAGTTTTAATCCCCATTTTACAGATGCGGTAAGTGAGGCACAGATAAATTAAATGGGCTCGGCACCTCAGGACAATAGCTGGGCAGAATCGTAAGAGTTAATTAACTCCTGTTTGCAGAGACTTTTGGTGATGAAACACTCGAGAGCCGCAGATCGCTGTTTCCAATTGTTGTTAAAAAGTTGCAGGAGCATTTTCCTGGAGAGCTGTTGCAGTCACCACGGCCCAAGTGGGGACATAGCTGGAGCCTGGGTAACAGAGAGGCAAAGTAGCCTAGTAGTTAGAGCCCAGGCCTGAGAGTCAGAGGATTCTGGGTTCTAATCCTGGCTCCGCCACTTGTCTGCTGTGTGACCTTGGGCAAGTAAGTCACTTTACTTTTCTGGGCCTCAGTGCCACATAGAGCTAAGGATTCTCTGGACTCTCAGGTCTAGACCTCCTTTCTGAACTCACTCTCATTTTCCCAGTGGTCTCTCTAGCTCACAGGAAGTTTGCCACGAACAAATGTCGGAATGCCACTCTCACGTTTGGCTGGTCCGGTTTAGGTTATATGATGGAGCGGGCAAGCAAGCAATGATGGGAACCAGGGTTGTTTCCAACTATGGACCTTGATTTGGGGATGGGGCCCGATGTTGCGGGAGCAAAATGGAAAGTTTGGTCCCACCTGCTCTCTGGATAAAGTGGTGGAAATTTCCGGCCTTGTGGCCTATTCTGAACCTGCCCACGAGCAACTGTTGGACTGTAATGTAGTTATTCTAGGCAGGAGCCCACCAAGGATTCCCCGACGAGAGGACTCCGCCCACCCCCACTCCCACCCCCGTCGACTCTGCCCACCCTGGGCAGATCCACTTACTATTTGGCAGAGTCATTAAGCTGATATTCTCGGGACCTGTTGAAGCACTCCTGGGTTCCAGAGTCTGCCCAGAGTCTCATCATGGCTGACAGCAGTTCTGGAGAGAAGGGTTCTGTGTCTTCCATTCGACTTACCACGTCACACACCATTTTAGCATCAGCCTGGAAAGAAACAAAATAGGAGAGGGGGTGTGAAGAGCAGATTAGGAAGACATTTTGCTAACCAAGGATTCTTTCCTCCTCCCTTTAATCTTATATTCTTTGGTTCTTTATAAAGGAATGTGGTTTTGGGTGGAGCAGATCGTGAGGGAGGCCGTACAGTTGGGGGGTGAATCACTCAATCACTGGTATTTATTGAGGGCCTACTGTGTGCAGAGCACTGGGAGAAGTAGTGTGGCTTAGTGGATAGAGCACAGGCCTGGGAATCAGAAGATCATAGGTTTTAATCCTGGCTTCACCACTTGTCTGCTTTGTGACCTTGGGCAAGTCACTTAACTTCTCTGTGCCTCAGTTTCGTCAATTGTAAAACGGGGATTAAATACCTCTTCTCCCTCCTACTTAGACTGTGAGGCCCATGAGGGACAGGGACTGCGTCCGAGTAATTAACCTGAACTTACCCCAGCACTTAGAAGAACAGTGTTTGATACGTAGTAAGTGCTTAACAAATACCTTTTTTTTTAAAAAAAAAACAACGAAGTATGAGGAGGAGCAGATTTCTTGATATCCATGGTTTCTAGTTAGGAGACAGCTGTCATATCAGCATTGCAGAAAACATACGTAGACTCTGGCTATAGTTTATTAGGGAGGGGAAGACTGAACGAGCTACCTTGAGAGAAATCTAGGTTTCTACACTTATACTCTGTTTCTCCTATTCCTCATCTATTTTACTCTCAATATTCCCCTAAAGACTGTAAGCTCCTTGTGTGCAGAGACCATGTTCTACCAACTCTGTTTTATTGTATCTTCCCAAGTGCTCAGTACAGAGCTCTGCACACGACAGACACTCAATAAATACCATGGATTGATCGACTGACATCACGAAGATCCAAACTGTGGGCCCAGACCGAAGTGACAGGGCAGGAGGGTAAACTGGCTGTTTGAGGGGGCAAAGTCCAAGTTCATTCAATTGTATTTATTGAGCGCTTACTGTGTGCAGAGCACACTACTAAGTGCTTGGGAAGTACAATTCAGCAACAAATAGAGACAATCCCTGCCCACAATAGGCTCACAGTCTAGAAAAAACTAGGCCATCCAACTGAAGCAAAGACAAAGGTCTCCCACTGCCCTACGACCGTGATGAGACTGGAAACATCTTGAGGGCAGGGCCTGGGTTCCTCTCTCTCTGCTCTAAAAAGTGCCTTGTGCCATACGTTGTCAGGCATAGAGCTGTGGAGTGATTTCTGGATGGTACAACAGCCTCCACTCTTTGGAGGTCAGGGCTCTGTCCTGAAGGGAGAAGAAAATGGGTGGGAGGAGCTGATGGAATGATGTTTACCTTCTTCTTGAAAGGGATCATCCTTTCAAGAGAGAACAATTTGAGATGAGCAAAAAAGGGAACAAACACAACATCTGGAGGAGTTTTTGAGAACAAGAGATTCTGCCCCAAATGCGAAGGCTGGTAGGGGTCCAGAGCCCTCAGGAAGGTCCCTTGGCAGCAACAGACTGTCCCTTAAGTTGCCATTTACTCCTCAGATTCTGCCCATTGCTAAAGTTTGGAGGTTACGAATGAGAACAAACTTTGCAATTATGGCCTGCCCAGGAAATGACTCATCGCAGCCCATCTGGCTATGTCCAGTCCTCCCATCTTCTCCCTGCAGCTCAACCATCAACTCTGCCCAGCCTTCTGCTCCAAATGCCTTCTAGGTGTTTCCTGTCAAATATCCCACTTTAGCGCCCCAGCAACAAACAGAAGTCCCTGCATGGGGCTCTCTGGAGCCTGGCTCTTCACTAAGTCTTCAGAAGAGTTCATGTCCTCAAGGGAGCCCGGGAGCCCAGTGGGATGGGGTCCTCCCCCCTCAGACCCATTAAGAAGAGGGCAAGCATTCATCACTTCCAGAACGAAGGGCATTTTTCTTTTTTGATGGTATTCGCTAAGCGCTTGCCAGGCACTGTACTAAACGCTGGGGTAGATACAAGCAAATCAGGTTGGTCACAGTCCCTGTCTCACGTGGGGCTCACAGTCTTAATCCTCATTTTACAGATGAGGTAATTGAGGCACAGAGAATAATAATAATTATAACAATAATGGTATTTGTTAAGTGCTTACTACGTGCCAGGCATTGTTCTGAGCGCTGGGGTGGATAAAAGCCAATCAGCTTGGACTCAGTCCCTGTTCCACACGGGGGGCTCACAGTCTCAATCCCCATTTCACAGATGAGGTAACTGAGGCCCAGAGAAGTGAAGTAACTTGCCTGAGGTCCCACAGCAGACGCGGGACGGATGTGGGATTAGAACCCAGGTCCTTCCGACTCCTAGGCCCATGCTCTATCCACTAGGCCACACTGATTCTCGTTTGTTTCACAGACTCCATTCTGGACATCCAAACGTGTGCAGGCCCCCGAAACTCCCACCCAGAAAGGCCCCTGGCCTTTAGAAACCCGAGTGGGGACAAAGTAGGGTGACGTCTCAGGGTCAGTCCCATCTCATTCAAATTTCAGAACCGTCTTGGTTTTGCCCTTTGGCCCGGGGCATAACACGATGCCACTTCCACAAGCCCAGGGGTCCCTGATGGAAGCCCCAACCCACCCGCTCTCCTGAGAGTGAGGCTCCTGGCTCAGCCAATCTAGGTGGCTGCCCGGGCATCGAGCCCAACAAGCAATTAACCGTGCGTGAGAAGAAGCAGTCCTTTCTTTGCTCACGCTCCCGGATGCCAGCCCATACTGTGTCTGACCTTATCGTCCTCAGCCTTCCCTGGACCCAGCGGGATCATCTTCAAGCCCTGCCTGATTGAGCGGCTTCTTCCCACCCCCTGTCGAGTGCCCTCCTCTCCCCGCCCTCCCCCCCCTCCCGCCGTTCTGTCCCCTCTTGCTGAGACCCCAGTACTAATGGCTCCTGCCACTCTGCTGGCTCAAACAACTGGGAGAAACAGCACCCGCAAGCCAGTCCTCTGGGGGTTCCCTTAAACGCCATCCTTGGATTTCTGCGCCAGATTTAAGCCACTAAAATATACCTCGCAGCTCCCCGAGGTTGCTCGGAAGGTGACACAGTGAAACAGGAAGCAGTGCTTTCCCCATCTGGCCTCGATCGCCAGCCCCTCGGCAGACACAGGTCCAAGGCCAAGAATGACCTCTTCCTTCTAAAATCAGCCCTTTCCCGCCAGACCTCTCCCTCTCTACCGCCTCTCCTCCCACTTTCCCTCTGCGTCCCTCCCAACCTCCTCCATTCCACCAACACCCTTCCCAACCCTTTGACTTGATGGGAAAGTCCCTCCGAGATGGGAAACTACTGAATCAACATGGGAAGATTTCAGTCATCAAGGCTGATATCAAGGTTTTGCCCGAAAGCAGACAGACTAAGAAGCGTGTTGGGTGAAGAGTCTGGAAGAGACAGTCGTCAGTCAGGCAACGGTTTCTGTTGAACCCTGACTGTGAGATGCTGTACGAGGCAAATGTGGAGGTACAAAGGAAGAAGAAGAAATGAGCCATGCCCTCACGGAGCCTACAATCGAATGCCGAGGCAGAACTAACTCAAATACCCCAAATCACAAATATATATCCAAGCGGACCTAAAGAGCAAGAGAAAGTGACAGAGAACAGAAAAGATATTTGAGGAGAGACAGTAGTCTCCTCTGCAAGGTAAAGAATCAATGAAGAAAAATGTTAGCGCTGAACCTCAAGGGAGGATTCTGGGATTTCTTTCCCTTGACATTTTTTCAGCGAGAAACAAGTTCCCAGTTAATGGACTCTGATGAAGCTGCCTCCTTCCACCCTTCTTGGTTCCAGTCACAGGGATACAAAACATTCAGGAATCTCTGAAACAATCAGATGGAGCCAGAAGGAAAGCAACATTCCTCCAATGCTTATCCTCACCAAAATCACGCCTGCCTGAAGCAAGTGGCCCCGGGACCGCAGTCCACATGCCAGTGCGAAGAAACGTACAACGCTTCCAAGCCCTGAGCTCAGCTTCCTGCTCTGACAGAAATCTGGGCTGGAATGTGGAGAAACTGATTTAATCTGTGGGTGGTTAAATTACATATCCAGCCTTAAAAGAACTGGTAACAAAATGAATAACCCGTAGCTAAAATGCAAACCTTAACTTAAATGCAACCTTAAGACGCAAACCTTAAGTGACCTTGGGTAAGTCACTTAACTTCCCTATGCCTCGGTTACTTCATCTGTAAAATGGGGATGAAGACTGTGAGCCCCCTTTGGGACGTGGACTGTGTCCAACCTTGTATCTACCCCAGCGCTTAGTGCAGTAGCTGACACAAAGTCAGTGCTTAATAAATACCGTTAAAAGAAAAAAAAAACAAACAAAGCTTCGCCCCAGGGGAGAGAGCTGGGGAAGTCTCTTTATAAAGAGTTGGTGCAGGGGCGACTGGGTATTCCTGCCTTTAAGGTAGGGAAGCGGCATGGCCTAGTGGATAGAGCACAGGCCCGGGAGTCAAAAGTATCTGGGTTCTAATCCCGGCTCCATCACTTTGCTGTGCGCCCTTGGGCAAATCACTTAACTTCTCTGTGCTTCAGTCACCTCATCTGTAAAACGGGGATTAAGACTGTGAGCCCCAAGCGGAACATGGGCTGTGTCCGACCTGACTACCCTGTATCTATCCCAGGGCTTGACCAGCGCCTGGCACGTGGTAAGGGATTAATGAATACTATAAAATAGAGTCCTGTGGTACCCACGTTGAGGATGGTAACGAAACAAAGATCGCAGTAGTTTATACGTAGTGGTGGTAAGTGTTGGCCTGCAGACACAGTGAAAGCAACTGTTCCTCATTAGAGGCACTGCAGAGGACTTCCTGTCAAAGGTCAGAGGCTACATACTGACCTCTTCCTGAGTTTACTTTTTCCTGAGTTTATTCCGCAATTACGACTAGTCTATGCGGCAGAGCCACAGATCACCACGACTAGTCACATACAATGAGTATTTGCAGGTTATAATAGCGGTCGAAGGGTAGGCTGTGGATTGGTTGCAGGCAAAATCTTTTGAGGACCCAGGTTGATTGAGGAGGTCCCATCCACTGGCATTTCAGGTCCCCCTGCCCTAGGTTGCTTCAGCCCCTCACCAGCTCTCTCCCAAGCTAGAATCCACAAGCCTCAGACCTTTCACATGTGAAGGAAACATCTATCAATCCATCAGTGGTATTGATTGAGTGCTTACTGTGTGTAAGAGCATGTTCCAAGCACTCGGAAGAGTACAGTAAGACAGAGGTGGGAGACACGTTCTTTGCCCTCAAAGAGCTTACAGTTTATCCAAGGAGAAGCCTGCCCCATGGCTTCCTCACAAGTGAAAGGCCCGCAGGTCTCGTTCTCCGCCCTACATTTTCTCCGGAGACACGAGGAAGGGCCCGTTCTGAGAAGTGGGTGTGAAAGACCCAGCCCCACATCCCAAGTAGAGGGCCGGTTTGGCTCTCCGATGGACGTGGCAAATGATAGGAAGTGTGGATCTGCTGCGGGCCCGTCACTCGAACTCACAAGGGACCTCATTTTAGTCAGCAAGCCGGGGCCAAGAAAGTGCTGCCTTCCTTATATTTACGGTCATTTGGGCCTTTCTCCTCGAACGGTTTCCCGAGCTTTAGTTCCCACAAGCCCTCGGGGCCCGGCTGAGTCTGACTTGAACATCTCGCCGCATCATCGGGGGCTCTGGGTTTAGCTTCCTTCGCTCATTGGAAACGATAACATGGCTCCCGGGGGGGGGGGGGGGCAGGACTGGAACCTAAGAAATGCATATTCGGTCAGACCCTGACATTCTTTATGCTTCTGGCTAAATGCTGCTCATGCAGGCTGATTTATAGGGCAACGGCCTCCTGCCGCGAAGACATGCGGTGCGGGAACCTAGTAATTAGTTCCGTGTGCAGAGCTCGAGGAGGAAAGGCGGGGACCAATATACATGCTACAATTAGTGCAGCCGGCTTGCCTGGGCACAGCATGGCCCGGAGCTGTCTGGGGGGCGTGGAGTGGACTGCTCCTGAGAGGACCACATTATCTCTGCCCAGTCTGGACATTTCTTTGCGCTCCCCACGTTAACGAGGGAAATAAGCTGACTTGCCTCCCCGGGACAACCTGGCTTCTTACCCGTCTCCTTTGACCCCTTCGACTGGGCTCGTGCCACTCCACCAGTTCCTTATAAGGCGGCAGCAGCAACAGCAAACACCACAGACAGCCCTCGAGCCGGGCTTGAACCCGTCACGTACGTGCCTGCGCGTGCCCTGATGAAAGCCAAGTGACCTCTTGGCCGTGAGACCCTCGGAGGACGGTCTTCCTCCTCACCGTGGCGATGCCCGGAGATGCCGAGGGAAGCCATTACCACCGGCCCCACCCCCTCGGGAGGATGGGTAATGGCGTCCCCGGCCACGTGTGTGTGGTGGCAGGAGACGTGAGTCCGTGCATCGGCGTCGGCCTGCCTCCCGGCCCCATCCCCAAGAAGGAAATGCAGCAGAGGTGGAGGAAGGGACGGAAGGAGGAGAAGAAGGGATGAGTCACGGAAAGAGTGGCTCTGGTCGAGGAAACACACAGTGCTGTGTTGGAGCCTCTCCCTCCAGGCCTGGCCGGCTTTCCCCGATATCAGGGATCGTCACCTGCTCCCCGTGTGGGTGAAGACCCTTTCTGGTAGCTGGAGAGATGGCAAAAACTCGCCACCCACCCGTTCTCTCAGAACTCTCATGGGGAAATGAAAACGGATCTCAGGGCTCTCCACCTCAGATGCTCAAACCCGTCAGCTCTTCAGACGGTCCTCGTCTGAGCCGAGCTAGCGCTCATCTGCCGACTGGCCTGCTTTGAACCCAGGGCTGGGGGGTGGGGGTGACGGGGGTGGGGTGACGGGGGACTCTAAGTAAGGAAGGGCTGCTAGGGTCATCCTGCAAGGGGGTGATTATGGGCTATGTTCTGGACTTCAGTACCAGTCCACATCCCTTGAAGGAGGGAGAGAGGGAGGGAGGGAGAGAGAGAGTGTGTGTGTGTGTATGTATGAAAGAGAGGGGATGAAGGAAAATGAGTTAACCTTGTTAACCGAAATGTACACAAAGTGGCTGGGACTGTAGGTCCTCACATGGGCCTTTTCAGCCACACATGCACCCATAGGTGAATTTCACTGTCAGTCAGGTCTTCTTCAAATACAAATGATGAATAACAAAAGTGATCGTAAAGTCTGATTTATGAAGGAACAAAAGGATCGAGAGAGCAGGGGCCGTATCTGTGCATCTGGGAATTTGGTAAATTAAAAGAATTTACTGAGCGCTTGCTGTGAGCAGAGCATTATACTAAGTGCTTGGGAAAGTCTAATACAATAGAGTTGGTAGATATGATCCCTGCCCTCAAGGAACTTACAGCCTGCAGTAAACTCCATCTGACAAGAGCCTGGACAATCAAAGTTCTTGGGGACTTAGTACTTTCCTGTCTCAGAAGCCTGAAAAATCCAGCTTTCTATCTTAGGGCAGCTGCTATTTCGGGTCCAGGATGAGTAACTTCTAGGTAACTGTGGCAGATCACTCAACACAGCAAGACTGGGCAGTCTCTGGGGTCGGTCAATCAATCGACCGCAATTACTGAGCCCCTACTGGATGTAGAGCATTGCACTAAGCACTTGGGACATGATCCCTGCCTTCAAAGAATTTACACTCCAGCGAGGCATTCAGAAAAAAAAATTGCAGAGAGGAGGAAGAAGCAAATGGAAAGATGGAAATGTGGATGAATAAGTGCTTAATTTTAGAGTTTAAAAATTCAACCAGGAGACTTTAGCTTGTTGTGGGTTTTGTCTTCCCAAAAGTGTTTACTACAGTGCTCTGTACATAGTAAGCACTCAATAAATACCATGGATGATGATGCAGTTGTACAGAAGTGCTATGGGCGGTTGTGATTGCAAAGTACAGAAGAGGCACAGAAGTTCTAAAGCAGCAGCATGGCCTGGGGAGAAGAAAAATGAATCCGGGAGGGTCTTCTGGAAGAGGAGGGATTTCAGATGGCCTTGAAATCAAGGCCTCAGATTTCAAGACACTTTGGATTCCCATATGAGTCCTCCAGCTGCCTCATTTTGTGACTCTATCCCTCTCTCCTCTAAAAGATTGGGAGAAAATTCTTGGTCCCAAAGACGTGGAAATCCTCAGGGAAAGGAGCAACAGGAATGTCAAATCCGTGGCCTGGAAGATCGAGCACAGTCCTGGGGGTCAGAAGACCTGGGTTCTAATCTCGGCTCTGACACTTTTCTGCTATATGACCTTGGGTACATTACGTAATTTCTCGGAGACTCAGTAATCTCAGTTGGAAAATGGGGATTATGGTGAGCCTCATTTGGTCTGGGTCCAACCTGATTGGCTTGTATCTACCCAGGAGTTTAGTATAGCGCCTGGCTCATAGTAAGTGCTGAACAAATGCCATAAGAAAAAAAAGTGCAGGAGTGGCAATTTCAGGAGGGTCTCTGGAAAACATTTCTCACCTTATTACCTGTCACTACCAGCCTGGGAGTCAACAGCGGAGAATCATTCTGGGGGTGTCTATAGCTTGGGGCACCTCCCCTTGAGACTGCTACGAATCCAGCTAGGAAGGGATTTTCAGCCTAGCTGGCTCCACAATGAAGCGAAGCAAGAAGGACAAAAGATCCAACTTTTAGAACTGTGACCTCAGAAAGATGGCCACTCACCTGCTGTGTGACCTTGGACAAGTCACTCAACCTCTTTGGACAATCACTTCCTCAAAAGTGAAATGGCAACACTACCAGCAACTCAATATCTCCCACGGAATTAGTGAGGACAAATGTGAACCATGATGTGAAAGTAGTTTGGATATTAACACACAATGTAGTAAATTCAAGAGTTAATCCTGTTGTTTTCCTTGTTAATACATAGAGGGCATTTCGCGACATGAAATCGTCTAGATAAAATGGGAATATAGTATTGAAAAGAAGTTCAAAATATGGTGAATTTCCCACCTACATTTCCGCTGGCAAAAGCCCCACTTCCACTGCAATAGAGCCAGGGCCGCACGTCTAATCCTGTGGGTCTTACCTGTAGTAGGGAAGCAGCATGGTATAATGGATAGAGCGTGGGCCTGGGAGTCAGAAGGTCATGAGTTCTAATCCTGACCCCACCACTTGTCTGCTGTATGGCCTTGGGCAAGCCACTTCACTTCTCTGTGCCTCAGTTACCTCATCTGTAAAGTGGGGATTGAGAGAGTGAGCTCCATGTGAGACCGGGACTGTGTCCAATCTTATTTGCTTGTATCCACCCCAGAGCTTAGTTCAATGCCCGGCACGTAGCAAGCACTTTAAAAATACCACAATTATTAGTATTATTACGTATAAGTCATAGAGGAGCAGCATGGCACGGTGGATAGAGCACGGGCCTGGGAGTCAAAAGGTCACGGGTTCTAATTCTGGCTTCGCCACTTGTCTGCTGTGTGGCCCTGGGCAAGCCACTTCACTTCTCTGGGGCTCAGTTACCCCATCTGTAAAGTGGGGATTGAGATTGTGAGCTCCTCGTGGGACAGGGACTGTGTCCAACCCGATTTGCCTGTATCCACCCCAGCGCTGAGTAGAGTGCCCGGCACACAGTAAGCGCTTAACAGATACTATAATTATTAACATTAGTAATATTAGTAATAGTAGAACAGTGCTAGGCGCCGTCAGTATTTATAGTATTTATTAAGCACTTCGGTGGGCACATCGCTGTACTAAACCCTGGGAGAGAATACACAGGTGACCATTAGATGTGGCCCCTGTCCTTCGGGAGGAGGGGGGGGATGTCTCGCAATCTAAAAATAAAAAGGGGGAGAGGGAATTTGCGACAGACACGTAAGGAGCGATGAAAACAAGGCCACCCGAAGGCCACTTTGAGCTGGTGGGTCACGCGGTCCCCAGTGGCTGTGCAGTTACGGTGGCGAACAGGAGAGGGCCAGCGCTCACAAGCCAACCTCCAAGGACCACACGCCCTAAAGCTTTCAGACAAAAGGAGCCTCCCTTGCGAAGGGTTTAGAGCAGGGTGGAAACGAGAAAGCTTCCCCCAGCTCTATGTGGGACTGCCGACTGCCACTGCGCGCTCCCCGGCAACAAGTGTGAAGGCGCCAGAGCAGGTGTGCGGGGACAAAGGCACTGAGAAGACCAGACGGCGATCGCCGACAAGGCCTACTAAATGAATAAGTTAATTCATAAATCAATTCATAATGATTCCTTAATAACGGCACCTGGAACTCAGGACACCGGCTCACTCGTTTTATATGGTTCTACAAGCGCACCGGGAGATTCCAGAACACCTAACTCAACGACGACAGTAATAATAATAATAGTGATAATTACAGCTAACTGTGACGCTCGGTAAGTGCTTACCATGTGCCCAAATCTGTGCTAAACACTGGGGTAGATCGAGAAATTACATCAGAGACAGTACCTCTCCCACACGGGGCTCTCCCGAGGCAGGAGAACTGGCATTGGGTCCCCGTTTTGCAGATAAGGACACTGAGGCACAGAGAAGCAGCAGGGCAGAGTGGATAAAGCACGGGCCTGGGATTCAGAAGGACCTCAGTCCTAACCCCAGCTTCACCACTTCTCTGCTGTGTGGTCTTGGACACGTCACTTCACTTTTCTGTGCCTCGGTTACCTCATCTGTAAAACGGGGACCGATGCTGTGAGCTCCATGTGGGACATGGACTAACCCCAATGCTTAGTACAGTGCCTGGCACATAGTAAGGGCTTAACAAATACCATTTAAAAAGTTAAGTGACTTACCCAAGGTCACATAGCAGTCGATCGGAGCCGGGATTAGAACCCAGCTCCTCTGACTCCCAGGCCCAGTCACTTTCCAGGAGGTCAGGCTGCTTCTCAACAGCTTAGCGTTGACCTTGTCCCGTCTGTACCCCGGCCCCAGTTTCTCCCCAAGCTCATCATCATCATCGGTGGTATTTACTGAGCACTTAATTAATACGTAAGTGCACAGCACTGTACTAAGCGCTCGGAAGAGTACAATACAACAGTGTTGGCAGACTGTTCCCAGCCCGCAGTGAACTTACAGTCTAGAGGGGGAGACAGACGTTAAGAGAAATAAAGAATTTATAATATATAATTTAAAGATATGCACACAAGTGCTGTAGGGTTGAGTACGGCCACTCGCCAGGCGGTCCTCCCGGCCTCATTTCCCAGAGGGGACCCTGCAGTCAATCCCTGGATGCCCTGATCCAGACCTAGAAGTTGAAGCCCTAGATTTCAGCATAAACCAAAGCCAGAGGAGAGCTACCAGGATGACACCCACTAACATAATGCAGGTTCTAGAATGACCGTCTCTGAATAACCAGCTCGGGCACCTGACCTTTGCAGTGCTCGCCAACATCAGTCAATCCCAGAGACCGGTGCGGCTTCCAAATCAGTGCTCGCCAACATCAGTCAATCCCAGAGACCGGTGCGGCCTCGGGAAAGGCCAAGCGTGAAGTAACCCAGTGAGGAAACCGCCCCTCCCTTGAGACTAGGGCCCCTTTGACAAAAAACGCAGACAGATCCGAGAGCCCTTCTCCCTTTCCTTTTCTTCCACTCAGCTCTCCCTGATGAGCTCCCTATTGGCCCGATGTACTGATTCTGCATACTCTCAGGTTCTAGAGAAACCAAGATCCTCTTTGACACTTGAGTGGCAGACCTTTCCCTCTAACAAAAAGGAGGGAAGGAAGGAGTAGAGGTCCTGAAAGGACGAGATCGGCAGGGGGAGGGAAGAGAACGCTGACACCTCGCTGCTGCAGGGAAGGTCTGGTCCGGTTTGCCCACTGGGGTCACTGAGGCCTTCAGGCTGTGCCACGTGGATAAAATGGATTCCAAATGTGCCGGACCTCTGTTACACGACAGTCATCGCTGCTGAGGCTGGGAAAGCAGGATCCCGGACCTTGGGTTTCCTGTTGGGATTTATTCAGGGCTACAGCAAGGCTCTGGGGGATCTAGGGCAGAGGAAGTTTGATGGCCCGCTCCTACCTGGGCGGAGTTTACCCCCTCCTCTCCTGACCAAGGTCACAGCTCTTTCATTTTCAGCCCAGATCTGTGGCAGGGGAGGCTTTGGGGAGAGCGGTGGATAGATCTTAGTCCCTTGCTCTCTGCTCCCTGTCAAAAGATTTCTTTTCCTCTATGGTTAATCCTTTTCAAGTCTTCTGCAGGTCCTTCTACTAAAACAAAAGAGCAGCATGGCCTAGTGGATAGAGCATGAGCCTGGGAGTCAAAAGAACCAGGGTTTTAGTCCCCGCTTTGCCACCTATCTGTTGTGTGACCTTGGCATTTCTCTCTGCCTCAGTTACCTCATCTGTAAAATGGACATTAAGACCGTGAACGCTATGAGGGGCAGGTTGGACTGTGTCCAACCTGATTAAACTTGTATCTACCCCAGAGCTTAGCATGAGTAAGCACATACCGGCACAGAGTAAAATACTTAAATATTAAAATAAAATGAAAAAAACTCCCAGAAAACACAGCTGTTAGAGATTTACTGAATGCTTTCACTTGCCAGGTTCCTGTTCAGGTCTGACCTGCAGTTGATATTTCTGGGGTTCTTCAATTTTGCGGTTTGAAAGACCTAAACCACGGGGCTTCAGCTCCAGCTATTCCCATCTCACCCATGGGGGATGAGTGGGCTGTGCAGCCCAATGATGAGAATAAGAAATACTAACTGGGGCATTATTTGTTGAGCACTTACTACATGCAAAGAACTGTACTAAACGCAGGGGTAGATATGAGATAATCACGTTCAACCCAGTCACTGTTCGACGAGGGGCTCATACCTTAAGTGGGAGGAAGAACAAACACTGAACTGCCATTTTTTAGTTGAGAAAACTGAGGTACAGAGAAGTGAATTTTCCAAGTTCACCTAGCAGGCAATAACAATAATACTAGGAATCATAACTGTGGTATTTGTTAAGCGCTTACTATGGGCCAAGCACTGTACAAAGCACCGGGATAGATACAAGATAATTAGGTATCACGTGGGGCTCACATTCTAAGTAGGAGGGAGCACAGGTATTGAATCCCCATTTGGCAGATGAGAGAACTGAGGTATGGAGAAGTTAAGTGACTTGTCCAAGGTCACACAGAAGGTAAACGACAGAGCCTGAAGTAGAACCCAGGTCCTCATTCTATAATAATACTAATAATATAGATAATGGTATTTGTTAAGCAGTTGCAATGTGCCAAGGACTGTACTAAGCACTGGGGTGGATACAAGCACATTGGGTTGGACACAGTCCCTGCCCCATGTGGAGCTCAGTCTCAATCCCTACTTTACAGGTGAGGTAACTGAGGCGCAGAGAAGTGAAGTGACTTGCCCAAGGTCACAGAGCAGATATGTGGTGGTGCAGGGATTAGAACCCATGACCTTCTGACTCCCAGGCCTCTGCTCTGTCTACCACACAGTTCACACTGCTTCTCTCCACTTGGCCAAGGGTGTGAGCGGGGATTGTGCTAACCCTCCCCTGGCAGCTGTGAGGTTGGAAGGAACTGGTTTTTTACTCCTTCTCTCCCTTCTTGGAGGGGAAGACACATTAGGCTGTCACTCTGCCTTTTTTCTTTCTGCTGGGGGATTAGTTGTCTTTAAGATTGTCAATCGAGCACCATTCACAAGCACAAAATTAGCTCGAAAATGAAAGGCATAGAAATCCTCCAATCCCTGAACCGCCTCCCCCTTCTCCTCGGCTGAATGTTCTAAGATGGGAGAAGAGAACTAAAATTGGGAAGACTGCATTTCTAAGAAATGAACAAGGGCAAGAATAACACTACCCACCCCGGGCTTCGTCAAAGGGAAAGAGAAGCAATAATGGCCAATCTCAACATCACTTCAGAACATGAAGTGACGAAGATGAATAGTTTAATTAGAGCCTCCTCGGCTGGGAGATGTGAGCAACACAATTATGGAATAGAAAACACTTCTCCGGGAACGTGCTTCCATAGGACAGTGGAGAACAAGATTAAAAAAAAACCAAACAGACGATATGTGTTTGCTTGGGCTCTCTCACTTTTCTGACCTGGAGACACTGGCCATCCACACCTGACAGTTTCTTTCTGTGTTCCTGCAAAGAGAAAATGATTCCCCAAGTTGCCCCTGACAGCAAACCTCTCTCGTTTAATGGGGACGGGGTGGATTTTGTGACCGTAGGCAAGTCGCTTAACTTCTCTTCCTCAGTTACTTCATCTGTAAAATGGGGATTCAATTCTCCTCCCTCCAACTTAAAGCGTGAGCCGCGTGTGGGACAGGAATTGTGTCCAACCTGATTATCTGGAATCTACCCCAGCACTTAGTTGCCTGGCAATCAATCAATTGTATTTATTGAGTACATATCGTGTGCAGAACACTGTACTAAGCACCTGGAGAGTAAAATATAACAGAATTGTTGGGCACGTCTCCTGCCCGCAAGGAGCTTACAGTCTAGAAGGGGAGACAGACAGTAAAATAAATTACGGCTTTGTACCTAATTGCTGTGGAGTTGAGGGTTGGATAAATAAAGGGAACAAATCCAGGTGTAGGGGCAGCACTCAAAGAAGAGGGAGTAGGGGAAATGAGGACTTAGGGAAGGCCTCTTGGAGACGTGATTTTTAATAAGGCTTTGAAAGTGGGAAGAGGGATGGTCTGCCGGACATAAAGGGGGAGGGAATTTTAGGCCAGAGGCAGGACATGGGCAAGGAGTTGGCGGCAAGATAGAGTAGGTTGGGGTTAGAGGAGCAAAGTGAAGGTGCTGGGTTGTAGTAACAAATCAGTACATAGTAAATCTTTAACCAGTATCATTAAAACCCCCCAAAAAACATTTGTCTTGGATTATCTTGTACCTAACTCCAGCCCCTAGCACGTAGAAAGTACTTAATAAATTCCGTAATGATTATTATTTGTATCTCTTCTCTTACACTCCTCCCTATTGCATATGGAAGGAGCACGGATATAGGTGATAGAGCACGGGCCTGGAAGTCAGAAAGTCATGGGTTCTAGTCCTGCCTCCACCACTTGTCTGCTGTGTGACCTTGGGCAAGTCACTTCACCTCTCTGTACCTCAGTTACCTCATTTGGAAAATGGGGATCGAGACTGTGAGCCCCATGTGGGACGAAGGACTGTGTCCAACCTGATTTGCTTTTATCCACCCTGGTGCTTAGTACAGTGCCTGGCACATAGTAAGTGCTTAACAAATACCATTATTATTATTATTATTGTATTTGGCAATCTTGTATCTCTACCACTGGACTTTAAGCTCCTCAAGGGCAGGAAAGCATCTTTTATTTCTACTGAACAGGTAGTCACTAAATGCTGCTGAGAATGAGCCAAGAATGAAAAAACACTAGAGTTTCTCCAAGAGTTAATCTGTTCTGGTGGAGTCTCGACTCTCCATTTCGGATGACTCTGACGTGGTACGGAAGTGCCCCACACGTTGAAGCCTAGTGGACTTATCCTGTTCGAACGTGCCCCATGCCCTACTCCTTAACCCTAGATCCCCCAAACCTCTTCAGGTGATGTGGCTGCAGGTCAGCCCCTCTCCCCACAAAACACGGGGGTTTGTATCCTAGGCCAACTCAGAGCCTTGCTCCAAGGCTCAGGGAGAAGGCAACTTCGGTTCATCGAGTTTACACCTTAGACCCTCCTGGAACCTCTCCTGTTGCCATGCCCACTGAAAGACACTCCTTCTCTCCCCTCGGGTCCCCAGAGATCTCTCTAGGCTCAGGGGACAAAGTGGCAAGGTTCCCGGTTGGTGTTCTCGTGCGGCAGGTGGAATTTAGACAGGTGTCAAAAACAACAAGAACAAATACTATCACCGACCAAAACATCAGGGACCGAAGAGCCCATATTAGGAGGAGCTCCTGGGCACCGCTGCAGCTGGGCCCTTGGCAAAAACAATTTGCCCGTCTCTGCCTCCTGATATACCCCAGGGATGGGGCGTCTTAAGAAACGTAGTGAGCAGAGTAGGCCTGGAGGTGGGGGTTTGAGCGGGAAGGACGGAGTCATAGAGAGACAGAGACAGAGAGAACAGGTCCCTGACTCCACAGAAAAGACACCTGCTCTGTGAACCAAACAGTGGGGAAATGTCATCGAGGTTATCGGATATTGGGAGGGTGGGGGGAGGATGTCATTCATTCCCTCCATGGTCCTTATCCCTCCCAACCGGTTGGTTCAGGGCCCATGTCAGTTTCTGTTCAATTTCCAGAGTCTAGGTCTTTCTTTTTCATTTTTTTAACGGTATTTGTTAAACCCTTACTATGTGCTAGGCATTGTACTAAGTTACTAACTGCTGGGGTAGATTCAACTTAATCAGGTTGTCCCTTTCCCACAGAGTGAAAGGAAATGGGAAACTTGGTTTGAGCCACGTCTGCCGCCGAGACCCATCCCCCAGCCGCCCAGATGAACCGGAGTTGGTTTCCAACTGTGGCCAGAGGGAAGAAGCAGCGGGGCCTAGCGGAAAGGGCATGGGCCTGGGAGTCAGGAGGACCTGGGTTCTAATCCTAGGTCTGCCACTTGTCTGCTTTATGACCTTGGGCAAGTCACTTAACTTCTCTGTGCCTCAGTTACCTCATCTATAAAGTGGGGATTAATAATAATAATAATAATAATTTTTGTATTTGTTAAGCGCTTACTACGTGCCAAGCACTGTTCTAAGCACTGGGTAGATACAAGGTAATCAGGTTGTCCCACGTGGGGCTCACAGTCTTAATCTCCATTTTCCAGATGAGGGAACTGCAGCACAGAGAAGCTAAGTGACCTGCCCAAAGTCACACAGCTGATAAGTGGTAGAGCTGGGATTAGAACCCATGACCTCTGGCTCCCTAGCCCATGCTCTTTCCACTGAGCCACGCTGCTTCTCCATTCTGATACTGTAATACTGTGAGCCTCACGTGGGACATGAATTGTGTCCAACCTGGTTAGCCTGTATCTATTTCAGCGCTTAGTTCAAATGCCACATAGTACACACTTAACAAATAACAACCCTCTCCCCCCCGCCAAAAAAAGACTGTGTGCATTGGTTTTGCTGTTAGGGGCAGAGGCACGCATGGGCCTATCTCTTACAGCCCGGAAGGCACCAGGAAATTAAGAGCCTTCTACCTGGACCCCAAATTTTGGAAAGTTTCCAGAATAATCATTTAATCTTATTTATTGAGGGCTCTGCACTGTACTAACGGCTTGGGAGGGTACAATATAATAATAAATGGACACATTCCCTGCCTACAACAGGCACAGCCTATACCAGTTGAAATCAGCCCTGCTGGGGCTGTGGAGGTTGGACTTTTGGGCTGCAGTGGGTCCAAATTTTGCTTCCTGGGTTTCTGGGCTGCGGTTCACGCCACCAATCCGGCCCCCGCTGGGCTAGAGCAGCCCATCCTGCCTGTGGGCCCATCTGAGCCCATCAGGTCTTCCTCAACTAAGTATTTCTTTCCACTACTCCCTCTCCTTTCTGCATCACCCTTGCACTTGGATTTGTACCTTTTAATCATCCCATCCTCAGTCCCACAGCAATTCCTCTAGACTATAAGCTCTTCGTGTGCAGGGAATATGTCTACTGTTATACTGTACTCCCCTAAGTGCTTAGAACAGTGCATTGATGCACACAGTAAGGCATCAATAAATACAATTGAATTATGTACAAATCCAAAATTTATTTTTATATCTGATAATCCTAGTCCATAAACTGCATTAGGGCAGGAAACATGCCTACCGATTCAGTTACTCCCAAGCGCATAGTAAAGTGATCTGCACACAGTAAGTTTTCAATAAATATGACTGAATTATGTACAAACCAAAAATCATTTTAAAGCCTGATTATCCCTCTAGACCACAGGCTCCTTGTGGGCAGGAAACGTGTCTACCAACTCAGTTATACTGTACTCCCCCAAGTGCTTAGTACAGTGCTCCGCACACAGTAAGCACACAATAAATATGATTGACTGATTCTCCCGCTCTGCTGAAGACTACATTGAGTCCAATTGGGTACCATCTCTCTAAGCACTGATCAAACCCCAAACCTTTGAAGTTCTCACCCTGCCAGTTGTTGTTTTTAAACACTTCAGCAAGAGAGGCAGAGCTTGTTAAAACTTCACCAGGCAGCAGATGCTTCATTAACAATGGCTTTGAGATTTGCGAGGAATAGAAACACACCCATCCCCTAAGGAGCTGAAATTTTTTGTTCCCAGTTATCCTCGCTTTCATCCTCTCTCCTGTGAGAAGCCGTAAAAGCCACGCTCCTTCCTCTCCGCTCCACAGAGGGAGCGGCTGGCATCACCTCAAAGCTTCCTATTGGTTCTTTTCCTTCGCCTCCTCTCCTTTTTGTAGGCCCAGTGCTTCGATGCAACTTTTCTGCTTTGTCCTTCTGCATGAGCCTTTCCTTTTCCAGGGCTTGAGTAACTCCTTCTCTCTCTCTCTCTACTTGTTAAGTGCTTACTATGTGCCAGGTACCTTACTAAACACTGGGGTAGATACAGGCTAATCAGGTTGGACACAGTTCTTGTCCCAAGTGAGGATAACAGTCTTAATCCCCATTTTACAAATGAGCCACTGGGAAGTTTAGTTACGTGTCCAAGGTCATACAGCAGACAAATGGTGGAGTTGGGATTAAAACTCAGGTCTTCTGACTCCCAGGCCCGTGCCCTTTCCACTAGGCCATGCTGCTTCTACTCTTACTTTCCTTTTTGGGTATTGGAGGGTTCGTGTTCTTCCCTTTTCCTTCCTTCCTTCTTTTTTCCTTTCTCTTTTTCTTTCTCGCTTTCTCTCTCTCCCCCCTTCTCTGTTTATTTCTTTGCATTTGGATCTATGCCCTTTATTCATTCCACCCTCTCCCAAGCATGTAGTTCAGTGTTCTGCACACAGTAAGCACTCAATAAATACCATTGATTAATTTCTTTCTTTAACCTGTCACTGGGAAATGACCTACAATGCTCTGAAAATTTCATTCTTACAGATAGGAATCCGAATTGGACCAGCCGACAAACATCCTTCCCTCTACATGGTGTTCCTCAACTCGTATTGGGTAGAGAATAAAATAAATTAAAATCGACCTTCCCTGATCCTGACCCAAAATACATTATTTCTGTCCCGATGAGTAGGCTACATTTGCAAGGCTAAATCCATCTTCTGTAGCTTTTGTTTCCATGGCTTCTCTCCTGTCCTTATTTTTCCTGGATGGCCAAAGGAAACATGGGTGTGTTTATGAGGCTGGGTGCTGTCAAAGACGTCACATCGTGCCAAGGCTTCTTACTAGACCCAGCTGCTCACCTGTGGCCTCATGTTACCTTTCTGTCTTAACTTTTAATACTGGCAGGGAGTAATCTTGAATCTTGTCAGGGCCTGGAAACCAAGAGACTGATAAAATCAATCATATTTATCAAGCGCTTACTGTGTGCAGAACAAGGTACTAAGCACTTGGGAGAGTACAATATAACATAGTCGGTAGAAACAATCCCTTGCCACAGGGAGCTTACAACCTAGACGGGGAGACAGTCATTAATATGCAGTAATTAAAGACAGATACGTAAGAGCTATGGGGTGAATAAAGTGGGGTCAAGTACAAGGGTGACACAGAAGGGAGTGGGAGGAGAAACTGGGGAAGGCCTAAATGGAGAGATCATGCTAAATGTCCTGGAAAGACCGTCGGCCTGGGCCCAGCTCATTCTGTGCCTGATGGTAACAATAATAATGATGATGACCGTGGTATTTGTTAAGCACTTACTGTGTGCCAGGCATTGTACTAAGTGCCGGGGTGGAAACAAGCAAATCAGGTTGGACACGGTCCCTGCCCACATAGGGCTTATAGTCCCCATTTTACAGATGGGGTAACTGAGGTAGAGCCAGGATTAGAAGCCATGACCTTCTGACTCCCAGCTCCATGGTAACGGTAATGGTTTTGCTTGGCCCTAGTCCAGTCATGGGGTCAGACAGACAGACAGACACACACACACAGTCCCTGCGCCCCAGGAACATCCATTGCCCAAGAGGTGGGGAAGCAGCAGTCCCTCTCTCCTTTCTTATTCCGCCTTCGGTACACCCGCTGTTTATCCCGGTTTCAACTGAGAGCCGGCTCGGAAGGTAGCGGCGGCTTCCAAGAAAATCGGCGTTATGGAGTGTACTTGGTCGAGAGGGGCAGTAGGAAGGGGACAGTGAGGGAAAGAGGCGGGGAGGGAAGGGAAGCAGAGAGGGAGGAGGGGGATAGAGAGGCTCTGGGTAGCCATTCACCGGCAGTGTGCTCGATAAACAAAGCTGCTGAGTGTGAATAGTATTAGCGAGACAGACTGTTCTCTCTTTCTCCCTTTCTCCTTCCTCACTAGCTGCTAGCTCGCAGCATCTTTGTCTGGCTCAGGGGAAAAAAAATAACCTAAAAGCTCTTGGATGCAGATGCACTGATCCTAGAGGCACTAAACATCTAAGGAGCTTTGTTACCATGGCAACATCTTGTCGCCTAGCTGCGAAAGTCCACAAGAATGAGAGCCTATGGAAGATGAATAAAACAACAATCCTCCCTCTCTCCCCTCCCCCTCCCTCTCAAATCGGGCTGGGCTGGGGCGGGAGGAAGAGCCGAAGAAGGGGTTTCTTGGCCGGGGATTCAGAGAAGCCGGGTGAGTCTGGAGTAAATGCTGGGAGCCGTGAAAGCTAAGAGTTCTTCTTCTTTTCCTTCTGATTTGTGCCAATAAGCTTTCTGACTTCATCGGGGAGGAACCGGGGCCGGGAAGCCTGGAACATAAACTGATCCTTCCCAGGCAGCCACCAGGACCCTCGGAGGCTGCAAAGCAGAGGTCAGTCAGCTAGTCAATTGTACTTACTGAGCGCTTACTATGTGCAGAGCACTTACTAAGCACTTGGGAGGGTACAATACAACAGACACATTTCCTGCCCATAATTAGCTTACAGTCTAGAGGTCCTTTGGTTTCTCCTCCATGCCACCCGGGAGACGGTCACTACTAAGGACCTCTGGGTACTACTGCCTGCCCCTGAGGGAAGACCATGAGTTTTCCTGCTTGCTAGCCTAACCTTGGGTTACAGCTCCCAGCTGGACTCCCAAGAGCAAAAGCAGCTGAGCTCACAGGCTGGGCCGGAGACCCAGTGATAGAAACTCCTCTTCCCCACATCCATGAGAACTAAGTCTACGGTTAGAAGCAGGGCATCCATTCAGAAAAAGCCATGGGGACAAACAAGCTGTCATTCTGGGCTTGGGTCTCAAGGGCTCGTGAAGGACCCTGATCCTTTCATTTGAAATGGAAGAACAGAAGTGGGCTGGTGGAAGGGGCTGGGCACTGGGTCCTTAAGAAGAAGGGGAGTCAAGAGTTTACAAGATATACGAAAACACCACCTAATGGTGGAACATACAGGGAATTTTCCAGTCCTTCCCGGGGAGTCAGTAACACCACTCCCGCAAAGACCCTGAGGAGATTGTGTATCTTTCTGTCTCAGTCCCGGGGACTCATCTGGACAAACCTAAGAAAAACTTGGGGGTTGCGAAGCCCTCCATTCTGAGAGAGCTTTAAAACACAAACCCCATCATCCTTTAGCCTGGACAGTTTAGATGATGTCTGCCTGGGGACAGGAGACTGGATCAGATGGTCTTTTTAGGTTTCTTCCGACCTGGCCTCTTCTTCTCTTCCCTGTAGGCCAACTCTCCCTTTCCTCCTCTCCAGCTCGGACGCCCACGCTCCCGCTCTCCTGTTTCCCACAGGCCCTGCCGGCCGAAGGGCTCTCCCATTAATAGCCGACCGGCGCTGAGGCGTTTCATTTGACCAAAGTTATCACTTCACACCTCCCGGTGATCGATACGATCTCAGCGGGGGACCTCGGAGCTACTGCCCACGTTTGGGTTCAGTCAGGAGTTACTTCCCTTTACTACCTGTGGGAGTGGATGGAGGGGAGGGGGAGAAAAAGATTTGGCTAGAATATTCTTCCCTCCCTCAGCTGTTACAGGGAGCACCCCCAGACCCACAGAATAGGTTCTACACCACAATAACCTTCCTTGGTCTTCGTGATTACTCGGCCTCCACACGCTGAAAAGGAACCCCGAGAATGACTCAGGTTCACTTGAACAGCAGCAAATGGCAAAAGAGCCTGCAGCTTGGCCTTCTTTGGCTACCAAATACACACTGGCTGCCAGCATCTCAAGCGCCTCTGCGGCTTTGGCTCAGGCGGGCCGAGTTACTCTTGTTAGGCTTTGAGTTTTCCTTTCGTCGGTCGCAGGGAAGCAGTTAGACCGACGGCGATAGGGGTGAGTGGACTGAGCTCTGGGTCACCACTCACTGGTTCCTCGGGCTACCTGAAAGTAGCCCTAGTTACCAAGGGAGGAGGGGAGGGGGGGAGAGAGAGAAAAAGAGAGGGAGGGAGAGAGAATTCGGGAGGTGGAGCTACTATGCTGGTGAGCACACTCCATTCAGTAGTAGCCAAGTGAGTGTTCATTGAGACCGCAGGCAGTGAAAGCCATGGCGTGCATTCACGGCGGGAGGGCAGGAGGGTACGGTTAGATGTGTGAGTGAGGGGTGGGAGGGGAAGGGAAGGAGAGAAACAGTGTGGTTTAACGGATAGAACCCAGGCTTGGGAGTCAGAAGGACCTGAGTTCTGATCCCAGCTCCGCCACTTGTCTGCTGGGTGACCTCGGGCAAGTCCCTTAACTTCTCTGTGCCTCAGTTACCTCATCTGTAAAATGGGGATTAAGGCCGGGAGCCCCATGTGGGACACGGATTATGTCCAATCCGATTAGCTTGTATCTACCCCGGCACGTTGTATAGCGCCCGGCCCTTATGCCCGGCAGAGGACTTGATGAATGAACAAGCCAAGCCGGTTTTAGGGACTTACCTCTGGACCCTCAAGTTGTGAGGGAACAGTTGACAGGAAGGTCAGGGTCCTTCCGGAAGCAGAAGTTCGGCCAGGAGGTACTCTGCTGACAGCCTTTGGAGGAATCAGGGCAGGAGGGGCCAGAGCCAGGTTGGGCCTGTAACCAGCAGAAAGCACTGCAGGCCAACCCCTCCTGACTCTGGTGCCTGACTCTGGAGCGTCCACCTCCCCGGGGGGATGACCGGCTCCAACGGGCCCCGTCCATTTACGCAGCATGGCACGCACGGGTGCGCAATCATCCAGCCCTGCGTCTTGGACTAGCCCTGTCTCTGCTCCATGTGGGTGGCTTGCAAGGTCCCAGGAGGGGGAAACAGCTGCCCACCGTAGGCTTTCCTGTCCATCTGTCACCAGGCAAGAAGCACCCTGGGCACACCCTGGGGGCACGACCTTGGTAGGGGGCCACTGGGAGCGTCTTTACAAGAAAAGGAGGATTGTTGGCTTCTAGCAACTTGCAATCAATCTAATAGGGCAAGCAAGGTAGACAGGAGTAAATATGTACAATAAATAGAGTAATCACCAGGACGAGCAAAGGGGTGTGGGTTGGCCTGGCTCACTGGAGATTTAAGGGCTGGGCAGGGACAGCTTTCTGAAGAGGTGAGCCTAGAACTAAAATCTGGCATCAGCGGGGGTGGGCCTCTTGCTCACGCCCTTCTGTCTGAAACTCCTTTTCCCTTCTCATCTGACAGACCACCACAGCCCTCTAAAATCCTTTCTCCGCCAAGAGGCCTTCTCTGATTAATTTCTACTCTCCCATCTTTTATCTCCCAGCTGCCATTTCAGCACTGCCACATCACCTAAGCACTCAAACGGCCCCCATGAGCACTTACGTCGAAATCTTTATACTCTATGAATTCCTTATATCTGTACTTTATTTTAGGATCTATCTCCTTTGCCGGACTGTAAGCTCCCTGAGGGCCGGGAGTACTAATTTACCGTACTCTCCTTAAAGTGCTCGGCCCACACAGTACGAGATCAAAATATACTACTGCGGGGGAAGCGTGGGGTATGAGAGGAGGAAAGGACAGAGAGGCGGCTACGTTATTCTTCATTTAAGGCAGAGATTTGGGCACAGGGGATACACGAGGGCTACTTTGGCTGGAGTTGATACCAAGTCTCGTGGCAGTCGATGGGTTTGGAGGGCTGGATGGGCGGACAATCTGTTCGGTCTCAGGCTTGCCTAATGAAGACAAGGTTTTCTCTGCTACGTGCCCTCTCGAAGACGGTAATGAGGTTATTGATAGAAATTTGGCTGTGGTTCAGGGCCCGTTCCCTCTGATTCAGGTTGTCCAGATGCAAAGGGCCGGCCCTGCCAACTTCTTCCTCGGTGCTGTGGGGAAAAAAGACGTGGGGGAAGCAGGGGCCTGGCGACAGTATGGCAGCCTGGCTCAGAGGACAGGAGACGACAGATATCATTCACAGTTCCCACTGCCCTTTAGGAAGAGCAGAAAGCACTAAACATAGACGAGTGGGTGAGCACATATCCTTCAGGTGTCTGCACCTAACACTTTACAACATCCCTCTCATTATTCCCTGGGATAAAATTCCACATCTCGCAGGGAGGCCTTCGTAGATTATCCAACCTGGCTCCGGGACTCTAATCATACCTCATCCACTACTTATTTCTGTCTACAATACTTGTATTTTCATGAATCTCACTGAAGGGAAGAAACCGTGTCTCCTTCTTCCCTTCGTACTCCCCATCTCCCTCAATCCCAATACATGTGCAATAAATACTCCCGATTGACTGATGGATGCACAATAAGTATTCCCGACTGACCGATGGACAAGCAGAAGGCCAACTTTAAAAATATCTCCACAGAGACTCAGAGAGGGCAAATGACTTATCCAGGATCATCTGGTGACACTGAGGTAAAGCTAAGACCAGATTTCATGCCTCCAGTGGCCTGGTGCTCATCTCACTAGATATCTCAAATCAATCAACAGCATTTATTGAGCACTAACCATGTGCAGAGCACTGTACTAAATGCACGGGAGAAGACGATTAGAGGTAGAAAACCCGATCCCTGGTCTCAAGGAGTTTACAATCTAGTGGGAGATAAGCTAATCTCCAGAGATAGAGGCTGGATTTCACCCTCAATTAGTTTGCCGCTAAAAGATTTCTTCATTGGTTGGGTTTTTCTCTAGTTCTCCTAACTTCACACCGATCCCCTTCCTCGTCTCCCATTTTAAAGAGAATCCAGGCTGTTTTTTTTTTTTTCCAATCACCTCCAGGGTGTTAATCAGGGCACAGGATGTATGAAGTCAAAATTTTTGCTCTAGCTGGAATCTGAATTTGGATTCAACATGACAGGTGTCTTGTTATTGGCTTTCAATTTAAAATGCCACCCAGGCCCTCCACCCCCGCTTTAATTCTCCTGAATTTCAAGGTAACTTTTCCCAGGACATTTCCCTTCCTCTCTTTATTTTTTTAGCATCAAGCAGAAAGTGTTGAAACTCTGAAAGCAGTTCGGGCCGGGCAGACGTGACCTGCCACCTACCGCACCGGGGACTGAAAACAGTTTCTTAAACTAATGAGCTCTTTCTGTAGGGCTGGCCAGTACTGTGTCTGCCAGATCCGCTCCTGGCTGCCGTTGTGTGTTCATGTTCTTCCTAACCAAAGGGCTGATGGGAGTCACTACAACACAGCCCATCTCCCCGTGAGTTCTGAACCCTAGTTCTCCGTGGTCAATAAAGAACGATCCTAAAGGGAGGGGATGGGAAAGGAGACCTCAAATTCTGAGACGCAGCAGGGCCTCTTCTGCATAGACCTGGGCGTCAGAGGGCCTGGGTTTTAATCCTGTCGTTGCCGCTTGCTCACTGTGTGTCCTTGGGCAAGTGACTTAATTTCTTTGTGTTTCACTCTCCTCATCTATAAAGTGTATATATTTATTACCCTATTTATTTTCTTAATGAAATGTACATCGCCTTGATTCTATTTAGTTGCCATTGTTTTTACGAGATGTTCTTCCCCTTGACTCTATTTATTGCCATTGTTCTCGTCTGTCCTTCTCCCCCGATTAGACCGTAAGCCCGTCAAACGGCAGGGACTGTCTCTATCTGTCGCCGACCTGTTCATTCCAAGCGCTTAGTACAGTGCTCTGCACATAGTAAACGCTCAATAAATAAATACTATTGAATAAAGTGGGGATTCAATACCCGTTCACTCTCCCTTTTAGACTGTGAGTCACGGGAACTGTGACCGACCTGACTATGCTGGATCTACACAGTAAACGCTTAACAAATACCACACTGATTATAATTATTATTACCCAAGGGTAACACTAGAATTACTATTATAGCTCTAATGATAGAGAAGACCACCACAAGCTTGGGGGCTCCCTGGAGCTTCCTTCCTTTGACAAAGCAGGGCAGGGCAGAGTCTGGATGTAGGCAGAAACTACCAGGTCTCAGGGGAATCCCGCACAGCCCGGTTTCTGGATTGGAGTGGCAGAGGCGCTTGGCTGTGCCTTGATCATGCCAGGCTGAGGCTCTGACTTGCAGGGGGCTTGTCAAACTGGAAACTTGTGGCTCCTCCAGGTCTCAGTGGACCCACTGGCTTTTTTGGTTCCAGGCACTTTGCAGGCCCGTGACCACCTCCCCTACTCTGCCAACCACTGGGTGGGCACATCCATTAGGCCCACTTGTAAAGCTTGACGTGGGCAGGGAATGTGTCTATCTATGGCACTCTCCCGAGCGCTTAGTAGAGTTTTCTGCAGACGATAAACACTCAATAAATACGACTGAATGCACAGTCCGCTCTGGGCCTACTTGCAGAAGAGGTGCACACAGGAGAAATCTAGGAATAGTCTTCTCATTACCCCTAGAATTATTGAGAAGACAGGTCTCAGTTTGCCAAAATAATCTCCAATGTTCTAATCCCAAGGCTTTAAGAATAATAACAACATGAGAAGCAGCGTGGCTCAGGGGAAAGAGCATGGGCTTTGGAGTCAGAAGTCATGGGTTCGAACCCCAGCTCTCCCACTTGTCAGCTGTGTGACTGTGGGCAAATCACTTAACTTCTCTGTGCCTCAGTTCCCTCATCTGTAAAATGGGGATTAAGACTGTGAGCCCCGCTTGGGAAAACCTGATTCCCCTGTGTCTACCCCAGCGCTTAGAACAGTGCTCTGCACATAGTAAGCGCTTAACAAATACCAACATTATTACTATTACGGTACTTGTCAAGTGCTTATTACGTGCTAGGCATTGTTCTAAGCGCTGGGGTTGATACAAGTTAATCAGGTTACACACAATCTCTGTCCCACATGGGGCTCACAGTCTAAGTCGGAAGGAGTAGGATTTAATCCCCATTTTACAGATGGGATAACTAAGCACTAAGTACAGTGCTCTGCACACAGTAAGTGCTCAATTAATACGATTGAAGGAATGGTAACTGAGGCCCAGGGAGGTTAAGTGACTTGCCCAAGATCACACAGCAGACATGTGGCAGAAGGATCAGAACCCAGGCCCTCTCACTCCCAGGCCCATGCTCTTTCCACTAGGAAACGTGGCTTCCCTTTTCTTGGTCTCCCTGATCCATGAGAGATACTTTGGATCCCCAGGTCTGGAATGGTAGCGAGGTGCCTGCTCAGTTTCCTTCAGCTAAATATCAACCGGAAGAGCTCCGCCCTGTCTCTTCCCATCTTCTGCTGGTCCTTTCTCCGGCTCCCACTTTGGAGACAACTTTAATCCTGGACACTCTGGTTCAGGGTTTTCATGGAATTCCCTATGAATCCGCAGCTTATACACTCACTTGTATTGTTTGTACTTCGACAGCTAAAGAGGGGGCCACCAGTAATCATCATCATCAACAACATTTACCGAGCGACTACTGGATGCCCGCCTCTGCACTAAGGGCTATAATGCGATAATAGCCGCAATAAAAATAGTCCCATAATTCCCAAGTACTAGTAATGGCATTTATTGGGAGTCTGGGTGCAATACATCCAGTATGCGCTTAACACCATAATTACTCATTATTATTATTACTGGGTAAGTACAATAGATGTACAAAACACTTTCCTTGCCTACAGGAGCTTCCAATCTAAGGAGGGAGACGGATACAAACGTATTTACGAACTGGGGGATCGGAATTAATAACTGAAGGTGCAACTGAATATACACACGAACAAAAGGGGTGAGGAAGAGTACAAATAAGCGTGGCTTAGAGAATGAGTATGGTCCTGGAAGTCAGAAGGACCTGTGTACTAATCCTGGCTCTGCCCGTTGTCTGCTGTGTGACCTCAACGTTCCTCTGCCTCAGTTACTTCATCTATTAAATGGGGTTTAAGAACGTGAGCACTATGTGGAGCTGGGACTATGTCCGACCCAGTATCTTCTATCTACCCCAGTGCTCAGTACAGTGCCTGGCATAAAGTACGCGCTTAACAAATGCAATTATTATTATTGTTTTTAGAGTGCTCTGCACACGGTAAGCAATTGGCTGATTTGAACAGTTGTATCTTGGGGATTCCAAACAAGAGGGAAAGAAAGGGCAAGCAAAGTGGTAAGCCGAGAAAAAGTGGGGAACAGAAGGGGCAGCGGTACCCGGTTGGAATGAGGAGAGGAATGAGGGGCACTGACAAACGTGACAGGATCTCCTGGGTTGAGGTGACCAAACCAAACTGGGACACCCCCCCGTGTTGCCCCTTTCAACGTACAATGTACTTACACTCCCACCTCCCCACACCAAGCCCCAGAGTTCCTGCCTTTCGACCGACAGCCTGGCAGACATCTCCATCGACCGCTTTACGGGGAGAGGAGAGTGGAAGAAGAATGATGACAGAGTGGCACGCTCAGTGTTCTTCAAAGTACTTTTTTTTCGCTCTCAGAAAAATGAGATAGGATTATTTTTAGACACAAAGAATGTTTTTCCATGATTCACAGGCTTAATTGTAAAGCAGCTGTTTTAATAAACTGGAACATGTAATGAGGAGAGAGAGAGGGGTAGGGCATGACATAAATATGAATTTAAGGCGGTTAAGGTTAGGCACACTGGGGAATTCAGAAATGCCCCCAGATGATTATTCGTAATTATAATGGTAACACCTCCCCTGGCCCAAAGTGATTTACTAACATTAGCCAACTGCTAACCCTACCCAACCCCGCATGACTCCCCCTCATTCCTTGCAATATCCTGGAAAGCTACAGCTGCCATCGGCTGGGGGAGGCGGGAGAGAGGAGGAAGAGTTCTTTCTCCCACAAGTCCCAAACGTCGGCTACACGTATCTTACCCTGTTCAGAGGTACACGCTCAACCTGCTCCCTGGAATAGACAATGGAGGCTCCGTTTGGGAAGAGGAAAGCATCAGAGGAGGCAAAGGGGCCTAGTAGAAAGAGCAGGGGACTGGGAATCAGGGGACCCGGGTTCTAATCCTGAGTCTACCCCGACACAATCTGTGTCTGAGTAATTAATCATAATAATTGTGGTATTTGTTAAGGACTCACTACATCAAGCGCTGTATGAAACACTGGGGTAGATACAATATAATCAGTTTGAACACAGTCCCTATCTCACACGGGCTCATAGACTGAGGGGAAGGGGGAACCTTGGTGTCATCCTTGACTCCATTCTCTCATTCACTCCACATATCCAATGTGTCACCAAAGCCTGTCGGTCTCACCTTCACAACATCACCAAGATCTGCCCCGTCTTCTCCATCCAGACCGCTACCATGTTAGTACAATCGCTCATCCTATCCCAGATGGATTACTGCATCAGCTTCCCTTCTGACCTCCCAACCTCCTGCCTCTCCCCACTTCACTCCATACTTCATTCTGCTGCCCGGATTATCTTTCTACAGAAACGTTCTGGAAATGTCACCCCCTCAAAAAATCTCCAGGGGTTGCCTATCCGCCTCCTTATCAAACAAAACTCCTCACTATTGGCTTCAAAGCTCTCCATCCCCTTGCCCCCTCTTACCTCACCTCCCTTCTCTCCTTCTCCATCCCAGCCCGCACACTCCACTCCTCTGATGCTAACCTTCTCACTGTGCCTCATTCTCGCCTGTCCCACCATCGACCCCTGGCCCACGTCCTACCTCTGGCCTGGAACGCCCTCCCTCCTCAAATCCACTAAACAATCACTCTTCCCCTCTTCAAAGCCATACTGAAGGCTCACCTCCTCCAAGAGGCTTTCCCAGACTAACCACCCCTTTTCCTCAGCTCTCCCTCCCCATCGCCTCGACTCGCGCCCTTTGCTCTAACTTCCCTCTCCCTGTCTCACAGCACTTATGTATATATGTATATATCTATAATTCTGTTTATATATATGGATGCCTATTTACTTGTTTTGATGTCTGTCTCCCCTCTTCTAGACTGTAAGCCCGGCGAGGGCAGAGATCGCCTCTCTTTATTGCTGACTGTGCTTAGTACAGTGCTCTGCATACAGCAAGTGCTCAATAAAAATGACTGACTGAATGAATGAACAGGTATCTTTTTGCCATTTTTACCGACGAGGAAACGGAAATAGAGAGTTATGTGACTTGCTCGAGGCCATACGGCAGTCAAGGCATGGATCCAGGGTTGGAACCCAAGTCTCCTGACTCCCAGATCCAGGCTCTTTCTACTAGGCCATGTTGCTAACCTCTCTGAGTCTCAGTTTCCTCACCTGTACAATGGGGATAAGACATATGCTTCTCCACCCCTTAGACTGTAAGCCCCTGGTGGGAGAGGGATTATGATCCGACTGATTATCTGTACCCCGATGTGTCTTTTGGCATATGGTAATAATAACTGTGATATTTGTTAAGCACTTACTATGTGCCAGGCATTGTACTAAGCACTGGGGTGCATACAAGCAGATCGGGTTGGATACAGTCCCTGTTCCACGTGGGGTTCACAGTCTCAATCCTATTCTGCAGATGAGATAACGGAGGCATAGAGAAGTGAAGTGATTTGCCCAAGGTCACACAGCAGACAAGTGGCAGAGTTGGGAATAGAACCCATGACCTCCTCACTCCCAGGCCCAGGCAATATCCTCAATGCCATGTGTCGGACGCATTTAATAAATACGATTATTATTAACGTTATCATCCACGTTGAGCATCTTGGGCACGGCGGTAGCCCTCAAGTAATGCCCCTGTCGGCATCAACTGTTGCGGCAAGGAGCTGGTTGCCCATTTCAAGCACACTTTGGCTCACGTAGGACATTGTGAATGGTCAACTTCCAGTTGACCTTCTTTAGGGAAACACTAAATCCGGGTTCTAAACCTTGTAGACCTCTTCCCTTCTCTCCTTCCCCGGCTTTCCGGGGCTTTCCTTCCCCTCTCTCTGTAGCCTTCTGTTCGCACTCCCATCCCACCCATGGGACCAGATCCCCATCACCCTTCCTGGAGGCGATGCCCAAGTCCAGTCACGTTCAGTGCAGCTGGAGGCTGGGGTGGTGCGCTGTGGAGTCTACCTCAAACCTACTGGGCAAAGAGGGTAGATCCGCAAACACCAACAGGCCCCGCGAATCGGTGCTGTGGCCTCAAACCACCACAGAGTATCTGGGGGAACGCGATATAGCTCCTTCAGACCCAATTCTCTTGAGGACAGTAATCCCGACTGAAGCCTGGGATAACTGCTTAACTGTGGGTGCGTTGCCTGTGTACAACTAAGGGATTCAACTCCAACTCATTCATTTAAAATGCTCCTTCCTCTGCCCAGGTCCCGCATTTCCTCATAAGCTAGATACTAGCAGCAGTGATGGTGGATGGGGTTACAGGGGCTTTCATTGTTCTCAATAACACTAATAATTAGTAAAAAACCCCCAACAAACCGTGGGGCCTAGTGGCAAGAGGGCTTGGGAGTCAGAGAACCTGGGTTCTAATCCCAGCTCTGCCAGTTGTCTCCTGTGTGACCTTGAGCAAGTCACTTCTCTGTGCCTCAGTTCCCTCACCAGCAAGATGGGGATTCAACACCTGTGCTTCTTTCTCCTTAGCAAGGGAGCCCCATGTGGGTCCTGATTATCTTGTACCTACCCCAGAGCTTAATGCAGTAGTTGGCACATGGTATGTGCCTGACACACCCCATAAAAAAATAATTCATCCATTGAGCACCATGAGGTGCTACTGAATCAAAGTCACAGTGAGGCCTGGAGCTTGAATCGGGGGCTCTCACCTTTGAAATGCTGAATGTTAAGTTTAATTTGTTCCATTTTTCAAACTGGAGCCTTTAGTCAAAGGGGCCCCAGAGCCCATCCATACAATTTAAAATACAAAGAGTCCGCCTGGTTTTAAGCCTGCCGAAACCTTTCCTGCATTTCCATATCAATGCAGCTCTTCTGTTTCCAGAGATGAACTGCACCGACTTCCCTCCACTGGAGTGATGAACCTGGAAAGGCTGCTTGTGCAACTATTTCCATATTGCTGAAGACGGTGTTTTCTTTTTCACCGGTATTTTGTTAGAGCGACTCGACTGTCAGGACTCTGTGCAAATTTAATAGCGTTCTGAAACCCCTGGCCACATAAATATGAATGCATTTGCCTCACAGAAGCATCCATTATCGGAGGGATGCGTTGTTAAATCATTCAGAAGGTTATTACTTGGAATGCAGAGTCAACAGTGTGCAGAAGAGTGTTGGAAGTGAAACAGGCAAGAGTCAAAGGAAAGGGCTTCCGGATCCTGCAATGGGCAAGAAGAAATGCATGATAAAGGGGAGGGAGATGGAGAGAGAGAGACAGAGAGAGAAAAAGAGAGAAAGAGTGTGTGTGTGTAACTCTCTGCTTTGGGGAGGGGGCTTTATATGCCCACAGTGAGACTAAAAGTTGCAGCAAGCAATCTCCATCATTCTTTGGCAATCAAGTCTTCCTGCTATTCACACGCAGGAGACATGAAAGCCCTGAAAGGGCTTTTATAGGAGCCAATTAAACTCAAGGGACTGAAGGAAAAAGACTCTGGGGGAGATTGGCCCCACCCCTTCAGAATGGATTTTTTCTTTCATTAACCCTTCAGTGAAGTCCCAGATGCTAAACGCTGTTTCATTCAATTGTATTAACCGAGAGCAGGGCACTGTACTAAGCGCTCGGAAAGTACAATTCCGCAACAGATAGAGACAATCCCTACCCAACAATGGGTTTAGGCTGTGCGTCTAGTCCCACAAATCTTAGCCTGGCAGGCAGCGGCGGGATTTGAGGAACTTCCATATTCTTCTTCCATCTGCTGAGCCAAATTAGAAGACGCCAGGGATGGGGCGGCCACGCTCACCCACGGCCAATCTGACAATCCCTCCCTCCAGCACAGCTTTGTGGGAACTATATCTAGAGGAGGACGCTATCTGACAATCCCTTCCTCCTGCATGGCTCTATGGGAACTGTATCAAGAGAAGGATGAGGCTGAAGATCAACTACGCCTCCGATCCGCCTGTCTTCTCTGGGCTTAATCCTCTCAGCGTTCGTTTGACGACATCTTCTGTTAGCAGTAATAGTATTAAGTGCTTATTGTGTGCCGAGCACTGTACTAAGCAGGAGAAAATACACAGGGGGGAATTAAACACAATCCCTGTCCCTTGTGGGGCTCAAATTCTCAAAAACACCAAGGGGCTAGAAGCCAAGCTATGTGATTTATCCTGGAGGTCAGGCGAGACTCTGAGAAAGACCCAGAAGTGAAGGTGGGTCCCCAAAGTTGGTGTCAGGAGAAAGGCTTGGGGATCCTAGAAGAAGCTGTGTCACAGTGAAGACACCATCTCTCCACCTCATGACTCTGCCAAGGGGCAGCAAGTGGAAGACGTAGAAGCAGGAGGAAAAGATGGCAGAGACAGGACCTTCCTAATAGCCCAACAGAAACAGTGCCTTTGTGCTGAGGAAAGCCTCACTGGGGCAAGGGCAAGACTTCAGGAGAGAAGAAAAGAGGAAACTTTCACCACCATCATCAACATTCACCCAGGAAGGTCTGGTTCTGCTGCTTGCCTGCTGTGTGACCTTGGGCAAGTCACATAACATAAGTCTCTGTGCCTCAGTTACCTCATCTGTAAAATCGGGATTAAGACTGTGCCACCCGCCCCCGCCGCCCCCGCAACGTGGGACAGGGACTGTATCCATTCCAATTAGTCTGCATCTACCCCAGCCCTTAGTACAGTTCCTCGTACATAATAAGTGCTTAACAAATATCAAAAAAAAAAAAGACCTCACCGGGCTTAGCTCTGAACTGTAGGAGTAATAACAACAACAATTATAATCGCATTTAAGCCCTTATTATGTGCCAACCACTGTACTAAGCACCAAGGCAGAGACAAGATAATCACACATAGTAAGCGCTTAACAAATGTCACGATTATTAGGGCCCACATGGGGCTCAAAGCCTAAGCAGGAGGGAGAACAGGTATGGAATTCCCATTCTGCAGATAAGGAAAACTGAGGCACAGAGAAGTTAAGAGACTTGCCCGAGGTCACAGAGCAGACAAGAGGCAGGGCCGGGATTAAAACCCAGTTCCCGGGGCTTGCCATCTGGGGCCTTACATTAAAAAAGCAGGCATCTATAATGAAAAGCCTGAAAAGATGATACAGCTCAGGTAAAAGAGATGGCAGCTCTCAATTCCCTGTGCTAGTGGAAGGCGGTAATAGAGAGGATAAAAGAGAAAGCAAACCCATCAGGATGAAACAGCTGAACAAATAGAATATATGAATAAAATATACATATGTACCTAAGTGCGGAGAAGAGGAATGAAGTGCTCAGGTGCTAAGGGAAGATGTTCGCCTGATGTGACTGGAGAGTTGCGAATTCACCGAGGAGGGAGACTTTCTGGAGGATGGGGAGTTTTAGGAGGATTTTAAAGACGGGGAGAGCCGTGGTAGGGCAAACGTGGACGGAGAGGGAGTTTCAGGATCGGGGAATGGTACGAGGCGGGGTTTTAACGCTTAGCGTAGTGCTCTGCACACAGTGGGCACTCAATAAATATGACACGAGTGGGTTGGCGACGGGCGTGTAGAGAGTGAGGTTGGGAAGAGTGAAGTAGAGGATGAAGAAAGCCGCTATGTAAAAGGGAGAGAGCTGCGGGAAAACCTTGAAGCCACTGATAAGCAGTCTCTGCTACACGCAGGGGGAGAGGAGTAGGCGGCGGTGGCGTTTGAGGAGCAGAGAAATGCGGGCTGAGCGACGCTACCCGAAGATGACCTGTGTAAGCGGAATGGAGTCTGGGCTGAAGGGGGAGAGGCTAGAAGCAGGGAGAATGCCAGTAGTCCAACCGTGATATGACAAGAACCCGGACCAGGTGGTAGCTATTTGGATGGAAAGGAAGGGGTGGATCCGGGAAACGTTAGCGGGGAAGATTCAGCAGGGTTTGGTAGTCTGGAAACAGCTCGGTGGAAAAGCAGAGATCTAAGCTCTTTGTGGGCAGGGAACGATCAATCAACTCCGTATTATGATACTCTTCCAAGCACTTAGTACAGTATTCTGCACCCAGTAAGCGTTCAATAAATACCACTAATTGGCTCTTGCTTGGGAAATTCATATTCGATCTATCACTACATCCTGTCATTTCAACCTTCACAATATTGCTTAAATCCACCCTTTCCTCTCCATTCAAACTGTACCACGTTAATCCAAGCATTTATCTTATCCCTACTTTGATTACTGTATCAGCCTCCTAGCTGATCTCCCTTCCCCCTGTCTCTCCCCACTTCAGTACATAATTCACTCTGCTACCCCGATCATTTTCCTACAAAACCGTTCAGGCCATATTTTCCCACTCCTCAAAAAACCTCCAGCGGTTGCCCATCCACCTCGGCATCAAACATGAACTCCTCACCATTGGCTTTAAAGCACTCAATCACCTTGCCCCCTCCTACCTCACACCTCGCCACGGTCTTTCCACAACCCATCCCACACACTTAAACCAACCTATTCACTGTATCACAATCCCATCTATCTCACCACCGACCTATGGTCCACGTCCTGCCTCTGGCCTGGAATGCTCATTTTTCGTATCGGATGGACAATTACTCTCCCCACCTTAAAAGTCTTCTTGAAGGCACATCTCCTCCAGAGAACTTCCCAGACTAAGCCCTTTTTTCCTTTACTTCCACTCCCTTCTTCACTGTCCTGACTTGCTCCCATCATTCTTCCCCTCTCCCAGCCCCACGGTGCTTATGTATATAGCCTTAGTTTATATTAATGTCTGTTTCCCCCTCTAGACTCTAAGCTTGTTGTGGGCAGAGAATATGTCTATTGTATAACTGTGTTGTACTCTCCCAAGCACTTATATTACACCGCTCCACACATGGTAAGCGCTCGATAAATACAATTGATTAATTGATTAAAATGATACTTGAGAGCCTCAGTCTGGGTCTCACATTCCCCTAGGATTAGGGAATTTGCATACTTACTTACCTCATCTGCCCAGCCCTTAACGGAGAGAAAATGGAGAGGTCCTCTCAACCTCTCCCTTCAGGTTCAAAGTTGAAGCTTGGACTGTGAGATTTTTATCATGTCTGTCGGTGGCCAGAAAAATCCAGTGGGACTGACAAGCCCTTCCACACAGTGCACTACAAAAATCAACCCTTGTTGCATTACTGTGTTTCCTTCCTGCAGAGCCCGGTGCCTTTTTCGATTCTGCCTCTTGGTGTGATTTTCTTCCAAAAGGGTTTACTTTCACAGTCACCCTACTTCTCACTGCTGGATACTATGCTGAAATGACTGCTGCTGTTGACTCCCAGCTGCCATGTCATCTGATCTTTGGGTTCATCGGGTGCTATTTGTTAAGGGTGTACTAGGTGCCAAGCACTGTACTAAGCACTGGGATGGATAGGAGATAATCAGGTTAGACCTAGTCCCCGTTCCACACGGCACTCAGAGTCTAAAATGGGGAGAGAACAGGTATTGAATCCTCATTTTACAGAAGAGAAAACTGAGGCACAGAGAAGTGAAGTGACTTGCCCACGTCGCACAGCGGAAAAGTGGCGGAACTGGGATTCTAGGTCTCCTGACTCCCAGGCCCTTGCTCTTTTCACTAGGCCAAGCTGCTCCATGTTACTCCCCTTCCAGCTCACTATCTGTTTGGGTGTCCTGTGTCATCTCTTTTTCTTCCAAGACACAGCCAGACATGGTGTGATAATCCGGGTAATGATTTGAGTGTAACAGATTGCTCTCTTAAGATGCTGTAGTCACCCCATCTCCGGGCTCGTTTTGGGCAGGGAACATTTCCACTAATTCTGATGTACTGTACTCTCTCCCAAATGCTTAGTACAGTGCTCTGCACGTAGTAAGCACTCAATAAATACCATTGATTGACTGATTCTTTCTGGCTATTCAATACCGAACATGGCACCAAAAGAAATGCAGCAAAGTTGGAACCGGTAGGTCCAGCTTTCACTGCTTTAGAGAAGACTGGATGCTATCAATGTCCCACAGGACTCCAGTTTGGTTTGAAGCTTAATGACCCTTTGCGGGAAAACTCTCCCAGGGCCCACGCCAGCCTTCTTGATCTGATTTTTGCTTCTCTGTCTCTCCTCCTGCGTGACTGGACAATGTGATGGCTCCCTGGCAGAATTCAGGGAAGCACATCTGTCTCCAAAGGAGATACTTGGTGTGTCGTAAGGCTTGGGGATTGCAGGCTGGCACACAAGCCTGGTCTTTTTTTTTTTTAAATGGTATTTGCTACGCACTTACTATGTGTAAAGCACTGTTCTAAGCACTAGAGTAGATACAAGTTAATCAGGCCGGATACAGTCCCTGTCCCATATGGGGCTCACAGCCTAATAGGAGGGAGAGCCGGTAACGAATCCCCATTTTGCAGTTAAAGAAAGTGAGGGGCAGAGAAGTTAAGTGACTTGCCTACGGTCACACAGGAGGCAAGTGGCGGATCAGGGATTAGGACCCAGGCCCTTGGGCTCCCAAGTCTGTACTTTCTCCAGTAGGCCATGCTGATCCTGAATTGTGGTTCAAGATTATCTGACCGTATCCTTGTGAGCGCCCTTCTAGAGCACACTAATTAACTGAGAGTGACTGCTCTTCTCTGCCACTCAAAAACACGTGACCTCCAGGGAACCCACTCTGTCCCACACACGCATATGCATGTGTACACACATACACACACACACATCACATCCCCCAAGTCTCCTTAAAGACTTTTCCTTGAAACAAAGAAGCTCTTTTTGGGAAACAGCATTTTCCCCTATCCAGCCTCTTTTACCAGCTTCAAAGTATAGTGACAGACTGAACCTTTAAGAAGGGAAACGTAAGAATTTATCTATCTAGCAGCAACTAATTCTTTTTTGAATTCTCCTTGCTGACTAACCAGGGATTTCCTAATTACTGCTCCAGGATGAAAACATGAGTTTCATTAAAAAACACATTCACATCTATAATTTTTCTTAAAAGCCTAGGCAACCTAGGCAGAACTCAAGCAGGGAGTATCCGAAGGGAATTCGAATAAGTCCGGGCTTTCGTGGCAAGGGATGAGAGATTTTTTTTCAATGGTATTTGTTAAGCACTTACTTATATGCCAGGCACTGCCTAAGAACTGGGCTAGAAACAAGATAATTAGGTTGGACGCAGTCCCTGACCCACACGGGGCTCACAGTCTTAATCCCCATTTTCCAGATGAGGTAACTGAGGTGCAGAAAATTTAAGTGACTTGCCCAAGGTCACACAGCAGTGAGAGTGGAAAGAATATTCAACTGGTGAGGAAAGAAAGCGAATCCTAGCTGGAACCTGCCTTACGGCTGGTGTTACGGTGCCCTCTTGCTCGCAGGATCCTAACCGGAGGAGGGGGCCTCCCTCAGAGTGGGGGGGCAGCAGGCAGGGGTAGTGGGTGATTCGGTAGGTTAGGGATGTAGTTCGTTAGGCTTGGGACGTTCAGGAGGAGCGCACAGTGACCTCGCTGCTGCTCTCAAAGGAGGGGGATCCACTAGACGTGAAGAACAGTCGGCAAAGAGCGCAGGGTGGAATGGGTGGTTGTGGCACACACAGAGAAGCAGCATGGCCTAGTGGACAGCTTGGGCGTGGGAGCCAGGAAGACCTGGCTTCTAATCTCGGCTCTGCCACTTGTCCGCTGGGTGACCTTGGACAAGTCACTTCACTTCTCTTTGCATCAGTTCCCTCATCTGTAAAATGGGGATTAAGACTGTAAATCCTATCTGGGATAGGATACAATTACCTTATATCTACCCCAGCGCTTAGCAGAATGCCTGACTTATACTATAGTGCTTAACAAATACTACAATTAAAATTCCAGTTCAGGCAGCGGGGGAGGGACTGGAGGCTGAATTTCGGTTGCAAGGTAGAAGGGAATGCTGGGGGATCAGAAGGAATCCAACAGATGTCCGAGAAAAGCTCCGAGGGCAGATCAGACCGTCCATTGAAAGGGGGATGCTGGCGGGTGTGGAAATGAGGGCCGAAGCAAAGGCGAATCCTAGAAATGCTTCGGCACTAGTGCTAGAGCTCAGCAAAATAAAATGAATGCTTTCTGAGCCAACAATTTCTGACTAGGGGGTCTCCATTTTCAACCCCTAAAATCCAAACTATCCGTAGCTGACGCAACCAGACACACACCTCAAGAGATACTCCAAATGAACCAGTCGTTCATCTCTTTGTGGCCGCGTCAACGGTCACGTCAACTCCATGAGCTGCAGCCGATCAACACGGTAAACAACATCGGTCCCTTCCAAGTTGGAGAAGTTTGTTCTCCCTGAGCCGTGCTGAGCATTTGGTTACCGTGGTAACGGGACTCGGGGCAAGTTACATCTCATGCATGACAACAGGGGACAACCACCCACCAAAAGAAAAAATAAATAAAAATCTGCAGCCCTATTTTGGTTTGGCCGGGGGGAATCAAGCCAAGAGGGAATTCCAACTTAATCAAACCTTCCCTAGCAAACCTCCCTAGCAAAGCTCAGGAAATCAGTAACTGGCTTCAAAATTGAATTTTCTGATCACGTACCAAAGGAACCGGGCAGTATCAAGAGTGAGCAATAGCCTGTCTCCAACGGACCAAGGTTCTGGGATAGGAGACTCTATAGCAGGGAGATAAAAGTTGAATTTACTGTTGTTCGCTAAGAATAGATCACATTATTTATAACGTGATAGGAAGCGGGCAAAGTTTGGGAGACTCGATCTGTGCAAAGCGGTTCGTCCGTTACATTAAATCTGGGATCCCGAAATGTAAAGAAATAAGAGCTACTCTGTTCCGACCTGTTTGTACTACCATCAGGGCCCCAAGTCTGAATCTAGATCTAATTTATGTGCATTTCAGTAAGGCTTTGGCTTCCATCCCACTTGCCATTCTGGATGACAAACTACCAGCACACAGAATCTGCCCCACCCTGCTGTTAGGACTGTGCAGAAATGAGTGGGAAAGGGCTTTCCAGGCAGTTTTCAGTGGCTCAGTTTCAACCTGGCAGGGCAAAACACGTGGTGTCCCCCAGGAGGCAGACCTAGGCCTCACCCGCTACGATATTCTGTATCGCTGGAGTACAGAGCGCGCTTGCTAAATTGGCTAGGATTGGAGAGTAGTCTGAACGCTGGGGCGAATTAGAGACAGATTGTCAAGAGTGTGACACCTAGGAAGGATTGGGAAACAGATGAGGACTCTCAGGAAGGAAAATTATGCTACAAAATACAGGATTAGGTGCAAGGAGGGCCAGAAGACATTTGGTGGATAGGATAGGGGATTCCAAGCTGGAATATGCGTTACAGAAGCCAAAATGATCCTGGCTTCCCCTTACGGCAGTACCCCCTAAGCGCTTTGACTTTCACCCCACTTCCAGCCCTTCAGCACTTGTATAAGTATCCTTATACTCTGCAGGTCCCCTTTCGGTAATATATTTTCATGACTGTCTCCCCCACTAGTCTGTAAACTCTTTGAGGGTAGGGAATGTGTCTACCAATTAAAGTTGTATTGTAGTCACCCAAGCGCTTTAGTACAGTGCTCGACTCCTCTCTCATTCAACCCATATTTTCAATCCGGTACTAAATCCAGTCGGTTCAACCTTCATTCATTCATTCATTTAATGGTAATTATACCGCGCTTACTGTGTGCAAAGCATTGTACTAAGTGCTTGGGAGAGTAGGATTATAACAATTAACAGACACATTCCCTGCCCACGGTGAGCTTATAGTCACGTCACTAAAATCTTCCCTTTCCTTTCCATCCAAACTGCTACGGCGTTAGTCCAACCACTTATCCTATCCTGCCTTGATTACTGTACTAGCCTTCTTGCTGATCTCCCTGCCTCCTGTCTCTCCCTACTCCAGTCTACACTTCCCTCTCTTGCCCAGACTATTTTTCTATGAAAATGTTCAGGCCATGTTTCCCCATTCCTCAAGAACCTCCAGTGGTTGCCCACCCACCTCCGCCTCAGACAGGAACTCCTTATCACTGGCTTTAAGGCACTCGATCACCTTGCCCCCTCCTACTTTACCTTGCTACTCTCCTGCTACAACCCAGCTCGCACACTTTGCTCCCCTTAAAGCTGACCTTCTCCCTGTACCTCCATCTCATCCATCTCACCTCTGACCTCTTGCCTACATCCTGCCTCCGGCCTGGAACGCCCTCCCTCTTTATAACTACAGACTATTCCTCTTCCCACCTTCAAAGCCTTATTGAAGGCGCATCTCCTCCAAGAGGTCTTCCCTAAGTCCTCCTTTCCTCTTCTCCCTCTAGCTTCTGCGTCACCTGGCCTTGCTCCCTATATTTAACCCCCTTCCCAGCCCCACAGCACTTATATACATATCTGTAAGTTTATATTAATGTCTGTCTCCCACTTTAGACTGTAAGCTCACTGTGGGCAGGGGCTATGTCTGTTATATTGTTATATCGTACTCTCCCAAGCACTTAATACCCACCGTAAGCTCTCATTAAATACAACTGACTGATTGCTCTTTATACACTTAGTGCTGAGTAAATAACATTGACTCATTAATACAGGCCCATTTAATTATGACAGCTGTATTATGTGCCTGCTTTTTCAGTGTCTCCCTTAAATTCATTTGGGGATTCTCCACATTTTGCCCTTTGATTCTGAGACACAGATTGAGGCTTCTCATTTGGGACAATATTTTTGCCCTCTCTCTGCCCTGAGAAGCAGCTTGGCCCAATGGAAAGAGCATGGATCTGGGAGTCGGGGGTTAATCCTGGTTCTCTACTTCCCTAGACTATGAGCTCATTTATGGGAAAGGAATGTGGTTGCTAATACTGTTGTATTGTGTTCTCCCAAGTGCTTAGTACGATGCTTGATACAAAGTAAGTACTTAACAAATACTGTAATTTTTATTATTATCACTGGGAAGGGTGATACAACACCATGCACTATCATTGCATGACACATGACACATCAGAAGCAGCAAGGCCTCGTGGATACGGCACAGGCCTGGAGTCAGAAGGACAGTCCCAGCTCTGCTACTGGTCTGCTGCGTGACTTTGGGCAAGTCACTTGACTTCTCTGTGCCTCAGTTATCTCATCAGTAAAATGGAGATTAAGACTGAGCCCCTTGTGGGGCATGGACTGTGTCCAACCTTGTAACTAACGTAGCACTAAGAAAGCACATAGTAGGCACTTCGCAAATACTATTTTAAAGAAACAACATATATTGTCATGGTTTCCATTTGGGGAAGCTCCCTTCTGGATTTGGGACAGGTATGCAAATATTCACGGGCCAGGAAAAACTGGAAGCAGTCAATCGTACTTATTGTGCACTTACTGTGTGCAGAACACTGTACTGAGCGCTTGGGAGAGTACCACATAACAGTAAACAGACACACTGCCTTCCCATGACAAACTTAGAGTCTAGAGGCAGTGAGTGGGTACTGGTTACAAGATCTGACTATTTATCCCAAACCTGAAAATTGGGCCTCTCTGTCAATCTGAAGATAAATATGGATGATGGATGGAATGTTGTTTTACAACCCATGTCGCGTGTAAAATCATGTGTCTTGCCAAAAGCCATTTCATTACTTCAAGCTTTCAAATTTCCTAGTTTAACCCGCCTCAATGTCAAACAAATGAAGAGCACATACAAAAACAATGACCTGTTAAAAATATGGTGCCATTCATCTTAACCTAATACAAGTTGGCACCTGGCTTCTTGCTTTCTGTATTTCACTCTGAGCATGCTAACAAAACCACCCCTGAGGTCCTTTTATCCTTGTGCAGGGATGAGGTGGTGAAGCAGCATGGCCTAATGGATCGAGCACAAGCTTGGGAGTCAGAAGGACCTGGGTTCTCATCCCGGCTCTGCCATTTGTCTGCTGTGTGACCTCGGACCACTTCACTTTTCTGTGCCTCAGTTACTTCATCTGTAAAATGGAGATTGAGACTGTGAGCGTCATGTGGCACTGGGACTCTGTCCAACCCAATCTGCTTGTATCCACCCCACCGCTTATGCCAGTGCCTGTCACATAGTAAGCGCTTAACAAATACCACAATTATTATTGTTGTGAGGTATCACATACAACAGAGAAGCTAGAAAACTGAGTCAAATGTATAGCCCAGCACATCTCTGGCCCTCTTTCTGTTTCTCCGTTGGCGTGACCACCAGGTCGTGGTGATAAGGAACACATAAAGAGGTAGACACATCCATCTTGGGTCCCCCAGTGCCTCTGCTCGCTGCTGATGCCCACTGTGAATAGCATCCTCAGCATTCCGAGCTGAAAAGCTCCAGATTTATGGATTAATCGATATTCCAGGAAACTCTTGCTGATAGTCTGCACTAAAGTAGCAAAGAGTAACTCTGCCAGGTTTGAATGAGAGGCCGAGTGCTGGGTATGCAATCTATTTTAAAAGGTGGGGTGGAGGGGAGAGTGTACCTCATCGCATCATTCAAAAAAGGTAACATTTTTATGGCCATTTTTATGCACCCTGTGTCACCGAAAGGTAAAAAGAAAAGTGACTTAGTTGCACTCAAAAACTCTGGCTAAGCTGAGTACACTTTGCTCCTTTAACTCTGACCTACTCGCTATACTTCATTCTCATCTGCTTTGCCAGCTACCCCTCGCCCGCATCCTCTCTCTGGACTGGAATTCCTCCCCGCTTCACATCCAACTGACTACCACTCTCGGCACCTTCAAAATCCTCCTAAAATCACATTTCCTCTAAGAGCTCTTCCTTGATTAAGTCCCCATTTCTCCACCCTTCACACCCTACACTGTCACCTACACTCTTGGGTCTGTACCCCTTAAGCACTTTAATTTTCAGCTTACACCCAGCCTTAAAGCATTTATATACGGATCTTTCTACTCTGCCATTTCCCTGATCTGTAATTTATTTTAAAGCTCATCTCACCCTCTAGACTGTAAGCTTCTTCAAGTGAAGTGTGCATAACTTGGCCAGAGTTTTGGAGTGCAACTAAGTCACTTTCTTTTTTTAACCTTTCAGTGACAGAGTGGATAAAAATGGTCATAAAACTGCACACGTATAGCGCTGTGTACATAGTAAGCACTCAATAAATACCAACGATTGACTGACTGTTCCCTGACTTACGTACCCCTGCTTTCAGGCCTGCCAAAGTTGCAGAGACTGGGGCACAGAGAAATCAAGCGACTTGCCCAAAGTCACACAGCAGACTAGTGGTGGATCTGGGATTAGAACCCAGGTCCTTCTGACTCCCAGGCTTGTGCTCTAACCACTAGGCCACAATGCTTCAGAGCTAGCATCATAGAATTAAGAAACCCGTTATATAAATCCTGGTACCATCGTTCTATATAAATGACAGCTAGTACTTTAACTCTTAGGATCTGAAAACAACAGATCATGATAGAAGGATGAATCAGGGTCTTTAGGTAGTCAGCGAAGTTGGAAAAGGGCTAAGAGATGGGTTCCCGAAGCAGAAAAGACCGCAAACTGACAGTAAAATTTGAAGGAGGAAGAAAAGAATGACCTGGGGGATAAAACTGGATTTTAAAAATTGTTCTTGTCTTTGCACATGTGTGCTTAGCTTTTTCGTTATTGAGAAGGGGAAAAAAAAACCCCGCACTTAAGTTTGGAAAGTATCTTAGAGAAATCCTAGAGGGCCTGACTATGATGGCAAACACTACTGCCCCTAATTTCAATTTCACTTAAAATGTGGTGCGAATAGCTTGGAGTTCTGGGAAAGTTGCACCCTGGAAAGCAGAGAAGAGAGGTAAAATGGATTCTCTCTAATAGACACTTCCCTCGCATCACGTTCCTCTTTTTTGTACCTTCACTAGCAGGCTTCATGACTTCATGGCTCCTGAGGGGAGTGGATTCTTGTTGAGCTATTAAAGCCCAGATCTTTGATCCCATTGGAGCATTAAACCTCTCTTGGCACTTGAGTGAGAACCCAGTCCCTGTACTTCACACCTGGAAATACGTCCTGGCATCAAATTAGTCCTGGCTTTCGAGTGAATTAGAGGAGAGAAAACAAAAATGAGACGATCCTGATATTTCATCAAGGGCCCGCCCTAGTTTCCATCCTTTCCGAAAGGGGAGATTTGTTTCTGAATCTCAGAATTTGCCCCTGGCACTCAGAGACTGTTAAGGAAACATTTAATTTATAACACTGATTATCATCCAACAGACTAACATTTTTGCAAATGGGAAGAACTTTTTATTTCTGCAGAAAAGCCTGACAGTGAATGAGAGAAGCAGTGTGGCCTAGTAGAGAGAGCACGGGCCTGGGAGTCAGAAGGATCTAGGTCCCAATCCCAGCTCGGCCACTTATTTTCTGTGTGACCTTGGGCAAGTCACTTTACTTCTCTGTACTTCAGTTCCCTCATCTGTAAAATGGGAATTAAGGCTGTGAGCCTTAAGTGGGACAGGGAGTGTGTCCAACCTGATTCACTTGTATCTATCCCAACACTTAGGAACGGTGATTGGCACACGGTAGGCACCTAAAAACTACCATTAACCCCGCACCAAAAAAAAAAAGCAGAAGAGGATTTTCGGCCTGGATTCAGGGTGGAGATGGATGCAAATTAAACCCAGCTGGTGGAGATTTCCAGTCAATCAACTGTGTTTATTGAGAGCTTACTGATGCAAAACACTATACCAAGCACTTGGAAGAGTACAATAAAACAGACACAGTCCCTGCCCATAAAGAGGTTACAGTCTAGAGGGGTCATCAAGACCAACATTGAGCCCATGTAGCCACAAGAGCAGGAGCCACTGGTTCTTTCAGTGGCATGATTCCGTAGCACAGAGTAAACATTCCTGCTGGCAGAACTGCTGACCAACCCCACCACACTCTACTGAAATGGCTCTGCCTTGTGCTGGGAGTGGCGGGGGAAGTGAGACCAATCAGGTGACCCCACCGATAATAATTATAATTGTATTTATTAAACGCTTACAATGTGCCAGCCACTGTGCTAAACCCTGGGGTAGATGCAAAGTAACTGACTTGGACACATTCCCTGTCCCACACAGGGCCCACAGTCTTAATCCTCATTTTACAGATGAGGTAACTGAGGCACAGAGAAGTGAAGTGACTTGCCCAAAGTCAGACAGCAGAGAAGTGGAGGAGCTGGGATCGTAGTCGGTCAACTCCCACAGGCAATCACCGGAGGTCATAATGACTTCCGGCCACCCGAGTCACCCCGGACAGGATGGGGCAGGGCTTGATTTTTGCCTGGACATTAATGGCGGTGGCCATGAAGGCTCTAGAAGTGAGGGGCTGGGAAGGCGGAATTCTGTTAGACCCCCAAGGCTTGACTCGGGACAAGTCCGGGCCTTAGCTTTCCTATCTGCAAAATGGGGGAGCTCAGTGCCAGGAGTCCATGGGAGCTAGAAACACAAATGGGATGAATCTAGAAAACTCTGAACATTACTGCTCTTTCTTGGTTGATCTTGCCTCTGAAGTTCTATTTAATCCGTTCCTCACTCCCTCTCTCTTCAGAGGAACCGAGTTGCTAGACTGAATATGTGCCAGCTGAATTTGTAATGCAAGTTATTTATTTTTAATTAATGTCTGTCTCTCCCTCTAAACTATAAGCTTATAATGGGCAGGGAACATGTCTAACAACTCTGTACTCTCCCAAGTGCTTAGTACAGTGTTTTGCACACAGTAAACACTCAAGAAATACCATTGATTGATTTGCAACTCAGCATATAGCAAGAGTCCTTTGTTCTTCGGTCACCTAGAGCTCTGGAATTTTCATTCAATCGTATTTTGGATTAATAATAATGATGGTATTTGTTAAATGCGTAGTATGTGTCAAGTACTGTTCTAAACGTTGGGGAAGATATAAATTAATCAGGTCAGACATGGTCCTTGTTCCACATGGTCTCTGAGTCTAAGCAGAAGGGAGAGCAGGCATTGAACCTCCATTTTGCAGATGAGGAAACTGAGGCACAGAGAAGTTAACTGATTAGCCCACGGTCACATAGAAGGGAAGTGGCAGAGTCAGGATCAGAACCCAGAACCTCTGACTCCCAGGCCCTCTCTCCACGGGGCCATCACAGTGCACGACACCAAAGAGGTGCTCAAAAAACCCAATTCCTCTTCCTCCTCTTCGGCCGGCACCTTTGACAGCTTTGAGGCTCATTTCAGGCACTTGTTGCCAAGTGAACTGAATGAACGGAGGCCACGGGAACGGCCTCTGAAAAGTGGATGGGGTCCTTAATCTTAGCCTGAGTGTTTCCCTGGAGAAAGGCCATATGAAATGTTCATCAGAAGACACGGCGCTCAACCCACTCTGCCTTTCACACTGAATAACTTTCGGGCCCAAGTGAGCTGGTGAAATGTGCTCAGTTTCATGGAGGGTTCCAGACGGTGACATTCAAAAGAGTGCTGGTGACACAGACTCAACACATTCATCCCTTGTGGCCGACGGAGCTCCTGAAGGTGCGTAAGGGGGCCAGGGCGCACAAGCTGTACTGCTCCAAACTTAGATTAAGATGTCTCCTTTCCAGATTCAGATGGCAATTGAGAATGCAAATGTCAAGGTCAATTTTGGCCAAAGCTCTTCCAGGAAATCCCAAATGTTAAAGCAAATTAAGCAACCCAAGAGGGAATCGTTTTTTTCCTCCTTTTTTGTTCCTAGGAGTCATGACAGGAATAACGACGCAAACAGCTTGGAAGCGAGCTGAGACTCTTCTTTCCTTTGGGTCACGTTTAATGTCTCTTACCTCAGCCCTAGCTAAGACCCAAGTGTTGGTTTAAGCTGCAGTGGTTCACAGAGGGTCTGTATACCCTCTGAAACTTTCATTTAGAATACGCTGGCCTCAAAATGCGCTCCTCAATGGAGGCAGGGGGTTGGGGGGAGGTGTGTGGGGTGGGGGAGGAGGAAGCGGGGTTTCAAAAGTTGATGTAAATTAGACAAGCAAGGCCTTTATTGGGCTTTGGGCTGCAATTATAAATGGTTCCTCCTCTTAAGTAAGCTTTCAGAAAACGGTGGCATCTAAACCTCAGAATCTATGAAACTATCAGCAAACAGCAAAGGACACGGGATGCGAGCTAGTGGTTAGAACAGAAAGAAGCACGACCTAGAGCTGAACTTCCAGCTCTTTCCTTTGCTGTTTCACCTTAGGAAAGCAGCCTGTGCTCCAGTTTCTCTTTCTGCAAACAGGGGAAGAGTTACTTTTACCTCAGCAATAGCAAAAAGAGGATTTAATTAGAGTTCGCAGGGCAGCGGCACAATCTCAGGAGAAAGACGCTACCCAAAGGCAGTGCGCTATTATAAATCACTCAGCGTTCAGTCAACAGAGCCACACGGGGAGCTGTACGGTCTAATGCAGAACAGCTGTTGAGAGAAGAAAATGAGCCCCCCTACGAATCCGACTGTTCCTGGGTCCCTGCTGAAGAAGAGCTTAAATAAATATTTTAGCAACTTGACATTAAAAAGCCTTCACTCATGTGACCCACAAAGTTGGACTCAGAAACTCCTGGGGCGTCAGAGCCACACCACCAGAATGCTGGGGATGACTCAGCTGGGGTTAATTAACCCTGAGCATTTTCTCTCCGGTTCACAGAATAATAATTAGGGTCTATTTAAGTGCTTACTGTGTGCCGGGCTAGGCTCGTATACGACCGACCCTGGGGCTTGTTCCACGGCGGGAGGACAGGGAACAGGAGGCATCCCTATTCCTCTGCAGCCAAAAGGTGAACGCTATTCGGGGAGTACCATCATCATACTGAAAATAAGGTCCCGGTGGCCCTTAGTGTCTCTTCAGAGGTGACGGTTAGGATGTGCTGACTGAATTTCCGTTTGTGGTGTTTAGTTGATGCTGGCACTCACCAAAAGTTTCAGTTTGAGACAGTATTATTGGCTCTAAACTGCCGAATTATTTTCTGTGCAACACCTTGCACGAGTGAGCTTCTCCCCAGGGGTTGGGTGCATCTGATGGAAGGTCACCTCCTGGGGAAGGAGCCTCTACTTTGGCCACTGCCTTATTCTCACCTATGGATACACTTCCATCAGTAGTCTCATCTGTGAATAAGGGCAATGGAATATATGTGGTGGAGGATCAGGTAATTCCTGCACCATATGAGACTCTTTAGGATCACTTGAAGTGGACAGCACTATCACAACCAATGCCATTCACACCCTCTTTGACTTCAGTGGCATTCCATTCTCATCCCTATACCTATGTGTGTGTGTATATATATATATATATATATATATATTCATATACATGCAGCAAAGCAGCGTGGCTTAGTGAATAAAGCAAGGGCCTGGCAGTCAGTAGGACCTGCGTTCTAATCCGGACTCCACCACATGTCTGCTGTGTGACCTTGAGCAAGCCACTTAACTTGTCTGGGCCTCAGTTACCTCATCTGGAAAATGGGGATTAAGAATGTGAGCCTCATGTGGGACAGGGACTGCGTCCAACCTGACTGACTTGTATCTACCCCAGAGCTTAGAGCGGTATTTCGCATATAGTAAGTACTATTATTGCTATTATTATTGTGCCCCGGGGGGGAAAGGAATAGGAATGTTCACATAAACACATACGCACACTCCATATTGTCTTACAGTGGCTTGAAGGAACAAGAAGACCCTCCCATCACCGGCCGTGTTCAGTGACAGATTTTCCTGCCTGCCTTTCCTCCCTGCACTCAGATGCTTCAGCAGTAGGGCACACAATTAGATAAAACTCTGCACATACGGATGGTTTTATAGACGAAACCCAGCCCATTCTGGAAGCTACTGGGAATGCAGTCAATGTGAGAGGTGGGGAAAGAAGGAAGGAAGATGGGAAGAAAGAGGAAAAGAAGAAAAGAGAAAAGTTGGCAGTAGATCTGGAAACTACACTACTGTGTGGAACCCTTTTTAACTCTCCGGAATTCTGGATTGTAAAGGACGGAAGGTTGGTTGAGAAGGGCCACTCGAATCCCCGTCTTCTCTCCAAGCAGTTAACTTCCCAGATCCCGAATCACTCAGAAGTGATTACCCACCCAACAGCAGTGACTTATGGAAAAGAGCAAGGAGCTAAGAGAGGAAAACAGAGGGACATTCTGAACAGACAGAATTTCCAAAAAGTCATTTTTGCCCTAGCATAGCAATTTGAGGACAATACTGTGGAGGGGCCAGTATTTCTAGAGGAAAAGATCCTGGAACTCAGAGACTTTCAGAGTAAGATTCACCAATACTACCCCGGAAACCTGGACTGGGGAGGACTCTGGGCACCTATTTATTGGGGGAGTCTAAAAACTCACCTCCCTCTACTTTTTTTAAAAATAGTATTCTTAAGTACTTACCATGTGCCGAGTACTGTACTAAGCCCCGGGGTAGATACAAGCTAATCAAATTGGGCACAGTCCATGTCTCACATCTCACAATGGATTGATAACACATTGAGTATTATCAATCAATCAACTATATTCACTGAGCGCTTACTGTGTGCAGGCCACTGTACTAAGCACCTGGAAGAACGGAACAGAGTTGGTAGACGTGTTCCCGGCCCACAGAGAGCTTACAGAATAGTGGGGGAGACTATTCGTATAAATAAATTATGGCTATGTACATATTAACCCCCATTTTACAGATGAAGTAACTGAGCTACAGAGGAGTTAAGTGACTTGCCCAAGAACACACAGAAGACAAGTGGTACAGCTGGGGTTATGAAGCTTCTCTTAGTCTAGATGTGCGCTCTCTTGCTGTGACTGACATTTATTAAGGCTTGACTCTGCTTTTTTCACCTCTCTTATGAACAAAGGAGATAGAGCCCACTGACCTTTTCTTCCTTCGTTAAAAAAACACACAGAACCTTCCTTCTATGAATGCCTGTCTTGGGCTTAAAGGTTTTTAACGAATATTTTACTACTGCCGTGAATAAAGCAGTATTATGGTTCTTGCTATTATCATCTCCTTTCATAGGCAAAACATCCCCCCAAATAACAACGTGAACTCACGGGTGGTCTTGAGTTCAGAGTGTAATAATAATGATGGTATTTGTTAAGAGCTTACTATGTGCCAAGCTAGTGTGTCCCATGGAATCTTCATGCTGGATAATACGTCCTCATGGCTACCCTCCCGCAGTCACGACTGCAGGCAGTGGGGAATGAGAGTGTAAAATTGTTATCGGCGGTTCTGTCCCTATTTCTGTCTGAACTCAATCCTAAACTCAACAGGTACAGTCCCCTGGATACATTTCACCGGGGTCTCATGAGCAGCAGTGTGGGCTAGTGGTTAGAGCACATGCCTAGGAGTCAGATGTTTTAATCCTGGCTCCGTCCACCTGCCTGCTTGGTGACCTTGGGCAAGTCGCTTAACTTCTCTGTGCCGCAGCCACCTCATCTGTTAAATGGGAATTAAGACTGGGAGTCCCAGTGGGACATGGACTGTGTGCAACCTGACTAGCTTGTATCTATCCCAGCACTTAGTACAGTGCTTGGCCCATAGTAAGCACTTAAATACCACAAAAAAAAGGGTCATTCCCTTCCCAGAAGGCAAAGTTACACTCGTCGATATAGCGGCTCTTGGGTAAGCTCCGGGCATCAACCAGGCTCACGCCGGCTGGGTTGATTGGAAGAAGAGGACAAATCAACCAATCACTGGCATTTACTGAGCGCTTACTACATGCAGAGCACTGTACTAAATGCTTGGGAGAGTACAAAACAACAGAATTAGCAGACACGGTCCCCGCCCATAATGAGCTAACAGTCTACGGGACAGAGGATAGATTGTAGTCAGGGCTCAGCTACATCCCCGACTCACTTCTGGAACCTCGGTTTGGTTCAGTTGCTAAATCCTGTCTCGACTTTTCCCTCTGGATCATACTGAAGACTTCCCAGATCTCGTCTCTACTTTTGAATAGGTATAAAGGAAATATATTACGGTTCTCGTTGACTCTTTGTTAGCTCTTTTAAGAGGCAGAGCGTCCAAAGCGGGGAATATTCAGAAGGGATGAGGGATTTTTTTCCACCAGCACAATGGTACTTAATTAGGAAAACTGCTGGCTAGAGAGGAAGCTGCAAGAGCCTTTAAACAAGGGGGGATACTAGAATCAAGGGGGGACTCCCTGGTGGGGGGAACAGCACCCCCCCCCCCCGAATATGGGGGATGGGGGCAGGAGTCAAGTCTGCCTAACCAAGAGTCAGAACTCCATCGCTCTCTGTGACCACGCCCTGAGATCAATCCTCTCCACGTACTGGCTCTACTTCACTGGTGAAGGCCGATACTCGGATCGTGGAATTTTAACCTCTCTCAGTGTCTGTCTTCCCCGTCTTAGAAGTGGGGCCTCGGGGAGCACTGATTTATCTCGATTTGAACCCAATGCTTTGCCCAGAGCTGGAGTCTCTGGTGGAGTCTCGCGCCGAAAACGAGCCTTAGTTCTGAAGCTGGATTACGGACCGGGTCGGTACCACTCGGATTCTCTCGGCCCTGTCGGTGGTATTGCCGCCGTGATGCTGATGCAATGACCTAGTCGGTGGACAGCAAATCAGAGAAGCAGCATAGCGTAGTGGAGAGAGTCCGGACCTGGGAATCACAAGGTCATGGGTTTTAATCCCGACTCCACTACTTGTCACTTCACTTCTCTGTGTCTCAGTTCCCTCAGCTAGAAAATGGGGATCGAGACTGAGATCCTTATGGGACGGGGACTGTGTCCATCCCGATCTGCTTGTATTCACCCTAAAGCTTAGTACAGTGGCTGGCGTAGAGTAAGCGCTTAACAAATGCCACGATTATTATTATTATGTGCCCGAGAAGCATTTTTTTCACCCCTTTATGCTCAAAGTAGACTGCAGCAAAGTGCTGATGCTCTGCCTGAGAGCCAGAACTCAGGAGGTGGTTGCCCTGGTAACCAGTGTACTCTTCACCACCCACGTTAGCCAGCTATTCCCGCTGGGTCCATGCACCTCACCAAATGCCCTAGTTGATTCTTCTGTCCGAAACCTCGAATGCTGATGACATAGCCCCAGGAGGCATTCCCTTATTTTCAGGTATGGGTCTGGAACCCAAATTCCCGATTCCCAGGGCCACGCTTGACGCCCAGCGGGACCTTTGCATATAGCGAGTGCATAATGAATGTTAATAATAATAATAATAATGATACAGTCAGTTCTCCTTTAACGCAGGGACTCCATTCTTGCAGAACCCTGCATTATGTTGCAGAACTCGTTGCAACATTCGTGTTATGAGTGACACCGTCTGCATGTTATAGCCTCAGGACACTGTGCTCTATTCTGACATCTGTGTGCTGTTGGAAGAATGTTGCCTGACAGTGTCTTAAACAAAACGTGTAAGGAAAACATGCATTTCGGTGGCCAGGAGTGTGATAATAGCAAACTGAGGGGAAGGGAGCAACTGCAATCTCGTTACTAATTCTGCTGCAGTGTACTGTCCCAAGCGCTTAGTACAGTATATAGAAATCGCTCAAAAAATACCACTGACGGATTGATGTAATTAATGTGAAGGCTGGCAGAGACCATTGTGAGCACTGCGTGGTTAACACTTGGTGACAAGTGCTTTCCCAGACCTGCACCATTATGTGAGACCCACAACAATCCGTGCCAAATAAATGAGCAGAAGCAGCTCCATGGTTTCGGCAGAAATAAAATCAAACTGAAAAGCCACTCCTTCCGTTGCTCTAGAAAACCTTGATTTTTCCTATTCTTTAATTCTTTTCTTCTGTTCATGATATTCATTTGGGTCAGGAGCCCTGTAAATATTATACTCATTATTAATCACTATTTAATAATACATTGGCTTTATTTAGAACATTTATTTTCCAAGGTACTTTCACATTCGTGATTTCATTTGCCCTCCCAAATACACTTGGGGAGATGACAAGGGGTGGGGATGAATATCCCATTTTACTTATGAGGAAACTGAGGCCCACAGACTTACCGAGAGACACGTAATGAATAAATGATTCACAGCAGGACTGGCCGAGAACCTAAATCTCCTCCCTTCCAGTCTGGCATTCTTTCTATTCCCTTCGCTTGCACCACTGACCTCAACCCTCCAACTTTAAAAAAAAAACACCCTTGCACTCACTCTTCTTCCTTCTTGGACTGTCGTCTTTAACTCCTCACTCTCCGATGGCTCCTTCCCCACCGTCTTCAAAATGCCCACATCTCCCTTGTTCCATCTTCTCTGAACCCCACTGAACCATCCAGCTCTCACCCCATTTCCCGCTACCCAATTCTATCCAAATGCCTCAAAAGCTTGTACATATGCACTGCCTCCACTTCCTCTCCCCCTGGGCCCTTCTTGACCCTTTACACCAGTTTCTGAGCCTTTCATTCCTCCGAGACTGTTCTCACCAAGATCGGCTCCTTCTTGTTTGACCATTCTATCCCCCTTCTTCTCTTTTTTAACGATGTTTGTTAATTATTTACTGTGTCAGGCACTATGGTAGGTAGAAGATAATCAATTTGGACACACAGTCCAGGTCCCACCTAGGGGGCGCAGTCTTAATCCACATTTTACAGAAAGGATAATGAGAAGTGAAGTGACTCACCCAAGGGCCCACAGCAGACAAGTGGTGGAGCCGGAATTAGAACTCAGGTCCTTCTGAATCCCAGGCTCGTACTCTACCCAGTAGGCCACGGCTCTCTCTGACAGCTCTCTCGGTTCTCTTTGACGGCGTGGGCCACTCCCTCCTCCCGGAAATCCTATCCAATCTTGGTTTTCCTGACACTGTTCTCTCCTGTTTCCTTGGACTAGGCCAGAAATAGGAAGCCAGGAGTGAGCGGGATTCCACTCTGTTAGTCACTGGAGAATGAGAGAAACTGGGGAGCTCTCTCCCTCCTCTCAACCTGATCACCAGGAGGTAACATTAAATCCAGATAACTGGACTTCGGTCTCTAGACCATCTCTACTGCTGTTTCTAGACTGCAAGCTTCTTATGGGCAGGAAATGTATCAACCAACTCTCTTGAATTATACTCTCCTAAGTGCTTAGTGCAGTGCTCTGCACACAGTAAGCACTCAATAAATACCACTGATGCCACTTAATAGACTTTACATCTATTAAGTTTAGCCTTGCCTCAAGTCACTTCACATTTTTCATTTGCTACTGGCGAAGAAAGCTAGGACCGCTGGAAGCTCCTCCCGATTCCAATCAATCACTGAATCATGGACAGAGCACAGACCCGGGAATCAGAAGCTCATGGGTTCTTCTGTTGTGTGACCTTGGGCAAGTCACTTCATTTCTCTGGGCCTCAGTTACCTCATCTGTAAAATGGGGATTGAGACTCTGAGCCCCATGTGGGACAGAGACTGTGTCCAACCTAATGAACTTGTATCTATCTCTACGCTTAGTCCACACTTAACAAATACCACGATTATTTATTGAGCACTTTTTCTGTGCAGAGCGCTGTAGTAAGTGCTTAGGAGAGTATGACTGAGCAACTGGACATGAACCCTATCCTTGAGAAGCTTCCAGTCTAGCAGGGGAGCTTACGCTATCCATTATGTAGTGTGTCTTCTGTGGAGGGAAGAGAGGTACCCTATTAAACATCGCAAGGGCATTGATTAAAGAGTGGTCCACCTGCAGCCAGTGAGAACTCTCTCACTCCCAGGAAACTGTGGCCCGGAGAAAAGTTCAGATCTTACCAGGCTGAAGATAAGACATGAATAATTAAAAGGGCTCATTTCACACCCTCCTCCTTTTAGCCTTCTAGGACTCTGCAAGACTGGGTCTAGCACTAATACTAGAGAAGCAGCGTGGCCCGGTGGAAAAAGTCTGGGTCTGCTGGTAGACGGAGGATGTGGGTTCTAATCTTGACTCTGCCACTCGCCGACTGCGTGACCTTGGGCAAGTCGCCTAATTTCTCTGAGCCTCAATACCTTCATCTGCAAAATGGGGCTTTAAAACCTCTTTTCCAGCCCACTTAGGGTGTGAGCTCCATATGGGTCCTGAGTATCTTGTATCCACCTCAGTGCTTAGTAGAGTGCTTGGCACATAATAAGCACTTCACAAAAACACTATCATTATTACTATTAACAAATCCAAGCTCAGACACCAACGTACCTGTATATTTCTTGGGTAACTTTGGGTGACCTGGTACAGTAGCATCGTACAAAGGAGAGAGTTTCTTCAAGTGAGGGTTTGTATCCAGCTAACTTCTGCTTAGTTCCTAAAGGGTGGGAAAATAGATTCTAAAGGAAAACATAGCCGGGACATGTAAATTGACCCTTCTGTGTGATCTGGATCACCTGGCCAGCCTGCCGATAAGAGGTCTTCTAATGAGAAGGCCCAAGTGCTTAGTATAGTGCTTTGCACACAGCAAGTACTCAATAAATACAACTGAATGAAAAAATGAAAAGCTTGGGGTGAGGGGGTGCCCGGCAGGGACTTTGGATGGTGCTGACTAAACCTAAGAGCTAGGCGAGCCTCAATTTTTTTTTAAAATGATATTTGTTAGGCAATATTCTAAGCTCTGGGATAGAAACAAGGTAATCAGATTGGACACAGTCCATGTCCCACATGGAGCTCACAATCTTAGTCTCCGTTTTAGAGATGAGGTAACAGACACAGAGAAGTTAAGTGACTTTCCCAAGGTCTCAAAGCAGACAGGTGATGGAGCTGGGATTGGAACCCAGGTCCTTCTGATTTCCAGGTCTGTGCTCTATCCACTAGGTCACGTTGCAAGATGATCTGACTGATCCATTGGCCCAAAGAGGAGCTGACAGCAGCTGGTAGGACACTATTCTCCCACCTGCGGGTATTGGCATGTTCGCAGACTGCACACTAGAATCCAGAATGAGCTTTCTGGATTTACAACCACCAGAGCCCTCTAGAAGCTTCTGCCTTCGAGTGGGTCTTGATACGAGTGAGAAAGCGGAGCTAAGAGGTGAAGAAGGGAGAAACTGATCTGAGTACAAGGGGAACTGTGTGCTGGAATTGGAAGAGAAAAACTGGAAGGGAAGGCAGCAGGCTGTTTGGGTGGAAAAATATTTGGATATTCAGAAAGGAGGGAAACGAGCCAAGTCAGCATCCAAGAGTGGAGGCTGGGGAGCGGAACTGTCCTTGAGGAAAAGGTCACAGAACCATGGTCTTTTATACAGGATGGCCCACGGTAAGATCCATTTCCCCACTGAGAGTTCCAAGAAAATTCAACTGATGCTGTAAAAATTTGTTTATACCCCTGTAAGCTAGTTAGAACACAACCTGTCCACTTGACTTCTTATAATTTTAAAGCGCTTACTATGAGTCAAGTACCGTTCTAAGCGTTAGGGTGTATACAAGTTAATCAGGTCAGACACAGTCCCTGTTCCACATGGAGTTCATACTGCGCTTGGAATATACTTGTGTTGTGAGGATCATGCATCAGTGGTGAATCTTGGTCCCAAAGTATAGCATTATGGGTTGAGTTAATAATAATAATGGTAATAACGATGACAATGATGACGTTAGCATTTGTTAAGCGCTTACTATGTGCCAAGCAATGTTCTAAGCGCTGGGATAGATACAAGGTTATCGGCTGTCCCACTTGGGGCTCACAGTCTTGATCCCCATTGTACTGATGAGGTAACTGAGGCACAGAGAAGTGAAGTGACTTGCCCAAAGTCACACAGCTGACAAGTGGCGGACTCGGGATTAGAACCCACAATCTCTGACTCCCAAGTCCGTGCTCTTTCCACTAAGCCACACTGCTTCTCCACGGTAATAATAATAATAGTATTTGGTAAGTGCTTACTATGTGCCAAGCACTGTCCTAAGTGCTGGGGTAGACACAGGCTAAGCAGGTTGGACACACTACGAGTTTCACATGAGGCTCACAGTCTTACTTCCCATTTTACAGAGGAGGTAACGTAGACACTGAGAAATTAAGTGACTTACCCGAGGTCACACAGCAGACAAATGGTGGAGCCAGAATTAGAACCCAGAACCTTCTGACTACAAGCCCTGTGCTCCATCCACTAAACCACGCTGCTTTTCAGGAAGGTCTCGGTCCTGGGAGCTGAGCCCACAACCCACATGGCATCAGAGCAGAGGAGATGAACGTGATTCACATCTGCTTCCACCAGCCCTGGCTACCTTCTAAAGCTGCCCTGTTTCTGACTTGGGGGTTTCGTTCGTTCAAAGGAGGAGAGAGCCAATGACAGAAGAGTTACCTAGGGACAGGTTTGGCCCTCCCCACTATTATACCAACCACGGACAAGCCATAGAAAGGAAGCTACTCTCGGTGTCCAGTGGACAGAGACAGATTCAATCGTTTGTCTCTACGACAAGCTTTTTTTCACCTTCACCCTGGTCAACCTCTGCCTAAAGCCTCCTGTGGCTCGGCTCACTCTCGGAGTCCCAGAAGTAGCCCTCAAACGGCTTTCAAAACCCCAAGCATCAATAGCTTGGAGCTGCCTGGTAATCCGTACTGCTGCAGAGAAAAAAAAATCTCCACAGTGAACTCCGAAGCTTAAGGAGCAGGCGGCAACCTCACTCTCTCGGTACCTCTGAGGTGACCTTAGCTCTGCCTTCAGGGGTCACGGCCACCCACCCGGGACAATGGAAGAAAAAGGATCCCTGGAGTGACCGCTCTCCGAATGCGACTCGGGCCACTAACGGCCCGTGACGTCCGATCCGGAGCCTGGTCTGTCACTTGACGGGAGAAGGGTGCCCCACCATCCTCGGCTCCGGGAAACGAGCCCATGGGCGACACGGGGCCGATCGACCCCGCGATCCCGCGTGAAAAGACTGAGCTCGGCCCGGGGTTGGCAGTGCTCTCCTGGAGACACACCTCGTTTATTACTTCGGCCTCCCTGTTAGCCCCCCAACCCTGACCCGTCGACTCACGGACGGCTTCTCTCCACAACCACGAGCTGTTGAAAACAATTTTTTATTCTCATCTGCTAAATATCCAGATTGTCTCCTGCTAGGCAGATCTCCTCAGGGGCAAAATGACATACTGGAAACAACCCCCGGTAGTAATAGTTCTCAGGCACTAAGACTCTCCTTTGAGGAGAGAGAGAGTGTCTGAGTAAGAGAGAGACAGCAAGAGAGCAAGAGAAAGAGAGAGAAACAGTCAATTGTATTTATTGAGCACTTACTGGGTGCATAGCATTGTACTATGCTCCTGGCAGAGTACAATATAACAATCAGCAGACACATTTCCAGAGAGGGAGGAGGCAGAAACCTGCGAACACTGTCCCCGGGCCAACAGGCAAGAGGCCCAGATAGGTCCACAGGAGAGGCCGTAGCAGAGGAATAGAATCTCACTAACGCGTCCCCGATTCCACCCTATTCTGCCATCACAGGTCACTTTTCCCAGGTTGTCAGGCCGATAATCGAAGAAAAAGCAGAGCACTTTTCTGAAATTAAGATTTACTTTCCCTCAGTCTCAAAATGGCTGGTTTTCATTCTCTCAGGACTTGGAGAGGCCAACCACCATTACACCCCGTGCTCGATTTCACCGAAGGCTTGCGGCACTGCAGCCCTGAAAGAATGAAGACCCTTGTCAAGTCAGTCAATGAGCCGGCTGAGACGCCCCCATGCTAAATGTCCTTCAGGTTCACATTTCTCCTCCTTTTTTTTTTTTTAAAAAAAAAAGGTACTTGCTGGACACTGTACTAAGGAAATTCTAGAGTAGATATAAAATACTCATGTTGGGCACAGTCCCTGTCCCACATGGGGTTCACAGTCTAAGTCACAGGAAGGAGGGTGGAATCCTCATTTTACATATGAGTTAACTGAGGCACAGAGGAGTTGAGTGATTTGTCTAAGATCACATGGTACACAAGTGGCAGAGCCAGGATTAGAACACAGGTCCTCTGACTTCCAGGCCCATTTCCGCTAGATCACATGGCTTCCCTCCTTCAAAGCCAACTCACCTAACTGACCTCCTCCAGGAGGCATTCCCTAAGGAGTTCCCCCTTTGCCCTGACCCCCACCAGGGATCAAGCCAGTCACCTCAACACTCATGCATTCATCTGTTCATTAGGGACATTTGGCATTCATTCGCCTGCATTTTTCTGTGCCTCTTTGCTCATAACTACGATCAATCAAACAATGGTATTCACTGAGTGCTTACTGTGTGCCGATCACTGTACTAAACACTTGGAAAAGCATCACGGCTTTAAGTAAAAAGCATGAGCCTCAAAGTCAGAGCACCTGGGATCTAATTCCAACTCTGCCAATTGCTTGCTGTGTGACCCTGGAAAAATCACTTCACTTCTCTCTACCTCAGTTCCCTCAACTGTAAAGTGGGGACTGTTTCTCCCCACACTTAGACTGAGAGCCCCATGTCGGACAGGGACTGTGTACAACCTACTTAACTTGTACCTAACCCAGCGCTTAGAACGGTGTTCGACACATAGTAAGAGCTTAATGAATACCACAAAACAAGTTGGTAGACACGTTCCCTGCCCATAATGAGCTTACAGTCTAGAGGAGAGCTTACAATCCTACAGTATATCTGCCAATTTATATTTTCCAGCCTCTCTCATAAGCAGTTCAAAGGCAGGGACCACACCTTTTACTTCTACATTCCCCAAGTCTCTAGTGCAGTGCTCTGCACATGGTAGGCATCAAAGAGATTCTACGGAAACAGATGCTACTTACTACCCCTGAGGGAAATGCCACTTGGCTCCAAATGAGCTGCTGCGCTGGTTTTGACATTCTGGAGAAGCAGGTTGCCTACGTGGCCCTGGAAGGCTCTGGCACAAGAGGGCATATGTTGGCATCTCATTGGGTCGGGCACTGTCTCGGGCCCCGAAGCAGACGACAGCCAACTTTTTCTGCTCCGTTTCTGAATCCTGAAGCGTACTATGTGCTTTGCGTTGAGTTCCAAAAGAGTATGAATCAGTTAGTGGACAAGAGGTCCATGATAGGTGACTAGAGGGAATAGTACGGATTTTTAGAAAGAAAAGAGAGGGTTGCTGGAAGATTTGAGAAGAGTAAAACAGACACTCAGATGATTGGTCCCCGAGGGGGTTACTGTCGGGAATGATAAGGAGGTTTGAAGTTACACGGAAAATCACGAGGGTGGAGGTGAGGGCAAGATAACCTCAGCGTTCCTCCAGGCATTCTGTATTGCCACCGTCACAGACATAGTTCCGGCCGGATGGATCGTCGCTCTGATTTAGGTTGGTGTTACTCACGTTCTTTTTGCTTCCATCCTCTTCCTAGGAAAATGGCAGTGGTCATCCTTCCCTGCTAGTCCCTTCAAATGATTGTCCTGAGGAAAACTCAGGGAAGATAAATGAGCTGGTGGTGTGACATATGATTATTTTCAAGCCACTTTCCTTGGTGCCACATGGACTCGATCCTTCTGAAGTATCTAACACTTCTGGCTCAGGGGCCACCCTCCCCTACTGCGTGTCAGAAGAGAAACGAAGCAGAAAAGTGTTGGGAATATGACGTCCACTGACCTTTTTTTTTATGGTATTTGTTAAGCACTTACTATGTGTCAAACACTTTTCTAAGTGCTGGGGTAGATACAAGTTTAGTCGGACACAGTCCCTGTCCCATCTAGGGTTTGCAGTTTAAGTAGGTGGGAGAGCAGATACTTAATCCCCATTTTACAGTTGAGGAGACTGAGGCACAGAGAAGTGAAATGACTTAACCAAGGTCACAGAGCAGACACGAGGTGGAGCAGGGATTAGAACCCAGGACCTTTTGACTCCCAGGCCCACGCTCTTTCAATTAGGCCACGCTGCTTCTCATTTAAGAGCGACAGACTCCGGGTCCCTTGTTCCTCTGCCGAGTAACCCCGGAAATGGGCGATGAAGAGCGTTATGCATTACGCTTCCCGAACTTGAACTCGCCTCAAAAGTACGAAAGCCGTTACTGAAAGGACCAATCACTCTCAGACTGCAAGGCATGACCAGGGGAAAGAAAAGTAGAGGACTCAGTTCTTTCCTCTTTTGAAAGCAAACCACTGTAGTCTATGTCCATGTGCATGCCTTTAATTCACACAGATACTGTTTCAGTTGCGATCTCGGGAGAAAAAGTATACTGGCCAAGAGTATAAACGTGCCATGGGAGAAAGGAGAGAAGATAGAAAGGCCTCTGGGGAAGGGAGGGAAAGGATATAAAAGGGTAAGGGGGCAAAAGAGAGGGTGAGTGAGAGAGACTGCATAGGGAGAAAGAATGTGTCTGAGTGGGGTAAAAAATATGAGGGGGCAGAGGGAGAGAGAGAAAGACCCACACACGTACACGCAACGGGAGAGGCGGGGGGGAACTCTCATGCAATTATCCTAATGGTTTATGACTGACAGGCTGGGTATGGAGCGGAAGCTTTCAAATACTTTCCTACCTAGGGATTGCAACTGCCAGGTGTCTCACAGAAAAATGCCGGTAAAGTCTGTACATCTTTGAAAAAAATCAGCCCTGTCCTATTTGTAGAGTCTCTGGCAACAGCCCCAACCTGAATCATGACTGCCATGGAGAAAATTGGTGAGGGAATATTTCCTTTGCTTTAACCAAATGAAACTAGAATGGACCTGCCAATATGAAATACATCTGTGTCATCCAGATAATATATAAAGTGGTAAATGCATAATTAATCCTAGTAATATGTCCGCTAGACAGCGGAAGGTCCACAGGGAGGAAATGGTTAACGCCCACAGCTTTTTGGATGGTCACAGGCTCAATTAGTTGCAGCGAGAAGAAAAAGGCTGGGAAGGAATGACTGAGCTAATGGATCACTGGATCAATCCCACAACTTTCAGAGAAGAGGGAACTTTTCAGCCTTAATGGGAAAAGGCACCCGCCGCAGAAAGAAATCCTTAAGCTTCCAGACAGTTTTATGGATTATCATGAAAATAATCGTAGCAGTCGGCTAGAGAAGAGCAGTCTTCTGGGATAGTTTGAGGAAAATCCTCTCAGTAGATGCTGACATTTTAGTAACAGGAGCTGGTATAGGTTGCCTCCAGACAGTTCTGCATTATCACCAACTTCACTCAGAAGCAGCTTGGTTTAGTGGCAAGAGCCCGATTTGTACATTCCAAGTGCTTAGTACAGTACTCTGTTCATGGTAAGCGCTCAATAAATACTATTGAATGAATGAATGAAAGAGGCGGGCTTGAGAGTCAGAGGTCGTGGGTTCTGATCCCAGCTCCTCCACTTATCAGCTGTGTGACTTTGAGCCAGTCACTTCAATTCTCTGTGCCTCAGTTACCTCATCTGTAAAATGGGGATGAAGACTGTGAACCCTACGTGGGACAACCTGATTACCTTGTATCTTCCCCAGCACTTAGAACAGTGCTTGGCACATAGTGCTTACCAAATACCATCATCATCATTATTATTATCACGGGGCAGAGATCCCTCATCCACTGTCTAATCAACCAATCAGTGGTATTTATCTAGAGCTTACTGTGTGCAGAGCACTGTATGAAGCGCTTGGGAGGGTATAACCTGTTAGCCACACTATTACCGACCTACTTAATAATAATAATAACAATAAGGGCATTTCTTAATTTCTTCATATGTGCCAGGCACAGGTAACTTGAAAGTCATAAAAAAAAGGAGCATCCACACCTGATTTCAACCAGCAGCTCATTTGCTCTCGGGGTCCAGGCAGGGCTTTGGCTAGAAGCCATCCTTGCTTGTTGTCAGGAACAACAACATAGACACCTGTAAGGCCTGGCCGAGCAATGCTCTGATTCTACAGCTATTTCGGGGGATCGGTAGGTGTTAGCCGAAGACTCCAGGTAGATAGCCACCCAAGCTACAAAGACTATTTGGCAAGGACACACTCATCAATCAATCGTACTTTTTGACCGCTTACGGTGTGCAGAGCACTGTACTAAGCGCTTGGGAGAGTACACTATATCTCATCACTCCTGTTCTGAGAGTCTTACACAAGGGAGGATGACAGTTTGGAAATCACAAAGGCAGGCCTTGCTCAGTACAAAAGGAAGGAAACGGGAAGAAAGCCGATGCACAAATTGGGAACGGAGAGAGAGTGTAATTGGAGGGTGATTCTCGATTTCTATAAGTTTTGAGAGGCACTTCTCTTGGGGAGGGAAGAAATGCTAGTTGTTGCTAACAACAACAACACAAGAGTTAAGTGTCCAAGATAAAGTAGCTCACTCATCTCTGCATCAGTCCATCACAACAATGAGGGTTTTCTTTCTGCTCCTTTAATAACATCTGAATTAGACCCTTGAAGATTTTAAAGAGTGAAATGCTTAGTACTAAGGCATTCTATGGTTTCAGGTAGCATAAGACAGGACTTCTTGTATCTCTGAGGAAAGGAAATGTAACCGAATTTAGCCAAATAGTGAGTGGATCAGATGTATGAAAGTGACACAAGAGCAAACGATTAACTCACCTCCACAAGTCAGGTAAATGAGATAAACAACAATTTCGCCCCAACTACAGTAGCAAGAAATGCCAGCAGTTTTGATCTTCACTGTCTCTGGCCTGATCTTGTCCAATTAAGTTCCCTCCACCCTTACACCCTGAACACAAAAAACTATTCTCCAACATCTTAAGCTCTGAAGAGCCCAAGTCGAACGTTTCAGCCTTTTGAAGTCTCGTGCTAGTGAATTTCTGTGGACGAAAGGTACGGGTGGTTCTCTCTAAAATACACATTCGTGTCGTTGGGAATCAAAGGACAATTGCATTTGTGGATTGAGGATTTGCATTCTTTCTGGAAACAGGCCCTTCCTACTTCTTTTTAAACGGTATTTGATAAGTGCTCACCATGCACTGGACACTGCACTAAGCACTGGGGTAGGAGCTGATTGGGTTGGACACAGTCCATGGCCCACGTGGGATTCAAAGTCTTAATCCCCATTTTCCAGATGAGGTAACTGAGGCACAGAGAAGTGACCTGATTTATCCAAGGTCACAGAGCAGACAAGTGGCAGATCCAGGATGAGAGCCCAGGTCGTCTGCCTCCCAGGCCCGTGATCTTTCCGCTGGGCCACGCCCCTTCTCACTTCACCTTCGTTTTCTAAAACAACTCACATCCAGGGTGGTCTTAAATCCAAAATGGGCAGGTACAGTTGTTCTTCAGTTAGAAGATGGTGAGATTCAATTCATGAGTGTCTGAGATCGAACCCTGGTACACTCGCAGAGTGTACGTTTTCTGGCCCCTTGCCTTTCAGGTGAGCACTCTTCAGAGAGCAATGATTAAACGGGCAAAAATTTGTCCTCCAGTCAGCAGGACACGCGCCTCCATTATTTCTGCAGTAGTGGTGACTGTTCGTGATGAGCCAACCTCACTCTCCTCCCTGGCCTCTCTGTACCCAGCGATATACATCGGGAGATGGTTGGGAGGAATAATGGCTGCAATCTGTGATCTCATAAGAGAATATCCCTGAAACTACAACAGCAGCGGACACTACCGTGTCCTCACCCATTTGGTTACGATATTATGATATTCAGAGACACTTGAGGGTCAAGGGGGTCTTTTTCACGGTTTTGAAAAGACCAGGGGAAAAGCCAAAAACAACCAAAAGCAAAACAAAGAAACCCAACAGCAACCGTAAAATGCACTGACTTGCCCATTAGGCTGTAAGCTTGTTGTGGGCAAGGAATGTGTGTTTATTCCTTTATTGTACTCTCCCAAGAGCTTAGTACAGTGTTTTGCACACAAGTAAGAGCTCAGTATGATTGAATGAATGAACTGTCATTCACCACACCACTGGACATATGAGAGCTGGAAAACAGCAGGAATATAAGATTGGGCCATAAGCAGAGGCAAGGGGGGTCATTTTAGGGAGCAATGCGGTGTTCACACACTAATCCTGGCTCCACCACTTGCCAGCTAAGTGCCCTTGGGCAAGTCATTTAACTTCTTTGTGCCTCAGTTTCCTCATTTGTAAAATGGGGATTCAATACCTGTTCTCCCTCCTACTTAAACTGTGAACCCTACATGGGACAAGGACTGTGTCCAACCTACTTAATCTTGTATCTACCCCAGTGCTTAGTTCAGTGCTTGGAATATAGTAAGTGCTTAACAAATACCCCGATTTTTACTTTCACCTTTGGGCAGGTTTGAAGAACTGGTCACAGAAATCACCCGACTGCTATATCACCCCCTAGTCAGCATTTGCAACATGCAGCATTCAGATTCCAGACCCATGGGCTGGCCCATCTCATCCGGTGTTGTGATCAATCAAGCAATCAATGGTATTGATTGAGAGCTTACTATGTGCAGATCACTGTGCTAAGCTTTCGGGAGAGTACGAGGATCAACGGACACGTTCCCTTCCCACAACGGGCTTCGTTTCCTTAGCCAGACAGCGATGCCTTACTTTCTGATTGATGAATTCTGACCTTTACACAGTACCTCAGTCAGAAGGGGGTTCAATATCGAAATGAACCTGGTCAATAGTGAAAGAATAGGATGAACAAAACACAGAACAAACCCACACTCTGTGCCTCATCAACCTGGAAGTCACGCAAGGGTTGGGTGTGGAGGAATCATGATATTACTCAGAAGACATTTTTCTGGGTAATGGAAAGAGCTGAGCGAAAGAGAAATGACAACTTGCCTATTGCCCTCCTGTTGACTGGCCTAGCTTGCACCCTGCGGTTAAGTGAGATTCTCACAGCCGATGCACAAACAGTGATAGAAAGAAATTCGGTTATGGAGAGACCTTTGTATTAAAATGGCATTTGTTAAGTGCTTGCTATGTTCCAGGCACTGTACTAAGCACTGGATAGATACTAGCTAAACAGGTAGGACCCAGTGCATGTCCCATATGGGGTTCACAGTCTTAATCCCCATTTTACAGATGAGGTAACTGTAGCACAGAGAAGTTAAGTGAGTTGCCCAAGGTCACAAAGCAGATAGGTGGCGGAGCTGGGATTAGAACCCAGGTCCTCCTAACTCCCAGGCTCGTGCTCTACTAGTAAGCTCCCTCTAGACTGTAAGCTCACTGCGGCCAGGTACAGTGTCTGATTATTTTTGTACTCTCCCAAGCGCTTAGTACAGTGCTCTGCACACAGTAAGCTCTCAATAAATAGGATCGGATGAATGAATGAATACTAGACCACACTGCTGACCTGACGCAGATGGTGAAAGAGGGAAAAAGCCAAAAAAGAAGTGGAGTCTGTGCTTGCCGACACGCTGAATTTCCCACTCTAATCCGTATCAGCCTGGAACGAGAGACGGGGGACCCTGCTTTCCTTGAAGCTCCCCTCTTCCTGGGATTAACCAGAATAGGAATGGCTGCAGGGGAGACACTTGTAGATTCCTTGAAGGCCGGGAAGGTTTCTTTTGCTTCTGGAAAACTATCCAATATGTTACGTTCAATGCTCTGCACATGGGAGGGGCTCAATAAATACCAGGGATTGACCAACTGACAGGCTGAACGGGAGGAAACTCATGCTTAGCACAAAGCAAAGAAATCCTGGAAGCTTGGAAGATGGATCAACTAAGGGTACTGTGTGTAGAAGGACTCTCTCCTCTGAGAAGAGATACTTTCTGCAACAGCACAGCTGGGATTGAGCACACTGGTTCATGAACAAAATCAGATGATAAATCTGTCAAATAAAGTTAACCTTTATTTGACCTCCCTTCTCCCACCTTCACCTTTCTAATATTAACTATTTTAATTTCCCCAGTGAGATCTGGGGTCCCTCATGTCAGAGGTAGAATTAATCAATTAATGGTATTTACTGAGCACTTCCGATGAGCGGAGCACTGTAATAAGCATTCAGGAGAGAACAGTAAAGCTGTAGACCTGTTACCTGCCCACAACAAGCTTAATTAATCCAATATTTCAGGGATAGGCCTTTCTTTGGGAGATGGTGACTTGGAAATCTCTTTGGAAATCCTTTCAATTAACTGCCTCAGCTAGTCAGAGAGATTTGAGGCTTAGTTTTGTTAGCTGTGCACTAAAGCATTTGGATCAGAGGGCCTTATCTTGATTCTACTGCAGCCAAAACCTCATCGGTCCTTTTGTTTCCCCATCAGTAAAATGGGAAACTTCAATTTACATAACTCTCTGCCACTCCCTACACCACCCAGATGTGAAAAGGTCGGTGACTTCTTTCTTCCAGCCACATATTACTTTCAGGGCTTCAAGATTTGTCTTTCTTTCCTCCAATTTCATTCATTCATTCAATAGTATTTATTGAGCGCTTACTATGTGCAGAGCACTGTACTAAGCGCTGGAATGTACAATTCGGCAACAGGTAGAGACAATCCCTGCCCATTGACGGGCTTACAGTTTCCTGGAGCGAAATTATAACGATAGTGAACGACGTGTCTGTTATACTGTACTCTCTCAAGTGCTTAATACAGTGCTCTGCACACTGTAAGTGCTCAATAAATACGATTGACTGACAAAAAGCAATGATAATAATGATTTAAAAAACCCTCTTACTGTAGTTGTGAGGCAAGAGTTAAGTGGCAGAGCGAACGCTGATATGACAGTAAAATATTTCCAGTTGCCAAACCAAACCTCTGACCTCTTCGAAATGTCTGCCAACCCGAGGGTCTTGTAACCCACTGTACTGCTTGGTGATTGATATGTAAAGCACTCTGCTTACTTTGACACTCGCTATCTCTGTCAAAACTCATATTATCCAGAGGACTCCAAGCTGAATCACCCACTGCTAGTATCTGTGGAGTGGTCATTCCATCCTAGTGCTATCATCTTTAACTGGCTAACCACCATCTTCAATATCTTCTCTGGCCACCATGCGCTGGAGGTTTCTGAGGAGACGATTGAGTGGTAATTTCACAACCTACCCTGAGGTCAGAAACCACCTTGAAAAAAATTGATGAAAACCCCAAAGAACTACCACGTTAATACACTCATTCATCCTTTCCCACCTGGGTTACTGAATCAACCTCCTTGCTGACCTCCCAGCCTCCTGTCTCCCCTCCACTCCAGTACTTACTTCACTCTGATGCCCAGCTCATTTGTCTATAAAAACATCCAGGACACATCTCCCCATTCCTCAAAAAACTCCAGTGGTTCCCCATCTACCTCCACATCAAACAGAAACTCCTCAGAATTGGTTTTAAAACACTCAATCACATCACTTTGCCCCCTCCCACCTCACCCTGCTACTCTCCTACTACAACCCAGCCTGCAAACCTCGCTCCTCTAATGCTAACCTAACTGTATTCGTTCATTCAATCGTATTTTTAGAGTGCTTACTGTGTGCACAGCACTGTACTACTAAGCACTTGGATGAGTACAACAATAAACAGCACATTCTCTGCCCACAACGAGTTTACAGTCTAGAGGCCCTCGATCTCATCTATTTCACCGCCGACCTCTTGCCCACGTCCCTTCTCAAATCTGACAGTTACTGGGTTATATCAATTACTGGGCATCTATGTGGCTCGGCATGTGCACAGGTCTCTTGCAACATGCTTGCATTTCACAGAGTTCATCTAGAGTTGACAAATACAAATAAAAAAACCCAAAAAACTTTGCCTTCCCCTCCTCTGAGTGGAAACTAGAGATTGGAAGCCTCTGGCCTAGCTCATGTCTCACGAATTGGATGATACATTCATTTCCTAAGTGCTTCAGCTCCGTTTTCATGGGGACAAAACTTTGCCGTCCCCTCCTCTGAGTGGAAACTAGAGATTGGAAGCTTCTGACCTATCTCATTTCTCACGAATCGGATGATACATTCATTTCCTAAGTGCTTCAACTCCCTTTCATGGGGAGATTTGGATATATCATTGGAAAAGCTCCAGGTCTATTAACAGGAAAAGCACATTACCTTTTGGATCACGAATTCCAGCAACCTCAGGCATCTGCCTCAGCAGTTCCTAAAACTTTCTGACCAGAGGCCACCTGTGAGTTCTATTTTTCCTGGCATCTGTCCTCCTGTGATAAAAATGGACACTGGATCAGGTGCCCCCAAAGTGGGCTTTTCTGGGGGACACTGGAGTGTTCCTTGAGCTGGTGGGGCCCAATTCATTCATTCATGCATCATGCAATTGTATTTATTGAGCGCTTACTGTGTGCAGAGAACTGAACTAAACATTTGGCAGAGTACAATATAACAACAAACAGACACAATTTGAGGCATCTTAAGGGAAGATATCCAAGGTGTTTCAAGGGAAGGCCAGGACCAAGAGCAGAAACTCCAAATCCCGAACTGGCCAGTCTGAATCCATCAGCTTTTCTTGGCTTCTGAAGTCTGCTAGACTTCTCAATCAATTAATCAATCAATCATATTTATTGAGCCCTTACAAAGGCAGAGCAATTCATACTAAGAACTTGGGAGAGTGCAATATAACATGGTTGGCAGACATGTTCCCTTGCCACCATGAGCCCCTACTTCTGACAACTCCCCCTCCTACGCTTTCCCCCGAGTTTGATCAGGCTGGTTGCTGGGGAGAGGGGGCTTGTACATCCTCCTAGGCCTTGGAGCAAGGGTCTCCAGACCTCCCCCCTCCCCACCCTCCACAAGACTATCCCAGCTTTAGCATCCAGACATACACCCATTAATAGCGGTATCATCTCCAAATGCTGCATTCCTCACTGCTCACCAGGCTGAGGAGACACGGTGTTGGCGGCTAGGATGTAGGTTATTCCCAAAGACCCGGGAATTTAGGTTTTACCCCAATAGCCACCAGGGATAGTTAGCTAATCAGAACCTTGGGAATTAGGATCTCTCACCCCAATAGCTGGGGGTGGGAGGGCTGGGGGAGTGGGGGGCAGGGTTAGCCTTCTGGAAGGTATGCCCTCGCTTTAGAGTGTTAATTGCTCTTATTTTTAGTCTCCCTAAGGGCTCTACCTTTTTAGCTACTCACAATGACCTGATTTAAAACAGCTTGGACCAGCCACTCCCCAGAGATTGAAGCAAGTGGTGAAGATTATGTCAGATCTGGAAGCCTCTAACTGGACTAGGACTTTAATCCAAGGCTTTCCCAATTCTGACCTTCCAAGGAATGGAATGTTAAAATTCACACATCCTGGGATTCTGAGCCTCCCCATGTGCCTGACCTGTAGCTCCCTCAGGCCACCACCTTCTCGTCCACTGGACCAGAGGGAATGGAGCACAGCAGTCATGGCTAAAACCGTCTCTGAAGCCTGCACAGGATGCCTCTAGTCAACTGACCCTCATCCCAAGGGAGAATGTAGGGTTATTATAACTGACATTTTTTTTTAAATGGTATTTGTTAAGTGCTTATTATGTGCCAGGCACTGTACTAAACGCTGGGGTAGATACAAGCTAATCAGGTTGGACGCAGTCCCTGTCCCAAGTGAGGCTCATAGTCTTAATCCCTATTTTACAGATGAGGTAACCGAGGATCAGAGAAGTTAAGTGACTTGCCCAAGTTCATGCAGCAGACAAGCGGCAGAGCCGGGGTTAGAATCCATGTCTTTCTGACGCCCTGGGCCATCCTCTATCCACTAGGCCACACTGCTTCTCAACACTGCCGCCAAGGATCATACCTCAATTCCCTCCTGGATGCATGCTGAGAGAATAGCAACAGAATCACTGGCTGCCATGCAGATTTTCCTGTACTTTCATTTTCTTGGAGGTGGGGAAAACAGGAAAAATCTATATTTTCTCTCTTTTGCAATTCAACAGTGATGGCAAATGAACACGTTTGGGGCAGGAACCCTAATTATTCAAGCCATGGAGTATTCACTGTAGACCCAGCTTTACCAGAAAAGCAGCAGAGAAAAGGAGTACTTGAAATTAAGCAAACCCCTCACTTTTCCCCGGGGAGCTGAGTTAATTTAAACAACCTCCTTTGTCTGAAGAGTTGCCTCGATTCTCCAATTCCTTTCTAGGTGGGGAGCTGATTTTTTTTTTATGGTATTTGATAAGCGCTTACTATGTCCTCAATTTGACTGTATATATTTTCGTTACCCTATTTATTTTGCTAATGAATTGTACATCGCCTTGATTCTATTTAGTTGCCATTGTTTTTACGAGATGTTCTTCCCCTTGACTCTATTTATTGCCATTGTTCTTGTCTGTCCGTCTCCCCCAATTAGACCGTAAGCCCGTCAAACGGCAGGGACTGTCTCTATCTGTTGCCGACTTGTTCATCCCAAGCACTTAGTACAGTGCTCTGCACATAGTAAGCGCTCAATAAATACTATTGAATGAATGAATGACTGTAAGCCCATCAATGGGCAGGGATTGTCTTTATCTGCTGCCGAATTGTACATTCCAAGCGCTTAGTACAGTGCTCTGCACATAGCAAGCACTCAATAAATACTATTGAATAATAATGTTGGTATTTGTTAAGCACTTATGTGCAGAGCACTGTTCTAAGCGCTGGGGTAGATACAGAGTAATCAACTTGTCCCACGTGAAGCTCACAGTTAATTCCCATTGTTCAGATGAGGTAACTCAGGCACAGAGAAGTTAAGTGACTTGCCCACAGTCACACAACTGACAAGTGGCAGAGCCGGGAGTCGAACCCATGACCTCTGACTCCGAAGCCCAGGCTCTTTCCACTGAGCCACGCTTTGAATGTGCCAGGCGCTGTACTGAGCCCTGGGGTAGATATATATTTATCAGGTTGGACAAAGTCTATGTCCAACATGGGGCTCGGAGTTTTAATCTCCACTTTATAGATGAGGGAACTGAGGTACAGAAAAGTTAAAAGACTTGCCCAAGGTCACAAAGACGACAAACGGTAGAGTCAGAATAAGAACCCGGGACCTTCTCATTCCCAGGCACCTGTTCTATCCACTATGCCACACTGCTTTTCTTAATTGAATTAATCAATTGAATAGGGAGTGTCCTCTGATATCTAATGAAGCCTCAGCTCTGACAGTCAAGGGCAGTTATCGGAGAGAGGAGACACCAGGAATGAGCCTGAGGGAAAGGTCATGTGGATAATGGAGCCTCATCTCTGACATTCAAGAGCAGTTACTGGGATAAGAAAATGCTGGGAATGAGCCTGGAGGAAAGGACATGTGGATAATAGAGCCTCAGCTCTGACATTCAAGGGCAGTTAATGGGGAGAGGAGACTCTGGGAATGAACCTGAGGGAAAGGTCATGTGGATAATAGAGTCTCAGCTCTGACATTCAAAGGCAGTTGCCGGGAAGAGGAGATGTTGGGAATTAGCCTGAGGGAAAGGACAAGTGGATAATGGAGCCTCAGCTTCATTATGCCAGTGTTGGAAGGACAATTCACTTGCCCGGCCACCCACTCCTGACCTTTCTGCGGTGATCGCGGAGGGCCAGGGTGTTAGTGTGATGAAAGGAGGATGCTGGGAACTGGGCTCCAAGATGGCCCCGGGGGACGCTCTGGGTTCTAAGTGGGATCCAAGCAATGCTGGGCTGCAACAGCTACTGTGCTCCTCCCAAACCAGCTGGATCCCTTCACAGATTTCCCTGTGAATGTTTGACAGAGTGTTTGAAATGCACAGGCAGATTTAGATACTCCTTGGGTAGAATACTCTTATGGATGGAACAAAGTCTGCTTGGTTACCAGGAGGAGGCTGGGCGAATGCGCGTCGTGGGCAGGGAACGCGTCTACCAACTCAGTTATACTGTATTCTCCTTAGTGCCTAGTGCATACACGCCCCGGTACGTCTTCCATTCTCCACTCCATCCACTACCACAACATCTAATGTGCATGAAACATTTTATAATGTAGGCAAGTCTCTCCAGTGATTCGACTGGAGTGACAGAATAGCATAGCTTCGTTTGCTTTTAGTTCTGAAACGGAAGATTCGAACAAGTCTCTACCTTGACTTTTCCCTAAGAATTTCCATTCAGAGGCATCTTTCCTCTCGAAGACCTTGTCCATTCTCTGTTAAGGAAGGGACATCTCCTCCGTCTCCCTCAGTCCTTATCCAAGAATTCCACAAATGAGAGGGGGAAGAAGAAGGGTGTGGTTTCTCTGAGACATCTCTCCTGTGTCAGGCAAATCCAAGGAATAGTGATAATGGTATTTACTGAGCATCCACTGTGTGCAACACACTGTACTAAGATCTTGGGAAAGTAGGTAACAGAAACATAAAACAAAGCTTAAATTGGACCAATGCTTATGATCTGTAATCAATTTAGAGGTCATCCCTCAAGCGCTTTGATGCTTACCCCAGCCCCAGAATAGTGACGTAAATCCTCACGTTCTATTATTTCCCCATCTGTAATCTATTTTAATGTCCACCCCCCCTTGCAGACTGTAAGCTCCTTGTGGGCAGGGATCATGTCTTCCAACTCTGTGTGTTTTCCTGAGTTCTCTACATACAGCAGGTGCTCAATTATAGATGAATAATTAGGATTTCTTAAATTGACCCAGCAGGATTACAATTCTAAAGTGGTTACTCCAGTGCATTCTTCCAAGCTCCCGGTAAGGTGCTCTATACCCACTACGTGCTCAATGGAAAGAATGGATTCGGAAACACAATCCAACCTGGAACGGCTAATGGAATCGCCTAAGGGAGCAGTAGGCTACTTTGGGAAAGGCACCACCAGAGATTTCACCAAACTGGTACAGAAAACCCCTCCCAGAGTTTTTCAGAGTTAGAGTTAAGCTAATTTGGAGTTAGGCTTTCTCTTGAATCTGCATAAAGACTCTTAGGGTGTCAGTGTGTACCACACTCAACACGCCTTTGGAATGGCTAGAGTTTAAGCTATAGTAGGGGGTGTCCCATAAGAGGCACCATAATGTGGGAAAGTCTTTCCAAACAGATCTCTCTGCATTGTGCATATATTATTCGCCCATCTGCCCTGCATTCACAGTACCTACCACCATTATCTCTAGATTTTGATGCCAAGCCAGGGAAGGCACAGGAGAAGGTTTGCACAGTTGAGCTGGTCTATATAAAGCAGCCTCCTGAACTGGTGACTGAGGGAAAGCGTTAACATTCAACCATGTCTAGACCAAGGGCGGTCCCTCCCAATAATGAATAATTCATACGCTGTCCTGAGAGAGCGCTCGTCTCCAAGGAACCCAAAATACTTTCCTAACGATCTCGCCGAACATCCCTGGGACGCAGGAAGAGGGCAAGAGGTAAGTTATTAATGTCTGTCTCCCCTTCTAGGCTGTAAACTCACTGAGGCAGGGAATGTGTCTACCAACTCTGTTACAATGTACTCTCCCAAGCAGTGCTCCGCTTAAGTAAGCGCTCAATAAATACGACCGATTGATTCAGCTATACTCCCTGGGCTTCCAAAGACCTTTAAGAAAGGGCCCCAGATTTAGTGCCACCTGCATCCTCTTGGTACCCTAGGGCAGGAAATTTCTACCTTGAGCTGTTCTAGACCCTGAGTCTGAGCTCTCTTATGAGAAGTCAGTCAATCGTATTTATTGAGCACTTACCGTGTTCAGAGCACTGTACTAAGCGCTTGGGAGAGTACAATAACAATAAACAGACATTCCCTGCCCAAAGCATGCTTCAGGCTAGAGGATGAGCTTACGGTCTAGAGGAAATGACGCTGACTTTAAGGGGTAGGTTATGACTTGTCCAAGGGCGTCACTGAACTCTGAGGGGCATAATCCAAGTCTGGGATTTTGATCGATCCTTGTGAGAGGAATCACCAGCTGTCTGTTCTCGGCCCTCTGAAAGCAAAGGCGCTGGCTACGGCGATGCTCCGTGTCTCTCTGAGATGGTGGGAGAGGCCCTTATGCAGGGATCTACTAGGTCATGCATTCTATGCCCCTGTGGATGAAACAGCAGAGCTGGACCACATCCCCAGGTACCAACTGACAGTTCCTCTAAACTGCAAGCTTTTTTAAAAAAATGGTATTCACTAATAATTATAATAATAATTATTATTGTGGTATTTGTTAAGCTCACTTTGTGCCAAACACTGTTCTAAGGGCTAGTAGAAACAAAGTAATTAGGTTGGACTCAGTCCCTGTTTCACACAGGGCTCACAGCCTTAATCCCCATTTTACAGATGAGGTAACCGAGGCATAGAGAAGTTAAGTGACTTGCCCAAGGTCACACAGCAGACATGTGGCGGAGTCAGGATTAGAATCCAGGCCCTTCTGACTCCCAGGACTTTGTTCTATTCACTAGGCCATGATGCTTCTCTTTATAATAATGTAACTATATTATTATTAGTAGGAGTAGTAGGCCTCAGAGGGGGCACATCTTTGAAGCAACATGGCTTAGTGGAAAGAGCACGGGCTTGGGTGTCAGAGGACATGGGTTCTAATCCTGGCTCCACCACTAATCTGCTGTGTGACCTTGGGCAAGCCACTTAACTTCTCTGGGCCTCAGTTACCTCATCTGTAAAATGGGGATTAATAATTTGGTATTTGCTACGAATTTACTATGTGCCGAACACTGTTCTAAGCGCTGGGTAGATACAAGGTCATCAGGTTGCCCCATCTGGGGCTCACAGTTCTAATCCCCATTTTCCAGATGAGGTAACTGAGGCCCAGAGAAGTTAGGTGACTGGCCCAAGGTCCCACAGCCCGATAAGTGGCAGAGCCGGGATTAGAACCCATGACCTCTGAGTCCCAAGCCCGGGCTCTTTCCACTGAGCCATGTGAGCCCCATGTGGGACAACCTGATTACCTTGAATCTACCCCAGCTCTTAGAACAGTGCTTGACAGATAGTAAATGCTTAACAAATACCATAATTATTGATTATTATTATTAAATGACAATTTAGATTAGCATGTTTTGGACACAATCAGGACAACTAATTCTCTGGAGAAGACACTAATGCTAGGAAAAGTCTAGGGAAAACGTGGAAGAGGCAGAGCAGCAGCAAGATGCATAGAGACCATAACAACGATAACAGAAGAACCATTAGAAAGGTTGCGGATTATGGCAGAGGACAGGACGTTCTGGAGAAAGTATATCCATGGAGTTGCTATGAATTGGAAATAACTCGACGGCACTTAATAATAGTAATAGTAGTCGCAGCAGCAGTAGCATGGATCTGGGAGTTTGGGGAACTGGGTTCTAATCCCAGTTGGGCCACTGGCCAGCCGTGTCACCTTGAGAAACCCCTTTCAACCCCTCCGTGCCTCAGTTTTCTCCCCTGTAAAATGGGAATAAGCTATCCGCTATCTCTGCCTCACACTGTGAGCCCATCATGACTCGGAGTTCTGATTATCTATCCCAGTGCTTAGCACAGTACCTAGAACATAAATAGGAACTTAATGCTATATTAATATTAATAAGAATAAGGATGGAGCTATCTACATATCAGAAGAGAGAACCTTTCCTGGCAGATCTCAAAATGTCAGAGATTTTGTTTTGGCCACAACTAGTTTTATCTTTTCCTTTGGATACAGTCACTCTCTATCTCTAGGTCATTGTTTAATCCTAACTAGAGTTAAACAATCTCAGAATTCCAGGAAGTAACTGCATCCCTGGAGAAACTCTGTTTACTTTTCTAATTAGAACAAAAATCAAGCCTCCCTAACATCCATCACTGCAAAAATATAGAGCAGGGTCATTTTATCGGGAAGAAAGCTTTTGAGAAAGCTGTTTTATGCATCGGGATGTTTCAACTGAGAGCAGAACTGAAGCCACTTTTTAATATGAGGCTCATTTATAGGGGAGGAAGCTTTTGAGAGGGTTTCCTTCCCAGAAGTATCTCTAGAGGAGATCTCCTCTCTTCTCTCAAAATCCACTCCCTCCAACTGCACCTCCGGCACCGTGCCTTTGCACTGGATCAGAACACTTGCCCAGTCCCTTCTTCCCTCCCTGACTGCCATCTTCAACTGATCTCTCTCCAATGGCTTCTTCCTCACAGCTTTCAAACATGCTCGAGTTTCCCCTAGCCTAAAAAAACCCTCCCTTGACCTCATGGTCCCCCCCCCCAGTTATCACCCCATCTCCCTCCTACCACTCCTCTCCAAACTCTTTAAACAAGTTTTCTATCCTCGCTGTGTCAAGTTCCTCTCCTCCGATTCTCTCCTTCACCCCCTCCAATCTGGCTTCGGCTCCACAGAAACCACCCACTCAAAGGTCACCAATGATTTCCTTCTTGCCAAATCCAATGGCCTCTACTCCACCCTAATCCTCCTCAACTTCTTAGCTGACTTAGACAGTGTCTACCACCCCCTTCTCCTGGAAACATTATCCAACCTCCGCTTCCCTGATATTGTCCTCTTCCGGTTCTCCTCCTGTCTCTCTGGCCACTTATTCTCAGTCTCTTTCACAGGTTCCTCCTTTGCCTCCCACCCCCTAACTGTGGTGTCCCTCAAAGTTCAGTTCTGGGTCCCCTGTTATTTTCCACCTATACTCACTCCCCTGGAGAACTCAATCACTCGCATGGTTTCGACTACCACCTCAATGCAGTTAATTCCCAAATCTACATCTCCAGCCCTGATCTCTCTCCCTCTCTGTAATCTTACATTTCCTCCTGCCTTCAAGGCATCTCTACTTGAATATTCTGTAGTCACTGTAAACTTAACATGTTTAAAACAGAACTCCTCATCTTCCCACTCAAACCCTGTCCTCTCCCAACTTTCCCATCACTGTAGACAGCATCACCATCCTTTCTGTCTCCCAAGCCCCTTGGAGTTATCCTTGACTCCTCTCTCTCATCATTACATCCTGTAGGTTCAACTTGCACAATATTGCTAAAATTCATCCTTTTCTCTCCATCTGAACCACTACCACGTTAATCCAAGCACTTATTCATTCATTCAATAGTATTTATTGAGCACTTACTTACCCTGTCTTGATTACTGTGTCAGCCTCCTTGCTGACCTCCCTGTCTCTTGTCTCTCCCCATTCCAGCCTATGCCTTGCTCTGTTGTCTCGATCATTTTTCTACAAAAACCATTCGGCCCACGTTTCCTCGTTCCTCAAGAATCTCCAGTGGTTGCTCTTTTGCTCTTCCACCTCCGCATCAAACAGAAACTCCTTACCATTGGCTTTAAAACACGCAATCACCTTGCCTCTTCCTACCTCACCTCGCTACTCTCCTACTACAACCCAGCCCGCAAACTTTGTTCTTCTAATGCTAACCTTCTCACTGTACCTCAATCTCATCTATCTCGCTGCTGACCTCTCGCCTACATCATGTCTCTGGCCTGGCACACTCTCCCTCTCTATACCTGACAATCACTCTCCCCACCTTCAAAGCCTTATTAAAGGCACATCTCTTCCAAGAGGCCTTCCCTGATTAAGCCTTCATTTCCTTTCCTCCCAGTCCCTTTTGCGTCAACCTTACTTGCTCCCTTTATTCCCAGCCCCACAGCACTTATGTCCATATCTATAATTTATTTATATTAATGTCTGTCTTCCCCTCTAGACTGTAAACTTGTTGTGGGTAGGGAATGTGTGTTATATTGTTGGGTTGCACTGTCCCAAGTACTTAGTACAGTGCTCTGCACACAGTAAGAGCTCAATAAATATGATTCATTGAGAAAACCCAGGACCTAGGAGGAATATCTGAGAAATTTTCCTGGAATTCTGAGACTGGTCAACTCTAATTAGGATCATCTAGAGATTATTCCTTTGCAGTGACCTTGCTTGGGGTCTCCATTCCTTTAACTCCACGGAGGAAAAAAAGAAAGGTAGCATTAGCCATGATATTTAGTGTGAGACAATGAGTGAAATGTATTGTCCTATGCACTTTGGAAGTACAATGTCTTTTCTACTTACCTGTTTCTCTTGCTCCAGTCCCAGACAATAACTGGTCTCATATTTGTTCCATCTCCACTAGGGCCATCCGGGAAGGATCCCCAGTGGTTTTCTTTCCACCTTCCTCCCCTTTCTCAAAAGCAAGCAGTATCCCCAGAGACAACAAAATGTACTCTCAGGCGCCTTCCTTAAAATAATTTTACTTTCTTCCTGGCCAAGGATAGACAGCACCCACAAGGCCCATTTAGGGAAAAAATAAACAGCTAATAATTTGATACATTTATGATGATGGTCCAAAGTGTTAGTTGTAAAGGAAACTCTGATCTACAGCAGTTTTTGAGGTAGAGGATTGGCCCATTCATCACATGGACAATTAGCAAATATTTGTCTAAGAAAATGCATCTGGAGATGTCCCTGTGCACATTTGCAAGGGTGGTTTTGCTATGTGGATCCTGTGAACATGAATGTGTATTCACTAACCGATGAAAATTCACTAAAATTTCTTCATCCTAGACAGCTTTTAAATGGTATTAATATGCTTCCTATGTGCCAGGCACATAGGAACTCTGTGTAAACTCAAACTCCGGGGTAGATACAAGCTAATCCGTTTGGGCACAGTCCACATCCCAGACGGGGCTCACAGTCTTAATCCCGATTTTACGAATGAGGTAACAGTCACAGAGACGTTAAATGACTTGCCTGAGGTCACATAGTAGACAAGTGGCAGAGTCGGGATTAGAACCCAGATCCTCTGACTCCCAGGCCCATGCTCTTTCCACTAGGCCACGCTGCTTCTTTTATTTCCCAACATTTCCCGCTCCTTGCATTACATCACTCTGAAAGTCAAATCTAGGAGGCTGCAACTATCCTCTGGGAGAGGAATGAACTGGCTTATCTGAATTTTATAGATATTGTCTTGTTGTCCTTCCCTCTAATGGGATCAGAAAACCCATTCATTTTCTGTCCATCAAACTACTCTTGATCAGATTCAAACACTCACACTGACTTTCCTCATTTCCTTCAGGCTGCTACCTGGAGAGTTGAGCTCCCACATACAATGACCCTGCTCGGTATTTTACAGTGATGGATGTTAGAGAGTGGCCTAAATTTTGCTCTTAAAAAAAAAGGCATCAGTGGATAAAAGAGAGAAAAGGCAGTAATAGAGGAAACACAGTCTGCTCTTTCTGGGCTAGTCAGACCCCATCACCTGATTCTGAAGCAACGGGATGAGGGCTCTGGCCCAGCATGGCTCGGTTCAGTGTGCCAATTTCATCCATCTGGACAACCGTCAGGCTGAGCACCTCCCCCAACACCTCCTCAAAAGTTCCTCTCCTTCCACCACGCTCCTCTAATTGTCTCTGAGTCAAGGAGTCTCTGGGCACCAGGTAGGCGAACAGCTCTCTGGTTCTAGGCCAATTAGATCAGCAAGGTGGAAGAAAAAGGATTTCTGCTCCTCCAACCACTTCCTCCCCAGTCCCTGCTCTCAGATCCTTTCATTTCTGAGGGACCTCCTGATACTGGCCCTGGTCTGGGACCCCTGCACCTGCTCTAAGTTAACCCAATAATTCAAAAAATCAGAGCGTAACTGGAAATGTTGATGAAAACTTGTTTTGTTTCTTGTTTCAAGCCGTGGCTGTTTGATCCACGCATCTACGACCATTGAGCCGAGGAGATATGAAAGACTCAGAGTCCCTCAGAAGGAAGATATTGATTGAATTGGAGTGTTTTACCTACTATTCCAGGTCCTAGTTTGTTTAGAAATTCACGCTTCTGGTTCAAAACTAGCCTGAACTTTCTGATAATGATAAAATAGTCTTTATTTGTCTAAGGCTTTAGCTACAGGAATGTAAAGTGCTCTCCCGAATTATCTCGCCAGTCCTTCCCACACCGCTGTGCTACGGGCAGGGGACAGGTATTATCTTCCAGGTAGAAGATGCGGGATCCAGAATGGTTAAGTAACTCACTCAAAGTGGGAGTGAGAGGCAGAGAAGGGATGAGAACCAGCGACCTCAGTCTGGGAAGCAGCGTGGCCTAGTGGAAAGATGGTGGGCCTCAAAGTCAGAGTAGCTGAGTTCTAATCTCGCCTTCACTGCTTGTCTGTTGTGAGGTAACTGAGAAATTAAGTGACTTGCCCAAGGCCACAGAGCAGGCGAGTGGCAGAGCCGGAACTAGAGCCCAGGTCCTCTGACTGCCAGGCCTGTGCCCTTTCTACTAGGCCAAGCTACTCCTCAAGCTGTTTTGGGGAGCCTAGGCCTTGGCTCCTCCCTGCCCCCTGAATCAATGGCCGGGGAGGGGGGCAAAGCAGATCCCAAAGGCCCCCCCACAGAATGGTCCGCTCTCTCCCTGTGCCCTCCCCGCCCCCCAACTCCACCCACATACATCTGAGCCCGAATAGACGGCATGGAGACCCAGTTGGGAAAACATTTCCGGGCAGCGGGGGGGGCGGCAAACATATCTAGGAACTCACCTTGAGGGCCAATTCGATCTGGCAGAGGGGATGCTGGTGGAAGAGCAAGAACCCTTACCCTCTGGTCTCTGAATGTTCCCACTAGCCCACGCTGGCTTCTTCTTCACGGTTGCCAAGAGCCTCTGCAGCATGGCTCTAGGCATTGCTTCAACGAGTGTTCCTGCCCAAGAACCAAGAACCGTGCTACCCACTGAAACCTTGGTTTGCCAGGAGCATGGGGGTTCTAATCCCGGCTCCGCCACTTATCTGCTCTGCGACCTTCGGCGAGTCGCTTAATTTCTCTGTGCCTCAGTTCCCTCCTATGTAGAATGGGGATTAAGAGTGCGAGGCCCATGTGGAACAATCTGATTATCTTGTGTCCCAGGGCTACGAAGAATGCTTGGCACATAGTAAGCGCTTAAGAAATACCATTATCATCATCAAGTTACATAGAAGCCCAGGGACCTAAGAGAGGATCCGTTTAGCACCAAGAGCAGAATCGAAAGGTCAACCCCATTTGGACTGGGAGACTAGAATTAAGTTGCCTTTTATGGAGATAATCAATCCCTTACTCAAACTACAGCCCATCCTTCTGTGACACAGCAGAAAAAAAAAATAATGTTGGTATTTGTTAAGCGCTTACTATGTGCAGAGCACTGTTTTAAGCGCTGGGATAGATACAGGGTAATCAGGTTGTCCCACATGAGGCTCACAGTTAATCCCCATTTTACAGATGAGGTAACTGAGGTCCAGGAAAGTGAAGTGACTTGCCCACAGTCACACAGCTGACAAGTGGCAGAGCCGGGATGCGAACTCATGACCTCTGACTCCCAAGCCCGTGCTCCTTCCACTGAGCCACGCTTCTTCCCTATCAACATATCCTTATCCAAGCTGCAACATTTCATTAGTCAGAGCCCGATTACTGAGCTCCTCCATCAGTTGGTAGAGCCAATCCCCAAATGGCCATGGCTTCACCCTTGGTAGTAGGACTGGTGCATAAAAAATTAAATTTTCCATTTAAAGCCACCTGTCAGAGATGATTTATCAGACCCAGAGAACGCGGGTTTCTTCTAGGCTCATGGATTTGAGCATTGACATGACAAGTGCACAATTCAAAACCGAGCCACTGAATAATCAGCAGATTAATGTATTCGGTTCAAAGCCATCAATATCCGTTCCCAGAGTGGTTTAAGATCTCCATTAGTGTAGGTCTCGATGCAATAAGTCACCTCAGAAGTATCTTTTGGGCTTTGGAATCCCTATTAAAAAAAGAACCACTTTGAAATTTTTAGTTCCCTAAGGTATCTTTCCCTGCTGACTGAGGGAAATGCACACTCTTATTTAGTGTTAGCAAAAAGCCTTTGTAGAGTTCAGACTTACTGTTAATTTAAATTCTTGCAAACAAGAGGTTTTTATATGCTTATTCAATACCACACTTAACACCCTTAGGAATGGAGAGGATTTTCTTTGGTGGGGGAGTGAGTGAGCTTTAGATATTTAGAAATATCCCACACTAATCCCAGAGGGGCTGAAAATTCTTTTGTGGGGGAAGAATCAAAGAATAGTTAATTCCAGTAGTTTTCTTTTTTTAACAAAGCAAAGAAAATTGTCTTAATGAAGAAGAGCTATATATGGTAGCTAAGGGTTGTTTTTTTTTTTTTTAACTCTATTCTTCCTTGTTTTCTGTCACCTACATTTCCACTTGGAAGGTGATACTGCAGGGCTGGGATTTCTTCGTTTAACTAATTCCGGAACAGTGGATTGGTCACGGTCACATTTCTTTATTTGTTAAGGAGCCTGTGGAATATTACAAGTGCCACCTTTATTAAAACCTTCCTTGGCCTAAATTATCTCTTCCATTTCACTCCCAGGCCCAATTTCCATTCTATTTACCGAGTCAGCTGGATATATTTGCTTAAGGTGTGCAAATACACCTTTTTTATGCCAAATAAATCCACAGGGCAAGGTTTTCAGAAGGAAGAAAGTAGAGTTAACAAGGAGGAGAGTTATTCAGTCAACGGTGTCATTCAAGCTATTAACCTACCCTTCGTTCCTTGTCACCATATTCGATGCCCAAGGTATCCATGGCCCGGACGATAGCTGCGAGAGACTGAATAGTGTTGCTATAGACCACAGGCTTGTACTGCTTCACATCTTCGCCGGAGAAACCATCTTCGTGAATAATCCTAAACAAAAATAAAATCACATCAGGTCTGAGAAGTGTAGCAGTAAGATCGGATAAGCATCACCCAAGAAAATGAAGGAAACGTATCTCAGAAAGATCATTCACCAAAGCCTTATTGAAGGCACATCTCCTCCTGTCTAAGCCCTCCTACCTTCTTCCCTCTCTCTCTTCTGTGTCACCCCAACTTGCTCCCTTTACTCATCCTTCCTTCCAGCCCCATAGCACTTATGTCCATATCTGTAATTTATTTATTTATATTCATTCATTCAATTCAATCGTATTTACTGAGCGCCCACTGTGGGCAGAGCACAAGCGGTTGTACAACGGGCTCACAGTCTAAAACGGACATTTATATTAATGTCTGTCTCCCCCTCTAATAATAATAATAATGTTGGTATTTGTTAAGCGCTTACTATGTGCAGAGCACCGTTCTAAGCGCTGGGGTAGATACAGGGTAATCAAGGTGTCCCACGTGAGGTTCACAGTTAATCCCCATTTTACAGATGAGGTAACTGAGGCCCAGAGAAGTGAAGTGACTTGCTCTAGACTTTAGCCTGTTGTGGGCAGGGAATGTGTCTGTTGTATTGTTATATTGCACTCACCCAAGCGCTTAGTACAGTGTTCTGCGCACAGTAAGCACTCGATAAACACGACTGACTGTTTCATCTGGATATATTTTTTATGGTGACTACAAAACTAGGTTGAGACCCTAATGACGTTCAATTGTTCCAATTTCCAATAACACGCCAATTCTGGAAGTTGGGTTCCTGGATCTCCATCCAATGACTTATTGGGATGAGGTGTGGAATCTCTGCAAACCATCTGAGTTATTTGCTTCTGGGATTTATTACAACCCTACGATCAACATAGGTCAGTGAATCACAACCAGAAGGGAAGAGCTGGACCTCATTCACAAACAACAGCAAAGAGTTGAGTTTCGTCAACTACAGTGCAAAGCACTGTATTAAGCACATTAAATGGCTCGGAATAGTACAACATGACAGAATTAGTAGCCACATTCCCTGACCACAAGGAGCTTACATCCTAGAGGGGGAGACAGATGTTAATATAAATGAATGAATTATGTATAGAATAATAATTATGGTACTTAAGTACTTACTAATCGCTAAACACTGTTCTAATCACTGGGGTAGATATAAGTTAATCAGGTTGGACACGGTCCCTGTCCCATATGGGGCTCACAGTTGAGGTAGGAGGGAGTAGGACTTAATTACCATTTCACAGGTGAGGTAACTGGGCACAGAGAACATAAGTGACTTGCCCAAGATCACACAGCAGAGAAGTAGCAGAACCAGGATTAGAACCCAAAAATTATCAGATGCGTCAGTTAATGTTGCAGGACGGAGGGCGGAGTGAATAAAGGATACAGATCCAACCAAGGCAGAAGGGCGGAGGGAGTAGAGAAAATGAGGGCATAGACGGGGAAGGCCTCTTGGCGGAGATGTGATTTTAATAAGGCTTCGAAAGTGGAGAGAGTGATAGCCTGTCAGCTATGAAAGGGGAGGGAGTTCCAGGCCAGGGGGAGGATGTGGATGAGGATTGACGGCGAGATAGACGAGATCTAAAGTGACTAGTTGGCATTAGAGGAGCAAAGGATCACTTTCAACCAAGTGGAATGGCAGTATAGTCCATAAGATGGAGCTCTGCATAGTCAATCTAGGGACCGGGGATCCATTCCCGATTCTGAAGAGGACCTGGAAGAATCCTGGACCTGTTCCCCAGCTATAATTCGAAAACTATAATATAGAAAGGAAATGTGGTTACAAGAGAAAAATCAGTTTTGAATTCCTTGGAAGAAAGGAATTCAAAGTGTTATTATTCTAATAATGGTATTATGTTTATACATAATATACACTACTAATACCATCGAAAAAGGCCTTGGTGAAAAAGGCAGTCACCTGTCAGTCAGTCAATCAGTCGCATTTATTCAGCGCTTACAGTGTGCGGAGGACTGTATTAAATGCTTGGGAGAGTACAAAGCTACAATGAACAGACATATTCCCTACCCACAGTGAGTTTATAGAAAGGCATTAGAGCCACAGGCAGGCAGAGGATGGTGCCTGAAATGGATGGCGTTCTGAAGGAGGTGGGAATTAAAATGCATCCATTCAGAGGTTTGGCTTTCCAGAAAGAGGAACAAAAAAACAAAAACCAAAGCAAACAAAAATCCCTGCCTCTCACCACTAATGCTCAAAATGTTGGCGCCAGTGAGGTAGCCTGAAGCTGTTAATGGTACCCCGGGGACACAAAGGCCCCGTGGGTAACAGGTTGCTGGGATGAGGGCACCATTTTGTATGGGGAGGGGATGGGGGTTTATGGGCTTATTTAAGTATGGGCCTCTTGGAGGGACATACTTACTATTTTGTAAGTCCAGCTGGATGCAAGAAGAGGTAGCTACAGTAACCTTTTAAATACCAAGCTATTTTTTTTTAGGGTGTGGAAGGAGCTTTTTTTAAAAAATAGAAACGATGGGATAGGGAGCAAGGAATTTGGATGGTAGGTTTTGAAAGCTCCAGGAAGCAAGAGCAATACATTTTCAAGGTACTGGGCAAGGGTGAATCTGGCAGCATATTAACAGTTCTTTCTTAGATCAGAAAGATTGCCTTCAAGAAGGCAGAACATTCTGTGAAGACATTTTGCTCGAGTATGAGGGAGGGGACAGAAAAAGCCCATAAGAGGGACCTGCCTGACGCCATTCTGAACCTCGATTTGGGCCAAGCGATTTGGTGCTCCAACTTTTCTTCTGAGGGTATAAATTGGATGAAGTATCTGAAGGGAATGGGAGAGAAATGTGGGAAGCGCTTCCCAGGAATCCTTTTTTTTTTTTTTTTTTTGAGGTGGTGGCGTAGGGGAGTGGCGGAGTCATCCTTTTATTTTTTTTCCAATCCGTTAAAGCAACGTCTACTCCACGGGCAGAGAAAATGTCATCTGCAAACCCACCAGGAGGAAGGGAGGCGGAAAGATCGGGTGCAATTCACACACTCTCATCCGGCTCCCTGGTCGCCCACGCCTGTGCTTATCTCCAAGGAATTTACTCAGTACCAAGGAGAAGGTTTGCTTGAGCTCCTGCCCCCCAGAAGCTGCTTCCCCTCTTGGTGGCAGCTGCCCTCAGCATATTTGCAGTGAAGAAGCTCTATGACTAGGTGCTATTTTGCTTCCTCTGAGCCTCTCCCCTCTCCTAAGATGGCTTCACGCTTTCTCATTCCTCTGACTCTTTGGTAAAGGTGGAGGAGTCCACCTTCTCCTCATATCCCCAGGCTGCGCTTTCCACCTTCACATCATTTGAAATGACGTGCAGTTCCCCTCTGGACCCACTACAACTACTGGTTACCGGCCTCTTAACGTCTCAGGATTTCTGGGAAAAGTCACTGCCCCAGTGTCCCTTCTGACAGCCTCTCTTTCCGGTAATACTTCCTCTGGGGTTGAGGGTGCCCGAAATCTCATTTCCCATCTTCAGTCAGTGGAGACAGAAGCTCACTCCGATTTCTCGGGTTCCTCTCCACACTTCCTTCCGCTCCCCACCTCTCTCTTCTCTCTCGCTGCAGATCCAAACCACTCACCCCGGAGACTGTAAGCTCCTTGTGGGAAGGGATCGTGTCTACCAACTCGATTGGATTTTCCCAAGTGCTTAGTACAGCGCTCTGGATGCAGCAAGTGCTCAATAAATACCACCGACTGACCTCCCACAACATCCCATCTCGACCCGGTGTGTACCCATCCCACTGCACTCCCCTCTCATCACCCACCCTCCCTACAATTCTGTATCATTCTGAAATCCCTGTCTCATCATGGCCCAACTCATTCCCGACAACACGGCAGACCCTGCTGCAGCTCCCTCTCCCTCTCTCTCAGCTCCTGTCCCCACAGACCTATCCTCTCTTCCTCTGACATCTTTGGTTTCTAGACCGCCGTTAGCTGTTCCAAGCTATTATGCCTCTCTTGGATTCCATAAAAAGCCTCTCCTCACTGTCTCCCTTCCTACGGCAGCACTGAGCGATCCATAGGATCGCTGCTGATGATCAATACGGACCTATTCTCACCAACCCAGTTATCACCCTCCGATCAGAACCTCCTGTTACATTCCTCCTTACCTCCACAAATCCATCCTCCGCTCCTCAGACGTCTCTGGTTTCTAGACTGCCGTCAGCTGTTTTGAGCTATTAATGCCTTTCCCGGATTCCCTACAAAGCCTCTCTTCCCTAAAAAGCTTCCTCCTCCTCTCTTCACTGTGGCCCTTCCTACAGAGCTCATCTTCCTTGCCAATTGTGTCCCTCCAGCGCTATGGCACCAGCAACCCTCAGCCCTGGATCACCTCCCAATCTGCTGCCTCCACTTCTGTTCTCTGCAGTTGACCACTGTTGGTGGGAAAACAGAAATCAAGCTGACGGTTGCCATTTCACATTTATTCTCTTGCTTCAATTTTGTTCTTTTCTCTGCTAGTGTTTCTCTCTCATTGGCTCCCAAATTCACAACCCCCACTCACTATTTCAGAGAGTGCTGAGCGGATCCAGCTAGCTCATATTCCACGGGGGAATTCACTGACATATCTTACTAAGTCCCTGAGAAGCAGAGTGGCCTAGTGGATAGACCACGGGTCTAGGAATCAGAAGACCTGGGTTCTAATCCCAGCTCTGCCAGTTGTCTGCTGTGTTACCCTTGGGTAAGTCACTTCACTTCTCTGTGCCTCAGTTCCCTCATCTGTATAGCGGAGTTTCATACTTTGAGCTCCATGTGGGACACGGACTGCATCCAAGGTGATAAGCTTGTATCTACCCCAGTGCCTGGCACATCATAAGAGCTTAAATACCATAAAACAAAACAAAAAAACCCTAAAATAAAAAATTGAAGATTTGAATGAGGCACCTTCTGGATGAGCTCCAAAGTCTTAACATCCAGAAACATTTTTTAAATGTCTAAATTATCTGCAGTCAATATTATTTCTTGAGCACTTGCTACATACAAAGCATTGTACTAAACACTTGGGAGAGTACAAGAGAACAGAGTTGGTAGACATGTTCTCTAACCTCAATGAGTAAGGTGACAGAGCAAATGGAAGCTCACTAAATGCCTTTCCCATGAAGATCTGGGGTTTAGTGCTGGTTCACATTTTCTTTCCCTTTCCCGAGGATCTCCTCCCTACCCCAGGCCCTTTCTAGTGGGCCACACCAAAGCAGAAGGTAATTTGGTCTTCCCCAAACCTGGCAATTCTACAGCTTTCTCTAGGGAGGTCCCAATTTGGTGCCCAAAGATTCCTGATGTGAACCTGGGATGAGGAAGATCTCCTAAGAATTGATTCTCACGTTTTGCTGAATGGTGTTTCATTTGTACATTCTGCTTCCAAGTGAGTGAAGGCACTTTCACCTAATTCATGTCCAATTTGTAGATTGGATCAGCTCCTCCACTGGCCTTCATCACTCTCTGACTGGCCTCTTGGGAGGGAGCAGGCCAAAGCTGGGGCACCGGTATTTCCAGTCCAGACCAACCTCCCGCTCCTCCCAGAGGAGAGAAGCCTAAAGACCAAGTTACACAGAAAACCATTGTCTTTAAAACATTCCTTCCTTAGCTGGACACTCTCATTGCTCATGCCTTTGATACTGGAATTAAAAGATCAAATTCCCCAGATGCTTTCCTCACAAGCTTGAGAGGAATAAAGGAAATACATACGGGCGAGCCTTCTTATATGAATTAGTAAACCCTTCTCTTGCCCAGCCCCTCGTTTCAGGTATTACATAAAGCCAGGAATTAGGAAATATGAGCAAAATCCATTCGATTCTGTACCAGCTCTAAGTATAATACTTCGGTTTCTTCTGGAGCACAAATTCCCAGATCCAAAATTCTGCAAATCTCATCTAACTCTAGAGGAAGAATTTCAAGACAAGCTTGAAAAGGAACCCTGTGCTAATATTAACAGAGTAGGAGCCTGGCTGGAGGCAGGATTGCCACCAGAGAGGAGAAAGCACTCCAAGAGAGGGGCAGGCTTGCTTTACTATGCAAAGACTTCCCTGGTGAAGGAGAGAAGGAAGAGGAGAGGGGGAAGGGTGGGTGGGGAGAGAGAGAAAAGAAGAGGGATGGGAGAGAGAGGCATAGAGAGATGGCATGGGGGAGACTTTTTCTGCTCCTGTCCTATCCAGCCTCCCCAGCGTTACCCCTTGTCCTCACGTCTTCCTCTTTTTACTTGTTTAACTCCCTATGCCTTCATTACCCGCTTTTCTCCCTGAAAACTTGAACTGCTGTCTTCATTCCACTGTCACTTCACTTCTCTGAGCCTCAGTTCCCTCATCGGTAAAATGGGGATTAAGACAGTGAGCCCCATGTTGGACAGGAACCGAGTCCAACCTGATTAACTTGAATCCACTCCAGTGCTTAGCACAGCGCCTGGCATTCAGTAAGCAGTTACCAAATACCATTAAACAACACGAACACACCTCAGCTGGAGTGATTCACAACTTCTTTACCCTCTAGACTGTAAGGTCACGTCTGTTAATTTTGTAGTATTGTACTCTCCCAAGTGTTTAGTACAGTGTTCTGCATATAGTAGGTGCTCGATAAGTACTGCCGATCGATTGATTCACGCCCAGTACGCCCTATTCCTCTCCCTCTTTGGGCTTCAATCCCCTTAGCTCTGGTCTACTAGGCCAGTTCAACCCTGTCTAGAAAAGGGTCTTGAGTATTCTGCTCTTCATGGCTCTTTGCCAAAAAAAGGCACAGAATGCAAAGTGAATCCCAGTTTTCTTAAAAACAGCAAATTAAAAAAAAAAACAATGCCAGCAAAAACCTGTTGCAATTGGAGATTTTTTTTTTTTTAAAGTAAGAGGAAAGAGCTAGATTTAGAGACTTCAGGCCTGATCTTCAGCCCCAGAAACACATTTAATTCTTAACACTGGGCTTGGAGTTGGAAACCTGGTATCACTGGATATGGAAATCATGAAGAGGGAGACTTTCTGAGGCGGAAATGAAGAGGGATTGGTAGAAACTTAACAAATGGAGCTAATTCGAGTTTGTGGGGAGAGGTATAAGGGATGACAAGATTATACTCCTTCAGAAAGTTTTATTTTCTTACTGGACAGGGAGGCCAGGGGAAGGCAGTAAGGCTTGTGAATTGGGGAACAACCTTTGGATTTAATCCCGATTGCTGGTATTTTGAAAAGAATGAAAATGAGACCTGCACATGTTTTCCTCTCTCCTTTCTTCTCTCCTCCTCCTCTTCCTCTCCTTTCCTTCTTCTCCCCATTATCCTCTTTCTGCCTAAATGTCATTCAAGTCCATCAACTACAGCCCAGTTTCTGGAGCACTAAGTATCTGCCAGTTTGTTACCGATTGAATCCGACCGGTTTTAGCAAGAAGCAAAGGTCCCAACCTCGAGTACGCTCAAAAATAGCTTAAAACAGGGGAGGGCATAAGCGGCGTCTCCTGCACGGAAGGCCGTTCGATGACTGGAGGCCTCAGCCGGCGGCCCCTCCAATACCATTACTATTTCTTTTCGAAGTGTGATGTTGACTGGATTACAAGCTCCTCTACTGTACTCTCCCGGATGCCTGGCATCATACTTTGCACACAGGTGGCACTCAATAAATACTGATGATGATGATGGGTGAGAGAGCGTCTCGGTGAAACCCATCACCGCCGCTGGAAAAACAAATAAGCCTCATTTTCTGCCGAGGCTTGGATACTCCTCCTCTTCCGCCAAATCGAAGCCCTACAAAGCTGACAAGCTTAGTGTGGAGCCTTGGGTGGTGACAATACGTCAGCACAACTGCTCTGGAGTGAGTGTGTCCCAGCACACCATCCAACCAAGCGAACAAGCCCTGAGGAGGAAGGGTTTCTAGTGGGGTAAAATAATTTAATCTCTCTCTCCCCTCTAGATGGTAAGATCTTTGCGGGCAGGGGTCATGGAGAGGGGAAAGTAGGATTCTGTCAGTATTGTATTGTTTGTTTTATAGTACTTGTACTCTCTCAAGAGCTTAATATAGTACTTTGCACACAGTAAGCACTCAATAGATACCATTAACTGATTGACTGTAAATACCTCAGGTTCCATCAGTTCAAGGTCTTTAGGGCCTATTCCATGATATGGCGAAACCCCCAGAGGGCAAAAGCACAACCACTGTTTTACACTTTCTGGAAGCCTCCAAAGTGAAGTTGCTTTTCACTTTATAAGCAATGGGGCCTAGTAGAAAGAGCACAGGACTGGGAGTCAGAAGACCTGGGTTCCACTTCTGCCTCTACCACTTGACTGGTTTGGGATCTTGGGCAAATCACTTAAACTTCTCTGTGCCAGTGTCCTCATCTGTAAGATGGAGATGCAGTGTTTTTCTCCCTCCTACTTTGACGGTGAGTCCCCTGTAGGCCGGGGACTGTGTCCAACCTGATTACCTTGTATTTACCCCAGCACTTAGAACGGGGCTTGACACATATTAATAATAATAATAATAATGTTGGTATTTGTTAAGCGCTTACTATGTGCCGAGCACCGTTCTAAGCGCTGGGGTAGACATAGGGGAATCAGGTTGTCCCACGTGGGGCTCACGGTCTTCATCCCCATTTTACAGATGAGGGAACTGAGGCACAGAGAAGTTAAGTGACTTGCCCACAGTCACACAGCCGACAAGTGGCAGAGCTGGGATTCGAACTCATGAGCCCTGACTCCAAGGCCCGTGCTCTTTCCACTGAGCCACGCTGCTTCTCCGCACTTCTTATATTAAGCACTTCTTATAATCATGTTATTGATGATAACAACAACAAACTTGGTTTTTCCCCCATTACCTCAAGGGGTTGACAAGGTCAGGCCCAGTCTCTCCTTTCTTACCCTTCTTTAGCCACAAAGCCTTCTCTTTTTCTGTTCCTGGGGTTTGTGGGAAGACACATTACTCAATTTGCTGCCCTTGCGAGCGCTTCCTTTGTTGTTTTTTCCTACCAGCTGTTCTCTCCCGTGATCATACTCGATTTCACCCTGGTTTCATATGGAAGGTAGATTCAGAAAGTCGTTTCTTCTGTCGGTGTTCTGTGTACATACTGGATGCTAATGTCTCTTGCTCTGTTGCACTAATGAGATTGGATGATAAACTCCGAGTTCCTTAAACATCGGTGCGTGCTCCCCAGACCGTTAAATCAGGGGCTCCCCATCTGCCAAATGTGACGTCCCCATTTGCCTCCATCTCCTCAGGGCTGTAAGCTCGTTGTGGGCAGGGAACGTGTCCGCCAAGTCTCTTGTGTTGGAGTCTCTCAGGTGCTTAGTACAGTGCTCTGCACATAGTAAGTGCTCAATAAATATCTTCGACGATGATCCCCAGATTATCTATCACAACGGTCCTGCCGACGGTACAGCGGGAAGAATTCTGCTTAAGGAAATTGAATGGGGAAACCTGTTTTTGTATTTTGAAGTGGTATTTGTTAAGTGCTTACTCCATGCCAAACACTGTACTAAGCTCTAGGGTTGAAACAAGGTAATGAGGTTGGGCACAGTCCTTGGAAAACATAGAGCTCACAGTCTAAATCTCCATTTTACAGATGAGGGAACTGAGGCACAGAGCAGTGAATGCCTTTCCACTAAGCCTTGCTGCTTGTAAAGTGACCTGTCAAACTAGGTAGACACCGAGGGGGTACAGAATATCAGCATATTTTGATAAGACCGCAGAGGATTCGAGGGGAAGACAGTGACTTTTTGCCTTGGGTCTTCAGCTAGCCAAAGAAAAATTTGGGGTGAAGATGACAATCCCGATCTTCAAGGATGTTGGGGGAGAATTGCAAAGGAGGGTGGATTCCAGGTATCCCAAGTACATACAGAAACCAGGCTGAACGAAGAGAGGCTTGAATTGCAACGGGAGATATTTAGAAGAGATACAAAACGTTCCTGGTTGTAAAGGTTGCTGGATGCCAGAACACTTTAGGGGTTCTGCTTTCGGGAGATCTTGACAGATAGAATGGACACTCCTTGGTACTTCCAGCCCCTGGATTCCATCCCAGCACCTAGGGGAGGGTTTCTGGGAAGTTTTCACTTCACATGCCTTCAAAGCACTTGGCTGAAATTAGAGATAAAAGAAAGGCCAGGGACGCTGGGTAAAAAATTCTGTCGGGGGGGGCGAACGCCCAGTGTTGTAACACGGGAGTTGGTGTAAGATCTGTTCTTATTTTGCATCTTTATTAAAGCTCGGGGAGAAGGGAGTAAACAGCGTGTTGGTAAAACTTGCAGTTATGACTAAATCGGGAGGTGTCGCTAACAGAAATGAGACTAGAGAGATGCCGGCAGGTCAGAGCAGGCACGGGCAGGGAGAGGACCAGCTGCCAGGATCCGGGGTGTCCCACCAGGAAAAAAAGGGGCGGGGTTTAAACACCTGGTGTCTGCGTCCCATATCCCACCTCATCTCCTACCTGAGAAACGTTGTCTATGAGGCTTATGCCGCTTAATTCAAGGTCAGTGGTTAATGAAGTCATCATCATGCACGATTTACTCACGGATGAGACCCTGACCTTGTCCAAATTACCGAGGCTCCGCCGACGAGGCAGATGGGCCGTGATTAGTCCAGCTGACTACTTGGTACAGCGTGGTCCGAACCTCGGTAGGGGAGCGGCAGGAGCCACGCAGTGTAGGTAGCTCGTGTCTGCTGAAGGCAAGCTGCTCCCTGAGCGGCTCGGAGAGTAAGCTCCCGGGTGAGGCTCCATTTTGAGCAGCCATCCTTCCTGACTTCAACTAACCTGTCCTTCCAGCATTTCCCTACTATTCATCCAGGACGGCGGATGATTGTTTTGCTCTTCATTTCCACCAATGCCTCCATAAAGGACAGCTCAATTTAAACTACTTTTTTTTATGGCATTTGTTAAGCGCGTACTAAGTGTCGTACTTTGTTCTAAACCCTGGGGTAGGGATGGGTCGATTAAGTTGGACACAGTCTAAGTAGGAGGGGGAACAGGTATCGAATCCCCAGTTTATGGTTGAGGAAATTGAGGCACAGAGAAGTCAAGCGATTTGCCCAATGTCACACAGCAAGCAATTGGCAGAGCCAGAATTAGAACTCAGGTCCTCTGACTCCGAGGCCCGTGATCCTTCCGCTAGGCCACGCTGCTTCTCCTATATTTCAAAGCCCTCTGAGTTGTTGTTTCCTTCAGAATAACAGTTCAAAATGAGCTATTTTAAAAATTAAGAACAAGATGACAGGAAAATGCTGGATTTCCTGAGGAAGCGGACAGAAAATAAAACAAATGGCACAGTTTTGGCACTCCACCATAAAGCCGCATTATGCACGCACCTAGGTCCGCAGTTCTAGTAAGCACATCTTAAGGACGGGCGTAACAAGTCGGTGAAGATAAAGAAGGAAGCGTTGGGAAACTCTATTCAAGAATAGAGCCAGAGTCTTAGGGTTCTTCAATTTTGAAAGAGGAAGACAGAAGGGGCATGATTGAAGTTTACACAATTATAAAACTTGCGGTCAGAGCGAACATGGAATTGGAGTTCAGCTCATCTCAACACCAAGACAAGGTGGTACCCACTGAAACCTGAAGACGGAAAAGTCTGCTAAATTGTGAGCTTCTTCACGGCAGGGATCGTGTCTACTTACTCTAAGGTACTTTTCCAAGAACATAGTTCAGGACTCCGCACAGTATTTAGCAAAGGCTAAATACCAATGACTGTTTAGAATCAAGCAAAAGGAATCATCTCTTCATACACTGGGTGGGGAGCACAGGGAATCTATTACCCCAGAAAGTTGTGCTGGGTGAAAATATAACTTGGGGTTTGGAATAAATGTATGGATGAGAGGTCGTAATGGAGTTAAAATAAAAATTAGGGCTGGAAAAGTGAAGTTAGGGATATCAGATGGTACAATACTACCCACTTAAGGAGGACAACTATGACACCATTCCTCTAATCATCCTCGGGCCACTTCCATAAACAAAGCCCTAGAATGGATGAACCGCTAGTCTAATCCAGCAGCGGTAACTCTGACGTTCTTATGTTCGATGGCTCTTTCGCTCGGCCATCCCTCCCTCCTCTTCACCCACCTCTCCCGACTCCAGGCCACCGTTTCTGCTTACCGTGAACTTTCACTCCTACCTATTTCCAGTGTTACAGTACCGACGGATCATTCAGTGGGTGCAGATGCTGAACTAGGGGCTGCCGGGAGTTTCAAAGGAACTTGGGGATACTAACTGGAAGACGGACGGGGCAGGGATTGATGTATAATTCCAAACCACGATACACAGAAGTAGATATAAGGCAGATGCCACAAACAAACATGAATCACCCATAGAAATATACAGTACAGGAAAACTCGGTACAGAGATATGCAAGGAGGGCAACTAGACTGAATATCAACTACGGGGCTTCTGTAAAACATCTTATGCCTAGGCGACCCCTCTCTCGTTATTATTATTATGGTATTTATCAAGCACTTTTCTAAGCACTGGGGATGATGCAAGCTAATCAGGTCAGACAGTCCCTGTCCCACATGGGGCTCACAGTCTAAGTAAGAGGTAGAACAGCTACTGAAATCCCCATTTTTCACAGTTGAGAAAATTGAGGCACAGAGAAGTTAAGTGACTTGCCCAGGGTCACACAGCTAGAAATTAGCAGAGGCAGGATTAGTAGCCACATCCTCCGACTCCCAGGCCCTCGCTCTTTCCATTAGCCCCTGCTACTTCTCGTCGAATAAAGTTCAAAATTAGCAAGGGGGTCTGATTCTGTTCTCCTGCAGCCCGAAATGAGGCATCCCTTCTGCCAAGGAGTGAAAAACCTAAATCGACATCAATCTCATCTCCATCAGAAAAGGCTCTTGCCTTCAACAGGGCTGGTTTACACGAGAGAGTCTGTTCTCCCAAGATGACCAATTCTCAGTTGCCAATCCAATGAGGTTTGGCTCGTTGGGAGAAACGCGACTTTGGATGAACTTGGTAGCTACAACATCTCTTGAGTAGTGGCTGCTTCTGCTCTCGTAGCCCCATTTCTTCTTTGTTAAATTATCACCTGCAGTGAAGCCAAGGCAATGGGGCCCCAGGAAGTCTTTGCATGGCTTTATAGTTTTTATCTGCTTTCTCTCTTCCTATATCTCAAAACTCTCTAGTTCTAGGTCACACATGTAGCACTTTGCTGACACACAAATGCTAAGACCAGTGGCTGAGATTCCCTCCCCACATGCCATTTAACACTCTAGCTTCTTTCACGTGGCTTGGTTTCATTTCACACCTCAAAGAGCTCATCCCATCCTCTCAAATGGATTCCACACTTCCATGGCTCTAGCACAAGTCATCCCCGGCATCTGTTTTCTTCGGGCTGATCACGGTATAACGAAAGAAAAAAAAATGAAAAGGAACATGAGTTTCCTGCTCCTAGGCTAGCAGGAGGCAAATTTCTCATCCTTTCTCCATGAGCCCATGAAATACGGACTCTCGATTCTGTCATAACGTGGACTTCCATTATGCATTTTGGTTAGGACAGAGTAAGGGGACTGGGGATATTCTTGGACAACACATCCCTGTCTGTACTTGGAATGCCATGCTATCCAAGGAACTGCTTTTCTAGAGTATTTGCGAGGGCTTATTATGCATCAAACCCTCTTCTTCAAGCTAGGGTAGGTACAAGTTCATCAGGTTGGACGCAGGCCCTCTCCCACCAGGGGCTCACATTCTAACTGTTTGTGCAAAAATAGTTGGCAGTGAAACAGCAAATACTACAGCTAGACTTGAAGCTCCTTCAGCGATCGTGTCCACCAACTCTGCTGTAATCCCAAGGACTTAGTACAGTGCTCTGCACACAGTAAATGAGGATAAGAATGTTGGTATTTGTTAAGCGCTTTCTACGTGCAGAGCACCGTTCTAAGCGCTGGGGGAGATACAGGGTAATCAGGTTGTCCCACATGAGGCTCACAGTTCATCCCCATTTTACAGATGACGTAACTGAGGCACAGAGAAGTTAAGTGACTTGCCTACAGTCCCACAGCTGACAAGTGGCAGGGCCAGGACTCAAACCCATGATCTCTGATTCCCAAGTCTGGGCTCTTTCCACTGAGCCACGCTGCTTCTCTAAGTACAAAGATCACTGATTTGAATGCCTGACATAGTAAGGCATAGGTCTTCCTTAATGTGAGGCTGGCTTCCTTAGATCAGGACTTACATGACCCTCCCCGATCCAACTCCCAAGTCTCGACTTTATTTAATAAATAAAATGGATAATACGGGCTGGAGAGTGGAGAGATGATCTAGGTCTAAGCAGGCTCGAGGTGGGAAAATGTCACTTTGCTCACTTTCCCCTTTGGGAAGGGGGAGGCAGAGACAAACTGGTGTTTCACAGGTTAAACTTTTCCTATTTTCAGCAGATCATTTTCACTGCAGCAGCTTTTGATATAACATAAACAGACGAGGAAAGTTGTTTTGAGCTGCTCCCCCTAAGTTTCAGCTTCAGCAGAAGCCTCCAGCCAAAACAATCTCATCTGTTTCCCTCTCCATCCTGGCCTCTTAGATCAGAGCTGATTCCCCACCCTCAGCTTTTCCATCAACTAACGGCAATATCTCCAGCAGTTCGCTCTTGCAAGCTGAGCTGAGTTAGTACAAACTCTTGCTGCACCAAATTCTGTGATAGCAAACGTCTTCTGAATCTTTGCTCTACCCCCTAAGCCTTTCTGCGGCATCTAAGGTGGAATGGATTTGAATCCCTTTATTTAGCAGCTCTTCGGTGTAAGGTTCTTATTGATGCCCGTATCCCCGTTAAACGAGGGGCTTGGGAGCCAAGAGAACCTACCGATTATGAACCGCAAGCAGTCCAGCAATCGCTTGGGGAGAACAAGGGTGTATCTGCTTTGCTAGATAATTATACTGGGTGATACTTTTATCATTAATCGTGATTTCAGATGGCTTTGAGGGGGTGGATAGCTCAGGAAATTCAAAGCACTGTTGGAGGGAAATCTCATACGGGCAGCAAGAAAGAGTCTTGTTCTTCCCTAAGCATAAAAAGCTGAAAAAGTGCCCAGAAAGGCAGAGATAACCTAGGTTTAATGCCTCAAAGACCTCACACACTAACACACTGTCTCTCTTGTGTCAGGTTGCCGCTACAGAGATCTGAGGGACGACGGAAGACGCCAAACGAAGAACTGTTTGACACTGTTACGCTCCGCAGGACAGTTGGATTCCCAGGCCTCCAGGACCGGTTCTGCCTTTCACTCCAATGACAGGGATCAGGATCCCTTTTTAAGAAGCGGTGACAAGTGGGTGGTCTCAGCGGCAGGGTGGGGAGCGGGACAAGCGCCTTACGTTAAGCTTTCATCACTGGAACACCAAGAAGGGCCAAAACTTGCCGAGCCATGGAAATCGGACGGCAGGATGCTGCCAACAACCCTGAACTTCGCGGTGGCTTCTCAGTCCTTTGAGAGGTTTGAACTGACCTAGAGGTGGCCTTGAGGATCCGCGCTAAGCCACAGCTCCCTGACCTAAGAAGGGCAGGGTTGGTGCCCACTTCCCGGAGTTCCTGTTTGGTCAGTCAATCGTATTTATTGAGCGCTTACTGTGTGCAGAGCACTGTACTAAGCGCTTGGGAGAGTACAATATAACAACAGAAGAGACACATCGTCAGCCCACAGGGGCCCAGTGAGCTGCAGGGCTTCCAGTCGGCATTCTGGGATGATCCCACCTCCTTGGAGTTCCCTGAAGCAGGAACCAGACTTGATGCCCCAATCCCAAAGGCCACTGTGGACTGACCAAACCTCTCCAGGAGTATTTGGAATCCCCCCGCCAAGAACCCATTGGTGCCCTTTCTGACTGGAAAAGCACTGGGCTGGCAAGTTTGGGCCATGACAGTGGATTTCTAGGAGCTTCCCTTTCCCCTGGGGCTGCCCTTCCACAACACTGTAGCAACCACGGGATACCAGATCATTCCCGACTGCCAGGCAGTCATACCTGTCTCATCTCTTTGGAAGAAAGACAGAATAGGCAAAAAGCGAGTCTTTCCACTGTTCCCATCCCTCTTTCTTCCTTTCCCTGCTCCAACTCCAACCCCTAGTCCACACATCTCATCTTCAGTGCAGGCCTCCCTTGGTCAACCGACCGACTCCAAAGCTGACCACACGATCCGCAAAGGTCGAAAAAGACTCCTGGGGCTTTACCAACATCCTTGGCTAGAGAATAGCCAATGTTGGATATTCCAGAATGTTTCTTGGCCCTGAGCCACACCACCGCAGTGGAAAACAATGTGGCTTAATGGAAAGAGCCAGGGCATCAGAGGACCTAGGTTCTAATCCCAGCTCCCTAATTTTCTTGTCGTATGACCTTGGGCAAGTCACTTCACTTTTCTGTGCCTCAGTCTCAACTATAAAATGGGGATTCAATACTCTTGCACCCTCCTACTTAGACTGTGAGGCCCTCCTACTTAGACTATGAGCCCTGTGTGGGACATGATGATCTTGTATTTACCCCCAGTGCTTAGTACAGTGTTTGGTACACAGTAAGTGCTTAATATATATCATTATTATTATTATTAATTCAATTGTATTTACTGAGCCCTTACTGTGCACAGAGCCCTGTACTAACAGTTTGGGAGAGTACGGTCTGACAATAAAAAGACACATTCCCAGCCCACAGTGAGCTTGTTTACAGTCCCTTACAGAGCACCGTACCAAGCACTTGGAAAATTACAGTGCAACAACGGTGACATTCCCCGCCCGCAATGAGCTTACAGTCTAGAGTACGGAGACAGACATCAATACACATAAATAAAATGAAAGATACGTACATAAGTGCTGTGGGGCCGGAAGGAGGGAAGAGCAAAGAAAGGAACAAGTCGGGGAGAAGCAGAAGGGAGGGGGTGAGGAGGAAAAGCGGGGCTTAGTCTGGAAAGGCCTCTTGGAGATGTGCCCTCAATAAGGCTTTGAAGGTGGGGAGAGTAACTGCCTGTTGGATTTAAGGAGGGAAGGCATTCCAGGCCAGAGGCAGGGTGTGGGTGAGGGCTCAGCGGCCAGACAGGCAAGATCGAGCCAGGGTCAGCCCTGGAGGAGTGAAGTGAATGGGCTGGGTTGTAGAAGGAGAGAATCCAAGTGAGGTAGGAGGGGGCAAGGTGGTGGAGTCCTTTAAAGCCAATGGTGAGCAGTTTTTGTTTGATGTGGAGGTGCATGGGCAACCATTTAAGTTTTTTGAGGAACAGTCTAGATGAGCTTAAAGCCTAGAGGATGAGCCAAGAGCACTGTTGGCAGGGAGTGTGACTACCTATTCCGTCGCACTGTACTCTCCCGAGTGCTTGTTACAGTATTCTTCATGCAGTTAGTTTTCAATAAATATGATAAATTGGTAAAAAGGCCAAGAATTTGTCCCCCCCGGCCCCGTGAACCCAACAGCCAAGATCTCTCAGATGAAGAAAAGTAGTTTCCGGTGAGATAACCAAATCCATTTTTCTAAGATTCTTCACCTGGGCTTCGAGGAAGCGTCTAAACACTTACATTGCCGTCAGTTAGAAGTCATTGCTTCTAATAGGTCACAAGCTCGGGAAAGGCTCCTCTTCACAGGATTTCAGTCAAGACCCAGATTTTATAACCTCTGTCATTAAATTCCCTCTACTTTATCATGGCTATAAATCATAACCCCTAATTCATTACACATAATTATACGGGTTCATGTACTAGCCAGTGAAGGGGTTGGAAACTTGCCTGCATTTTTCCATAGAGTTAAATAATTCGCCTATGGGTGGGTCCCGTGGGTTCCAGAACTGGGTTCTGCTGAGCCCTCTTCTTCCCAACCTAATTCAATCAGTCACATTTATTGAGTGTTGAATGCACAGCACTGTACTAAGCACTTGGGAGACTGCAATTTAGCAGAGTTGGAAATAATAACAATAATGGCAGTTAAGTGCTTACTATGTGCCAAGCAACGTTCTAAGTGCTGGGGTAGATACAAGCTAATCAGGTTGTCCCGTGTGGGGCTCACAGTCTTCATCCCCATTTTACAGATGAGGGAACTGAGACACAGAGAAGTGAAGTGACCTGCCCATGGTCACACAGCAGACACGTGGCAGAGCCGGGAGTAGAACCCACAACCTCCGACTCCCAAGCCCGTGCTCTTTCCACTAAGCCACGCTGCTTGTCGCTACAAGTTAATCGGACTGGATACAGTCCCTGTCCCACATGTGGCTCACACTCTCATCCCCATTTTACAGATGAGGTAACTGAGGCAGAGAGAAGAGAAGCAACCTGGCCAAGGCCACACAGCAGACATGTGGCAGGGCTGGGATTTAGTCCCAAGCCCTTGCGATTCCCAGGCCCATGCTCTATTCACTAAGCTATGTTTCCCGCCCACAAGGAGCTTACAGTCTCGAGGACTCCGTCTCAGCCACGTGGAGGGGAATTCGCACCCCTCTTCTAGTACAGTCACCCATCTGATGGACGCGGGGGCAGCAGTCGGCTCAGAGTTAACGGCAGGGCAGGCGGGGAAGGGGAGATAGCGTTGGCATCCTCAGACCTAAGCAGGTTCCCCCCAGCCCTGACTCAAACGTCCTCTTCCGCTTCTCACACGTCATTCAGGGCCCAGAGCCCCGACCGACTGTGAGGATGTCTTCAACTACAGCTTTCAATTCTTTGGCTAGCCTGGGAAAACCCAGAACAGAACTTAATGGCTTTTAAGATCATTTACAGTGTCTTATGTAATGCTGTAAGTGATCATTAAAGCCAGTAAGTCAAGCAAATTGGTTCAGTGTAAATTTTACAGCCTAAATCTAAATATTTCTGGATCTGCATCTGCGGGATTATGGCGTCGGTTAGATCGCCCGGATGGGTTTAAAGTGTTGAAGTCCTCTTCTGCTGACGAAATGAAACAAGGGCAGTGGTTTTATTAATGATAAACTTAATATAAGGGCAATAACACTCCCTAGAATTCAGTGTACTTGTCTCTTCTCTTTTATACTGTACAACGAAAATGATGGCCGGGAAAAAGGAGGGGTCGGTTCCTGTCACCGAAGTCTTAGGAGTACTCAGGATGCCGATTCATTATTTATGTTTATTATATGTCTCCATTGTTTATTAGCCTCTGGACACCATCTCCAGAACCCCAAGAAGGGAAAAAGACCATTAAGCCTCACAGTCTCAAATAGATGATAAGCCCAATTTCGAGCCACTGCCTTCCAAAAATAACCGCATTAAATTGATTTTTATGAAGAAGGCATTCACAGCCCCAGAATCCCAGCAGCCATGAAAGTGCCGTCGCCCGACTACTCCGAAGGCAACCCTGAGTGAACGGGAAGGGCCGGGCCTGAGGCTCCTTTCCTGCCACCCTCCTATTGGCAGAGGATTCTTGGCTGGCAGCTGACGAATCAATAGGGGCTTTGACAAAAGCTGGTCCTTTCGCGTCAGTCAGTCCATCGTATTTACTGAGCACTTACTGTGTGCACAGCACTGTACTAAGCACTTGGAAGAGTACAATGTAACAATAAACAGACACATCCCTTGCCCTCAATGAGCTCAGAATCCAGAAGGGGAGACAGACATTAATACAAGTAAATACATTACAGATACGTACATAAGTGCTATAGGGCTCGGCGGGGTGGGGAGATGAATAAAGGGAGCAAGTCGGGGCGACGCAGAAGGGAGTGGGAGAAGAGGAGAGGAGGGCTTAGTCAGGGAAAGTCTTGGAGGAGATGTGTCTTCGATAAGGCTTCGAAGATGGGGGGGGAAGAGTAATGCTGGGTATGTGTTCATTCTCTCTCTGTGTGTCTCTCCTTGTATTCACCCAAGTGCTTAACAAATACCACAGATTATTATTTTTCTGCCTAGCTCTCCTTGACCTCTACTCCTGCAACACCAAAAATCGGAGGCTGAAGGCACTGGAGGAAGTGGGGTGCCAAGAGGCAATGAGGGAGAGGAATAAGAATGGGACACTTCAGGACAGAAGGCCCAAGGGCTGCCTACAACTCTTTTGGAATAATAATTGTCTTTGTTCAGCGCTTACTATGTGGGAAGGACTGTGCTTAGTTCCGGGAGCAGGTAGAAGACAATCAGATCAGATGTAGTCCCTGTCCCCCAGTGTCACAGTCTAAAGAGGGAGAACAGGTATTGAATCCCCATTTTACAGATGATGAAACTGAGGCACAGAGAAGTCAAGTCTCTTGTCCAAGATCACCCAGCAGGTGAATAGATTAAAACCCAGATCTCCTGACTCTTGGGCCTGGGCTCCTTCCACTAGGACATGCTGCTTCTCCAAATCCAGCCATCAATTGAGCTGCAATATCAAATCAGTGCCTATTATTTCGGAGGCTACATCTCGGGCTCTCTCGATGCTGGAACAGAATGATGGCAAGGATGATGTGGCGTAAGGAATCTACTGCCAATTCCCAGAGCTCTTCGCGTGAGTAACCGTGGTCTGAGCTCAAGCTCGGCACAATGTGTCTGACCTCCTCAAGGCATTTCAACCTATTGGCCTAGGTGGGCTGTCAATCTGGGGGCCCCTCACTCCTGAAAGCGTGTTCTGTGCTGCGGAATAGCTCCAGCCATCCTTCAACCCCTGTCCCACCCCCAAACTCAGACCGGGGCTCGCGTCAGAAGGCCGAGGAGAGGAATAACCTGGCAAGTGAGAGACAGGGCTGATTTCACATTTTGAAGGACGGGAGCTCCATTCCTTCTGACCTTCTAACTGAGCTGCTTGTTCCTGGCAACTCCGCCCATTCCTCCACCCCTTCTCCTCAGTTCTCGATGGCAAGCCACGGGGAATCTGGGAAGGTTTTCCAAGGGGATTTTGTTTTTAAATTCCGAACTGTTCTCTTCTCTTTATAGTGAGAAACTATAGTTCTTCTCACTATGTGAGAAACAAGGAGAGAGACAAAAATACCATCCCAAAACTGGCTGGGCAAGGAGGCATTAAAATAAATCCTCAGTTCTCAGTTTCAGATTGCCCTGACCAGTAGCAGATAGGCAGAGGGCCTTCTTATCTCAAGCCAGGCAGGCAGGCAGCTCAGCACAGTTCCTATGATTGCTAGTCATATTAGCGAGAGCTTTCCTCCTTGAGCTCCCAGGCAATAGTTAAATTGTTCGGTATTTATTGAGCTCTTACTGCATACAGAGCACTGTACCGAGCGCTTGGGAGAGTACAACAGGGTTGACAGACACATTCCCTGCCCACAGTGAGCTTCCACTTTAGATGACAGATCACTCTGGGGAGATGACAGATGCCACACTCTAGGGGGAAGCCTGCATGAACTCTGCCCAGACAAGTCCTTTCCTGTACAAATCATGACTTTCCCCAAACAATTTGGTCCACTGGAAGGGTGAGCCTCCCCTTCACAAAGAGGGCCAGTCTCCCCTTCTGCCAAAAAGGGGGCTGTTCCCACACAGTACATCTCTTTTAAAGGCAGGTTTTTCTGTTCCTCCTCAGCTGCGTCCCTCTTTCAAAACATTCAATCGCTTTTAATGAGCGCAGATCACTGTTTTAAGGACTTGGGAGAGTTCGACACAAGAGAGCCGGCAGACGTGTTCCCTGCACACATCACGCTTACAGTCTAGAGGGGAGAAACATTAATATAAGTAAATTACGGATAGGAAATGAGTGCTGAGGGGCTGAGGGAGGGGTGAATAACGGAAGCAAATCCAAGTGTAAGAACAACACAGAAGGGAGGGGAGAAGAGGAAATGACGACTTAGGGAAGCCCTCGTAGAGGCGACGTGCCTTCAACAAGGATTCGAAGGTGGGGAGAGTGACTGGCAGACGTGAAGAGGGAGGGCGTTCCAGGCCAGAGGCGGGATGTGGGTGAGAGGTTGGTGCTGAGATGGACGAGATCGAGGTACAGGGCAGAGCCTCCGCAAGGAGTGTAGGGAGGCCAGAAGGTGAGAGCTACCTACTGTGACTATTAGGAACCCCTGAAACCGGTGGAATAATCCCCTCTTGGGGCAGGGCCATGGGGCACCTTTGGGGGTGTGGTCAGAGCATCTTCTCAGCCTGTTCCAGTAGCTATTAATAATAAATAATAATAATAACAACAACGGTATTTGTTAAGCGCTTACTATGTACCAAGCAAAACTACCTACTTAAAATAACCCAAGGCTGTTTCCCCACAGTTCCACCCTCCCTCCCCATGCCCAAGCTCTCCAGTACAGGTTGGTCAATCAATCACATTTATCGAGTGCTTACTGTGCGCGGAGCACTGTACTAGGTCTTAGGAGAATACAATATAAACAGATTTGGTAGACATGTTCCCTGCTCACAGGTCTTGGTTCTTCATTAATAACCATTACGGGGTGGTCACTGCCAGAAAAGTAAACCCATAAAACAAAAATCACTTTGTGGGCTTCTACATTGATTCCCCTTCAAAAGTGTTCACAGGAAAAATGTGTTTCAGTTTTCAGGGAAAAGGCAATTATTCTAACCATAGGTATTGCAAGGTCCAGCTTTAAAAAAAAAAAAATCCAGCTGTGCTCTTTCAGCCTCCTACCTCACCACCGGGAATCTAGACTCTGCGGCGGTCCACGTATAATGAATGGAATGGAATTAGAACCGAGCTGGCAATTCTGTTGCTAATCTGTAAGGAAGAAGAGACCGAGGCTGCCTCATCCATCTTCTCAGAGACACGCTAAGAGGGTGAAGATGGGATTCAGTCAGGAGACAGTGCCTGAAGACAACAGAGTGAGGAAGACGAAATTGGTTGGGCCCAGGTCTTGGGCTAGATCTTGTACGCTAACCAGCCCGTCTCCAAATTGTTACCTGGTGATCTTCATCCACAACACCTACTCTTGCACGTTAGTCTCTTCCATGTTGACCTTTAGGTATTTAATTTAATCCTGAGTAGAACGCGCGTACGCAAATACCCGAATCGTTCCCTGCACAAGTTCTCTAATATACACTGTGTAGCGATAATATAGTAACATATTTTATGCGGCATTCAACGTTTTGTAGGCTGAACCACTGTGAGCAGGTATAGGTGTACACCTGGGTACAGAGGCCTAGTGGAAAGAGCACGGGCCTGGGAGTCATAGGACCTGCGTTCTAATTCCAACTCTGACACTTGTCTGCTGTGTGATTTTGGGCAAGTCACTTCACTTCCCTTGCGACTCAGTTACTTCATTGTAAAGTGGGGATTAAGACTGCCCTATGTGGGTCAGAGACTGTGTCCAATCCAATTTGCTTCCATCCTCCGCAGTGCTTAGTACAGCGCCTGGCATACAGTAAGCACTTAAATACCACAATTACTATTATTACCTCATTTGTAAAATGGGGATTAAGTCCTACTTTCTTCTACTTAGACTGTGAGCCCCATGGGGCACAGGAATTGTGTCCACACCTGATTATTAGCTTGTGACTACTCCAGTGCTTAGAACAGTGCCCGGTAGATAATAAGTACTTAACAAATACCATTAAGAAGAAGATGTGTCTGACAGGCCTTTGGCTTTATGTGCTTCTTATTTAACTAGATTCTGTAGTCATTTACTCCAGATGTACTTAAACTCGACTAAAAGCCTTATCAAATGAGAGCCTAGGCAGGAGGGAATGACCCAACTATCGAGAAAGCCCTACATCAGAGTGCCGTTCCCAAACTCCCGCCTTCTCTATGACTGCTCTCCCCTGACCCTTCTACTTCCTTGTGGGGAGCAATGGGACAGAAGATCAGATAACTAACCACCATCCTTCTTGCCCTACAGCAAATTACATCATGGAAACATTTTGGGGCTTCTCTATCCTTCACCGAGACCTGACTTAACAGTTGCTCTGGCATCCGAGTACCCTTCGGTCTTTTAAGAGAGGGAAGGATTCCCAGGACAGAATGGAAAATTTCCTTCCCTGGAGCTCGTGGTACAGCACTAGCCTGCGGAGCAGCTCATGGTGGTGATGGAGGACGGGGAGGAAGCTGTCATCACAGAAGGAGTGGCAGAGAAGAGTTCGGGGGAAAAAGGCTGGCAGAGGCACCTGGAAGTGATCGGTTTCCTCAAACTATTTGCCTCGTGTAGATCCGATGCCCAAAGCACTGCTTTAAGTCTGCTAAGGCGACCATATTTAAAGACCTCTGTGTGTGGCGCTGTATTGTCCCTGGATCACAAAATGCTCAATAAATACCGCTGATTGATTGATTGTTCTGAGCAAGAAGTCATATATGGCAAGTCCAGGTTTCTCACAAAGTATTTCCACTGTTCCCGTCTTCGAGGCTTGTCTCTCCACAGCGTTCCCACCTCGGCAGTCCGCAGCCTCCTCTCTCCAACCCAGCAACTACTCTGACGGGCTTTGCAGGATCCGCCTTGCGTGAAATAACCTCGGCTAAAGGACGGCAACGACGATTAGTTTTGAAGCTCTGTTTCGTTCCTATTTATGAAGTGTTTTATCCGTATCCCATGCCAATGTCCACTTCTGAGTAGAAGCAGCGATAGCGAAGATTGCTATTTGCTATAGGATTGCCTTCCAACATCAATATTGACCTTCTGCCTCCTCCTGGCCTCTTAGAAAATAAACTAGGACCTTCACACTACACTCGACAACCGTTTGGTATTTAATTTAATCCCGAGTAGGACACGCGTATGCAAATTTATGAAATGCTCACTGCACAGCCCTCTAATATACACTATGGAAGAGTAATATATTAACATATTTGATGCAACGCATCCAAGGCATTGCAAGCTGAAACACGGAGTGGGTGCGGTTTTACATCTGGGTACCCAGGCAAAAAAAAAAGGGGGGGGGAGAAATGTGCAAATAATCCTCCATCATGACAAGCAGATCAAGCGGAGAGACCTAGTCAATGTTAGTGTGTCCTCAGAACATAGAAATCCATGGCTACACAGCCCAAAGACCTCAGTTCTGAGGAATGTAGGAAGATCACGGCACACCACCTCGATGCTGCTGAGAAAAGCAGCACAGATGGCTTCTCTTTCTAGGAGAAAATCCCAAAGCTTCATCTACTCAGAAACTTCTATAATCACGGGGCGAGGGGACGGGAGGTGGTAAAGAAAACAACTCTGGGTCAAGAACAGAACCTTCTAGAATGCTATGATTTAGACTGTGTCTCAGGCTTTAAAGAGTCAGGGCTGCAGCCAGAGCCCTGAGGGATCCTGCCAACGTTTACAAACAAGGAGGAATGGAGTTAAACCTATTAAGGTATTAAGGAAGCTAATATCACCTGCAAGAAAACAGGAGAGAATGTTGACGAGGACACTCCTGAAGCCCCTCGGTTCTCTTCATCACTGGCAAGATCCTGACCAGTCGTGGTTGCCGCACAACATCAACCACCACGTGGCCTGGGGAAGCGGCGTGGCCTAGTGGAAAGAGCACAGGCCCGGGACTCAGAGAACCTAGATTCTAATCCCAGCTCAGCCATTTGTCTGCTGTATGACCTTGGCCAAGTCATTTCACTTCCTCTGCGCTTCAGTTACCTCAACTGTAAAATGGGGATGAAATCCTGTTCTCTTCCCCATCTCAGAGTGTGAGCCTCATGCAGGACAGGCGCTGTATCCAACCTGATAAACTTGTATCTGCCCTAGCATTCATTCAGTCGTGTTTATTGAGCGCTTACTGTGGGCAGAGCAGCACTTAGAACAGTCTTTGATATACATTAAGCGCTTACCATATAGGATAAATTGTCCCGGGGATCTACGAAGGGGACAGAGAACAATACCAAGGTCTTCGCAAGGCTTTCAGAGGCGCTATTAGATGGCTTCAACTGGCAGCTACTAAATAAGTTTAAATGCTCAGAGAAGTTCATCAAGATCCCATGACTGCAATAGGACAATAGGGACAATTAGCTTGGGCTAGTGGAAAGAGGTCAGACCCGGGAGTCAGAGGACATGGGTTCTACTCCTGGTCTGTTGTGTGACCTCGGTCAAGTCACAACTTCACTGGATCTCAGCTACCTCATCTGTGAAATGGGGATGAAGACTGGGAGCCCCACACAGAACATGGACTCTATCCAACCCGATTAGCTTATAATAATAATAATTACGGTATCCGTTAAGCGCTTAACTATGTTCCAGGCACTGTACGAAGCGCCGGGGTGGCTACAAGCAGAATGGGTTAGACACAGCCCCTATCCCTCGTGGGACTCACAGTCTCAATCCCCATTTTATAGATGAGGGAACTGAGGCTTAGTGAAGTGAAGTGACTTACCCAAGGTCACACATCAGACGAGTGGCGGAGCTGGGACTAGAACCCGTGACCGACCGACTCCCAGGCCCATGTTCTATCCCCTACTCCATGCTGCACACAGTACAGCAACTGGCACATAGTAAGTGCTTAATTCCATAAAAACCCCCAAATTTTTTTACAGTACCCAGTGAAAATTTGGTAGGCCCACAAGTGGCATTAGTGGGATGTGTACCTACTGGCAGAGAAGGCTGTGGTAGAAAGATCGGGCTTCCTAACCTAAATGGTGGTCATTAAAACTTAGCACTAGATAGAGAAGCAGCGTGGCTCAGTGGAAAGAGCCCGGGCTTGGGAGTCAGAGTTCATGCGTTCGAATCCCGGACTCTGCCACTTGTCAGCTGTGTGACCGTGGGCAAGTCACTTCACTTCTCTGTGCCTCAGTTCCCCCATCTGTAAAATGGGGATCAACTGTGAGTCTCACGTGGGACAACCTGATTACCCTGTATCTCCCCCAGTGCTTAGAACAGTGCTCTGCACATAGTAAGCGCTTAATAAATACCAACATTATTATTATCTCAAAAACAAACCAAAAAACCCAAGAGTTTTTGTTGAATGGGTATCAGAAGGAACAGCCTTATCCAGTGGGAAACAGATCCATCCCATCATGACGCCGGGCTCTCCCCCTCTGTTTATTCGAGTGAAATTTCCGGAGTTCCATGAGCCTGAATGAAATCCCAATGTTAAGCCCCTCACTAGCCTTGTAGAGGCTGTAAACACTGCACTTATGTGCAGCAGGGACCTGCTTCATTTCTTCAAATCAAATCTGGACAACGGAGGGGTCATCTAAAGCAATGGGTAACAGAAATGGAACCAGTCACTGACAGATGAGTTTAGCTGTGGGGGAGTCTGGTCATTCCCATGTAATGCTACACTTGAGTAGATTCTCAGTGAAACCCTCTGGAAACTCCTAGCCTATCCTCCGAAGGAACGGTCCCCATTTTGAAACAATTCCCACCTCCTTGAGACTGGTGAGTGTCCTGGCTATGGAGTCACACGGGTCACGGAAACTTCATGAATTAGAGGAAGTCCCTGACTTCTCTCCGCCTAACCGTATCTCTTCTCTGAGTCAGGGGGCGGTGGTAGGACATTCTCCCTGCTATTTCTTACAGCCACACCTCTCGTGGACATCGGTAGCCGACATCTGTGAACTTGTGGGAGACCTCTTTCTCCAGCCCGTGCGGACACTGCCTTCATCTGAGTCACTCAAGGACACTGGGGCAGTCATTTTCATTTTTCCCAAAGGGCGGTGAAATATGTGTTTCGGAAAATAAAACAAGTTTTGTGGATTTTGTAAACAGGATCGAAAATCACAGGGTCCCCTTTCAAAATAATACAGCCCGTTAAAAAAAAAAAAGTTTCAAAACTCCAAGGAGAGGGTGAGGGGAGAAGGACAGGGTTATAACAAATAACTTCTGCCCTACCATCTATAAACACAGATGACAGTGATGAGTTTCCCAAGGTGCTGAACCAGTGCATTAACTAATCAACTGATGAGACAGTACAATAAATAAAGCTAAATGTGGTTTAGGGAATCCAGCAGGACAGTTGGAGTTCTGATTTAATCAATGATATTTATTGAGCACTTACTGTGCACAGAGCACTGTACTAAGTGATTAGGAAAGTACAACGGATTTGGAAGAAGTAATCCCTGCCCACAAGGAACTTAGAGTCTAAAAACCGAGGCTTTAAATATCAGGCCACACAGAGGAGAAAGGGTGGGGAGGAATCCAGTACCACACTCCAGAATTACTTCTGGAAGAGAATGAATGAGAATAGTAAATCCCAGATTTGTATCCTCCCTGTTACATTATAAAACACTGACATATTTAACTGTGAATACGTCACACTCATATGGTTCCATGATTAGGATTCAGTTTCTTCATTTCTAACCGCCGAAATTGACGCCGGGCCAACTGGGTGCTCGGTAGCGACTGAGCATCAGCCAGCTCCTTTAAACACTCGTTGCGGCCTTCAGCCGAGAATGCCAGGGGGAAGAGGGGTTCGGGGGTTGTTCGGCCCAAACAAACCCCGCAGGGGTTTTTCCCTACTTTCCCGGGCATGGAGATCTGAGCTTAACCTCCCAGTGGAATTTAACCAGGAGCCTCAACTGGGTCCACTGCCCCCTCCTCCCCCTCAACCCCCCTTACCGGCCTCAACTCCAGCAAGGCCCATGGCCAGCAGAGTCAGTGTGCGTGCGGCTACAGGGCACCGGCGTATTCTGGTGTTCTTCTGTGGGAAGACCCGAGATAGCAACGGCGGAAAGGATGACAGCAGGTCATCCCTGAAACACAGCGGCAAATTCTAAACGATAGCAGCTCCCTTTCTGTTTTGATCCACCGATCCCCAAGCAGATGGAGGGCGAGGCCCTAATGGTTGATTTCTGCCCTTTGGTTTGGGAGAGTGGGATGCCTCTGCTAAATTTCCTATACGGTATTTGTATTTAGGGCAGCCTTTGGAGAAAAATATCCCAAACGTGTTGCTAACTGCAGCAAACGGAAACCTCCATGCTGCCTGCCTCGTAATCTCGGTGATAAGTGCGAGCTGTGAGAGAAGAGTCACAACCCACTGTGTGTTGGAAGGCAATGTGGAGGGGGGGTGACAGTCTCAGAGTGATGAAGAGCTCCCCTCTCCCACGTCACATTTCCCACTGGCGCTGTACAGGCTCGGTTCGCCCATCAGTCCCTCTGGCAACTGCCCCTCCCTCAAACACTTTGCTCAAGAGACCAGTGGTGCCGGTATCTATCCGGACACTTCGAGGTCAGCCCCGAGCGGTCTATGACTAAACTCTTGGCGGGCCTGGAGCAAGTTATCCAGTCAGCCCCAGGTACGGACACAACCTCTGAGGTGAACGGCACTTAGCCGCTCATCTCTATCCCAGGGACTCCAGCAATCCCTGCTAGATAATTTGACAAGATGAATCCTGTGTGCTTCTGATAGGATGGGTTGTTCCATGTGGAGTCAGGGCTTAGGGGGACTTTTCCTCCAAGGTTTCAGCCTCAAGGTGACATGAATGTCCTTAGGATGACATGAGGTATTCAGCCTCTGAGGCTCTGGCCTACAACATTTCACATTCGATATGCATGTCCTTAAAAAAAGGAGGGGCCCGAAAGAAACGTTCAGTGGACTATGCAGGCAAATGAACACGAGAAGCAGCGTGGTCTAGTGGATAGAGTGAGGGCCTGGGAGTCGGAAGGCTCTGGGTTCTAATCCTGGCTAAGCCACTTATCTGTTGTGTGACCTCAGGCAAGTCACTTGATTTCTCTGTGCCTCAGTTACCTCATCTGTAAAATGGGAATTAAGACTGCGAGTCCCATGTGGGACGGGGACCGTGACCATCCTTGTATCTATCCCAGTTCCTGGTACATAGTAAGCACCAATACCTTAAAAGAATCAGTTTATCATTCTAGGCAAAAAAGACTCAGTGAAGAAGTGTTTCTCCATGGTTGACGGTATGACCTAGTCATTAGTCATTAGTCACAGATTTTAGGGTTTTCCCACAATCATGGCCATCGCCTGGCACAAAATAAGCGCTTAACAAATACCATCATCACAGAGGAGTGTCTCTCCATAGTTTATACTCCAGCCTATCTGATTTCCATGTCAGACAGTGGGATTATATCTTCTCTTGGGAACAACCCCAAACCTTCTTCTCGAAACTAAGCTTTTCCTCAACCAATCGTATTCTTTCCCTTTAAGCAACAGACTGCTGCTGAGGAGGGGACACACAGAAATTCTAAGACCACACACAGCCATAGACTCGACTCCTAAACCCAGCCAGACACTTGGATGTGTGTGCTGTTGGGCACTTGGGGCTGTGGGGGTGGAAGTGTGAGTAGAGATGATTAAGTGGCACTCATCGCCATTACTGCACAAACGAATCAAGTCCCTGACCTTCCCACCACAGCCTACATGAACTGCTCCTTCTTGGCTTTTCAACTACCACACCCACTTCTTTCATCTCAAATATAGAGGATAGCTCCTTTCAATATATACCCACAACATTCTATATGTGCCCATTTCCCAGAATTTGTGGAAATCTGTGTTCTGTGTCCAGAGAAGATTGAGAAGCACCGTGGCCTAGTGGAAAGAGCATGCTTTAACAAATACCATTTAGTAAAAACCCACGACACACCTCCGACCCCCGCCCCGCCAAATCAATCATTACATTTCACTGGCAACTAGGAGTGGCCAGACTATTAAGGGCAACGTAGAATCCCACGGCTAGAGGCTTCTTGAGAGATTGTCTACTTTAAGAACTGTAACACTGCTTTTGTCTGGAAAAGCCATATTAAATGAAACTTTTAAGAAGTTGTTTAAAGGCCAGCCATACAATTTAAATAGAGAAGAGGTAAGAAACAAGAAACCAGATTTTTCAGGGAAGACAGTTCCAGGCCTGGATAGATGGGTGAAAAATCAAGAGCCGAGGTACAGCTGGAAGGTGAGCTCAGAAGCAACAGAGAGTAAGGTAGGAAGTAGCTGAACTGTACCGATGGGAAGAGTCGGAGGAGAGCCTTGAAGCCAATCATGAGGCAATTCTGCTTGACGTGGAGGGGAACGGGAAGCCAAAGAGGTATGAACGGTTCTTCGAAGAGATTATCTGTCCCTCCTAGAGTGGGGAGGGCCTGGCATCAGATACAGACAACAGTCCAGCCACGATATGACAAGATCCAGTGTGGCCTAATGGAAAGAGTCCAAGCCTGGGAGTCAGAGGACATGAACTCCAGTCCAGGCTCTGCCACCTGTCTCCTGTATGACCTTGGGCAAGTCACTTCACTTCTCTGTGCCTCAGTTACCTCACCTGTAAAATGGGGATCAAGGCTACAAGCTCCATTTGGGACAAGGGCTTTGTATCTGCCCCATTGCTTACGGCAGTGTCTGGTATATAATAAGTGCTTAACAAATACCATTCAAAAAAAAATGAAGAAGAAACTGGCCCAGGACATAGGCAGTTTGGGTGGAGAGGCATGAGGGGATACTGGAAACACTGAGTAGAATGAAAAAATGGCATGATTTAGCAAGAAACTGAATCGGCGAGGATGGAAGGAAACGAAGGATGCACTGGCCGTTTTCCAAATGTCACCCTCGGCGAAATCTGTTTATTTATTCAAGAAGCATCCATTATCTTTCACTTTGGGTGAATATTCACACTCAACATTTAACCTTTGAATTACACTCTTAAATTAAAGTCAGCGGTAAAAGCTATCCATTTAGATGAACAACGATTGAGGAATTAGGCCAAAGTGTCCCTACTGAACCTTCTCCAAGTCAGAGCTGGGAAGAAGTTAGGCAGAAACTTAGGCACAATTACCATGAGGAGGCCATCAGTGAAGGGGGACCCGACGCAAATCCAGGCTGTTAATGTGTCCTCTAACATCTCTAAATAGTCAGGAGCCCAGTGCCTGGGACTTTGGGAAGGCAGGAGGTGAGGCATCCACAGGAAGCAGAGTAAGGAGGTAGAGTGGATAAAGCACGGGCCTGGGAGCCAGAAGGTCATGGGTTCTAATTCAGGCTCTACCACTTGTCTGCTGGGTGACCTAGGGCAAGTCACTTAACTTCTCTGTGCCTCAGTTCCCTCATTTGCAAAATGTAGATTAATACTGTGAGCCCCATGTAGGACATGGACTGGGTCCAACCTGATTAGCTTCTATCTACCCCAGTGCTTAGTACAATGCCTGGCACATAATAAGTACTTAAATACTATTTTTTTTTTTTTAAAAAAAGGCAGTGATTCAATCCTGTAGGTACCAAGGCCTGGATCACAAGGCTTTAGAATGACTAATAAAGGCTCAAATTCAAAACAGAGTGTGTGCAGCAGTCTTACTGACCTGGGTCAGAATAGATCATATTAGATAACATTCTGATCTGTGTCCTCTAAGCTTATGCTCAATTCACTCAGTCATGTATTAAGAGTCTCTCCTTGACAGTCAGGTTTGTTTGCCCCCAGTAAGATCCTGTTCACAGACTTCCAAACGGGAGCTGAATAGAGATTTCCAATCCATTTCTAGCATACCTGTTTATCAGAGAAAATAGCAGCACTGCTGATAAGATGCAGAAGTGGAAGTTCGTGATGGGGGGAAAAAAAAAATGGTGAGGGCAGACAACAATCCCATTAGCAATAGCAACGATTCCAGCATGGAAAGGCAAAATGTTTCAACCTTTGGGAGAGATTTAATTTCATCTTGATATTTGCAGGTCCATTAAACTGACAGCTGAGTGTTAGAGGAAAAAAAAAAACCACTTCAAATCCTAGAACAAATGCTTCTTCATGAGGGAGATTTATTAAAATCTCTTACTCATGCCCGATCATTACTTCATACAGCCTTCTTTCTAGTACCAATCTCCAGAAAAAGGCAAAATATTTGCTGATTTTTGAAAAAGTTAGCTGCTACTAAAACCGCTCCATGAGGATCTTTATTTTTCCATACAGCAAAACACTTTTAGATCATGGGAGACTCCATGAATCTATCTCCTAAATGCACCTTGGTACTCTTGGTTTTACGAGATTTTTGCAGCTTAAAAAAGCAGACGTGTCCATTCAGCATGTGGAGGATGGGGAGGGGAAGGTCAGCAGAGGCTAGACATTTTAAGTATCAATCATAGTTCTTAAGCACTTACTGTGTGCAGAGCACTGTACTAAAGCACTTGGGGGAGTACATTATAACAGAGTTGGTAGACACGTTCCCTGCATACAAGTACAAGATACATATTCCCTGTCCTCAAAGAGCACACAGTCCAATGCGGGAGACAAAATACTATTTACTAATAGGGGGTGAAAGCAGTAAAATTGAAAATGAAAATCCAAAGATGATGTACACAAGTGCTCGAGACAGTAATCAGATGCATAAGTGCTAAGACTGTTGGCTTGACAAGACCTTAAGCTGGTTGTGGACAGGGAATGTGTCCCATATTGTTATTCTGACCTCTCCCAAGCGTTCAGTACAGTGCTCCGCACACAGTAAGTGCTCAATAAGTACGATCCACTGGCAAGATTAGGGTGTGATTTATTTAAGGAAGGCTTGCTGAAAGAGGAGGGATTTCGGAAGGCCTCTGAAGATGGGGAGAGCTGTGGTCTGGTGGATTTGGCAGGGAAGGGAATTCTAGGCTGGAGGAGCAAGGGGAAGAAGTTGGGACAGAAAGGGATGTCGAGGAGGTGAGCTTGTGAGAAAACGAAACGGAGCACATTATCTTTAATGCTATTTGTTAAGTGCTTACTATGCGCAGGCACTATACTAAGCGCTGGGATAGATATACACTAAGCAGGTTGGACACAGTCCATGTCCCACATGGGACTCACAGCTTTAATCCCCATTTTATGGATGAGGTAACAGGCACAGAGAAGTTAAGTGATTTGTCCAAGGTCCCACAGCAGACAAGTGGAAGACCTGGGATTCGAACCCAGAATTTCTGACTCCCAGGACCGTGCTCTATCCACTAGGCCATGCTGCTTCTCAACTTTTCAACTTCTCAACTTCTCACGAGAATAGGGTTGGGTCAGGAGAAGAGGATGACCTTCTCCGCTGGTCCGCACTGGATACAGGCCTCTCCCTTCACCCTCCGGCCCACACTATTTTCCACTGGCTTGTCTCACCTCCACCCCATGTCATATACCCCAAAGCAGCCACAGCCAACAACTGTTGCTTTGCTTCCCAGATGAAAAAACTCTTCAAACCCTTCAGAAATCCTTGGAAGAGGCACCTTGTAGAGGGGCTGAACGGGCAGCAGAGTGGACCGTTGTCATCCGGGATGCAATTCTCTGGCTAAAGCAAGCACCCACCGGTTTTAAGCAGAGGATGATTGGGAGGGGATGGGAGTTTTAGCACCGGAGATCCCCAGATGGAGAGTTTGATTTCATAATGTTAAATTTGTAGGGGTTGTTTTTTCCAAGTTCCTTAAAGGTGATCAGCAAGATTCAGAAGTGATGCGTCTTTAATCGGCAGAAAGTCCGTCAGTGACTGAGGCAGTTGTCTCTAAAGCACAGATATTGCTTCAAGATAGTATGACCCCAAACTGACTTCTCTCAGAACTGTAAACTCGTCCTCTAGATTGTAAGCTCACTGGGGGCAGGGAATGTGTCTGTTTATTGTTCTTTTGTACTCTCTCAAGAGCTCTGCACACCGTAAGCACTCAATAAACATGATTGACTGACTCGTTCTCTAGGAAAGCCCTACACTCCCTTTTTCTTGAGGAGAGCAATTTTCACACGGTACTGAGAAACATTCTTCTCTCTTTAATTTACTCCTAGCTTAAACAACGTCTTCCTACCACCAGCTGCTTATCAGTTTACTTAGTCCGGCATTTTGAATTTCTCAAGATGGCAAAAATGTTTCTGGTGTTCACTTGGTCTGGTGCTTCCTCCTTGTCAGTTATATCCCAGATGACTATCATTATGTGTTAATCTCCTTCAAGAATATCCATAGTGTGCTAGGAACCATATGGAACAGAGAGAACAAATGGGTCAGATTACTCCCGAGGAAATTTGGGCATTTGCCTAGTTGCCTGATGGGTGCATATTTTCAAAGCAGTAGGAAAGGAGTGAGGAGGGGGCCTTCCCTCAAGCCCATCCCCTAATAATATCACCTGGCTTCCAAAGGCTCATTCCAGGATTCCAGAGCTAACAGCCTGCCCATCCAGCCAGTGAGGCGGAATTAGTCTCAACCTTTGTGTTTCACACAGATGGTACTTCTTGGTCAAGAGGGAAGAATTGGGTCCATTATTAATCATGCCTTTGCTGCTACTAGTAACAATAAGTGGTATTTGTTAAGCTGCATGGCAAAGTGGCTAGAGCCCAGAAGGTCGTGGGTTCTAATCCCGGATTTGCCACCTGTCTGCTGTGTGACCTTGGGCAAGTCACTTCACTTCTCCAGCCCTCAGTTACCTCACCTGTAAAATGAGGATTAAGACTGTGAACTCCACGCGGGACAGGGACTATGTCCAACCCAATTCGCTTGTATCCACCCCAGAGCTTATTACAGTGCCTGATTTAAAGTAAGAGCTTAACAAATACCATAATTTTTTTTAAGTGCTTTACTATGTGTCAGGCCCCCTACTACCCACTGGGGTAATTTCAAGATGATCAGGTTGGACACAGTCCCTGCCTCACATGGGGCTCAGTTGCAACCCCCATTTTACAGATGAGGAAACCAGGGACAATGAAGTGACTTGCACCATGTCACACAACAGACAAGTGGCAGAGCTGGGATGGGTAAAGAATTTATAATTGGGTGGAGAGCTCACACTAAACTCAAAAGAGGATGGGTCATATGATACCTCAAGAGGCCCTCTAGGAAAGATAGAGAGGTGGGAGAAAGGTGATTAGGAGACAGGAATAGGCCAAGTTTTAACAGAAAACAACCTCCTTACATGGAAATAAACCAACAGCTAGCTAACTCAAACAGTAAACAAATATAGGCAGTGTGGCCTAGAGGAAAAACCTCTGGGTTGGGAGTCAGGAGCCCCGAGTTCTAGTCCCAGCTCTGTCACTCTCCCAATTACACTGTAAGCCCGTCAATGGGCAGGGATTGTCTCTATCTGTTGCCGAATAGTACATTCCAAGTGCTTAGTACAGTGCTCTGCACATAGTAAGCGCTCAATAAACACTACTGAATGAATGAATGCTGTCTGACCTTGGGGAAGTCTCTGGCCTCAATCTCCTCATCTGTAAAATAGGAATACTCCCTCCCTCTTAAAAAGTGACCGCGCAGACCATCTTTTTATCTTGTTACCACCCCAGCTCTTAGCACATAATAAGCACTTAATCAATTCTCCTTAAGTGAACAAGGCATACTTCCTGTTTGTGAAATACCCCTAGAGGGACTCTGTAGAGATGTCCTTTGGTACGAAGGGTTTCGAGGATGGGGAGAGGTGCGGTCTTTCAGATATGAAGCGGTAGGGAGCTCTGGCAGGGAACAAGAGGTTGAGGGTGAAGATAAGGAATAGTGAGAAGGAATGACGAGTGTGAGCTGAGGTGTAGTGGAGAAGAGAATGGTAAAGTAGAGGGGAGAGAGCTGATGGAGTGCTTTAAAGACCCAACTGTCCAGAGAGGAGCCATTGGTGACTTTTGGAGGAGTGAGGAGATGTGCAGACAATCATTTCAAGAAAAACAATTCCATTGGAATCGGCAGAAAACATTTATCGGCATTACATTGACACTGATAATTTAGTTCACCACGACCACCAACAAATCTTTCCGGAGCCACCACAGTAGGCAGGGTGCCCAAATCACTCTAAAGAGCCCAGGGGAAGGAAAACCAAAGAGATAAACACTACCCTCCACTGTGCTGAGTTTGGGAAGGATTCTTTCGGTGACGAACAACGTGCAGAATCTCAATCGTCTCTAAATTCCAGCTCAACTGTACCTGCTCAGATGGAATTTAGCAATGCCATAGAGGCAGAAATAACACTAATAGCACTTCCAAGGCATGATAACTCAAAATCAGAAGCCTCCTCCGGGCCCACTTGTCCACTGCCCAGTTTGTGCACACGAGACAATTATATTGCACTTGGCTGTTCCTTAACAAATCTGTTTTCCCTCCATTGAAAATGTTCATTTCACTCCAAAATTAGGACAGTTGCTTCAGTAGTTGAATCCCAGGCCTAATCACAGGATCCAGGGCTGGATGGGATTTGGTGAGATTATTTAGTCCATTAAATACCATAAAATAAAAATCCCTCTGCCCTTGGGGTCTGGTCACACTAAAACACATTGCAGACAGAGGAGAATCTTTCTTCTTAATGAACTCTAGACATGGAGATTTCCCAACTACCTACTTTGGGGTTACCAGCCAGCTGAACATTAATGAGGGCAGCTGCGGCTGAAAGCACAAGGGTACTGACACACTGAAGTCCAGCCTCCCTCCCCTTATGGGATTCATGAGTATCATGGAATTTTTCAGGCTAGATGGGAACAAAAAACTTTAGCTCCATTAATCCTTTTGGTGGCAGCATGAACATTTGCGTGGATTTATGGGTGACTGGTGACTCTTCCCAGCAAGGGCTCCACTCCAGCATTCTTGATGCATACTTCTTGCTTAGAGCTAATCTAAAACCCTCAGGCTGCGCTTCAAGCCCATGTCACCTGCTCAGGACCCACTGAGAAATGAGTGTGGAACAGTTTAGTAAATGGGCCAAAAGCTCCTTCCTAAAGCCCATGTCACCTGCTCAGGACCCACTGAGAAATGAGTGTGGAACAGTTTAGTAAATGGGCCAAAAGCTCCTTCCTAATCATCCAATGGCCCATATCAGTTGGAGGCCACAGAGTAGCCCCAGAGGAAAGGCCCTACCAAGACAGTGACATTCCAGGGGATAGCACCTCTTTAGCTAGGGTGACCCTACAAATGTCACACATGCAGAAAATTCAGATGGCCCAAATGTTTTTAAAACACACCTGATTTATCATTGAGCAGTTGCAGGGAGGATTCTCCCAGGACAAAACTCTTCCACCCTGACAGAATTTTACTCCAGTGACTTTCCAGCTGCCTTACCTTTAGGAAAGTAATTCACCTAGGTACAGATGCTTAAGGGGTTCCCTGTCAGCCAGGTGGATGACATCCACTTTTTTTTTGGAATTAGGCTCTCTACTTCAGTATATTTGCCAGAGAAGTAGTTCATTCATTCATATTTAGTGAGCACTTACTGTGTGCACAGCATTGCACTAAGTACTTGGAAAGTACAATTCAGCAAGAGATAGAGACAATCCCTACCCAACAGTCTAGAAGGGTGAGTAAGACAAATAAACAAAACAAGTAGATGGGCATCAGTAGCATCATAGTTCTACTCTCTCCTTCCTAGATCATATTCCACAATTTTCCTGGAGCCTTTTCCACATGTCAAGTTTGCCCTCATCAACACAGCCCCCTCTGGTAGACCTCACTGCTGTTGCTGGGTCAGTTATCCCGGCCGCCGAGCCCAGATCCTGGGGCCGCAGATGATGAGGAGACAAGCCTGAACCAAGACAAGGGATGAGGGGGAAAGTAGAAGTGAATGTGTGGGGGAGAGGAGGGAGGAAAGGGACACAGAATAAGATTTAAAAGGTAACTTCAAATTAATCCTTGATATACCACCCCTGCTTTTCCTCCCACTAACCTGCAACACTTTCAGATATAGCATTTTTAAACATTCACTCACCTATATATCCACTTTCCTTCGGTAAATCATTTTAGCATCTGCTCTCACTGCTAGATTGAGAGTGGGGATTACACCTACTAACTGCTCCCAAACACTTCATAGCGATTGCTACCTTCAGCAGACCTTCAGTAAAGGCCACTGGTTGGTTGACTGATTGAAACGAAGAACCGCCCTAGAGGAGGCACTCATGGGATTTTAAATCAGTTAAGTCTTCTATTTGATGAAGCTGGGACCAGGTGTGAGAAATGCACCCTGGGATAACCCCTCCCTTTTTTTAAAAAAAAAAAATTACACACCTTCCAAGAGCTAAAGGACTCTCAGCCTAACCTAGGGAAGATGAGTTCTAAGATCTCCCTGTCACTCAGCAAATATACTGACCACAGTGAAATCCAAAGCAAACATTGACATTTTCTCCTTTAGAAATGCTGTTCTTTGATGATCAAATTGGGGCAGCTGCCAGCAGATTGCCAAGTTGCTTCTTATTTTCTGTTGTTGATATGAAGATGCTGGTCATCAACAGAACAGCTGCAAGTGATGTCCCAGCAAATCACAAGTCCTTCCTCATTTCCTTTGACGGGAGGAATTTTATCCCACCAGGCTGGGGCACAGGAGCTTAAGTAGGAATTACTCTTTCTTAGCTTTACTCCTCACTTGCTGGATGACTTCAGGTCTGGGCATTTAACCTCTATGGGCTTTATTTTCCCAAATGTAAAATGAGGAGCACAACGTGCATACATCTTGAAGTTTCTTGGAGAACAATTACTTTATAGTTGGGCATGGTTTGCAAAATGTTTAGGCTCGGGAGGCCGGAGGATGACTAAGAGGACCTCTTCAAGTCTCCTCCAGCTCCATGAGTCTGTGATTCGGCTCCTCTCGTGTTCACGGACTATTCTATCCCTTTTTAGCCTTTCCAGCCCCATCTGCACATGTGGCTAAAATAAATTCACCTTTAGTGACACCATTTTACAATGCACAGGATGTACATTATATCTACTATCATCATCATCAGTGGTATTTATTGAGTGCTTGCTGGATGCAAACACCATACTAAGTGCGTGGGAGAATCCAATACGACTGAGTTGGTAGCAATGTTCTCCGCTCGCAACGAGCTTACAGTCTACTACCCTAGAGGGATAACTCGACCCAACTTTAAAGCCTTATTGAAGGCACATCTCTGCCAAGAGACCTTCCCTGACTAAGCCTTCACTTCCTTTTTCCCCCGCCTCTCGTCTGCATCCCCCCGATCCGTTCCCCTTATCTGACTACTCCCTCGGCCCCACAGCCCTTATGTAAATACCTGTAATTTATTTATGTCTATCTCCTCCCTAGACTGTCGGCTCTTGGAGGTTAGGGAATGTGTCCGCTGTGTTATTATACTATGCTCTCCAAGCGTTTAGTACACTGCTCTGCACCCAGGAAACGCTCAGTGAACACCATCGATTAGTAACAGAATTCTACCTCTATTGTAGTGTAGTCTCCCAAAGACTTAGGTCAGTGCTCTGCACACAGTAAGAGCTCAAATAGCATTGAGTGATTGATTGATTCACCTCCCACAAGTTGGGCCAAAGTACCCTAGCTAGCCTCACGGTGGGGACCTGCTTGTAACTTCCACTTTGTCTTGTTGCTTTTGCCATTAGAACCATTAAAACTAAAAAAAATGGAAGCTCTCTGCCCCTACTATTCCTGGACTGAGGGTCTGGGTCTCCAAAGCAGAACACCAATATTCCCACGTGGGCAGGACAGTGCGGTGTTTTTTTTTAAATGCCGCCTGTTAAGCCCTTACTATATGTCAGGCACTCTATCGAGTGCTGGGATAGATAGAGTTTAATCGGGTTAGACACAGACCCTGTCTCACACAGGGCTCACAGTTTAAGTCCCCATTTTACAGATGAATAACTGAGAGACAGAGAAGCGAAGTGCCTTGCCTGAAGTCACACAGCAGACAAAAAGTGGATGCAGAATTAGAAGCCGGGTCCTTCAGATTACCTGGACGTGGGGACCCCCGCACTGTCACTTCCCCCTTGCCCTCTGAGTTCCGCTCCGGTTTCCCCAATCTCCTTGGGGTTAGCGCCTTAGTAGAGCTCACATAGCAACCACTGACAAGGAACTCTTACATGTTAGCTTTCGTTAAAGCATTTAATTGTCAAAAGGAGTGAGATTAAAACATATTCCTACTTTGTCAGGCAGCCTACTCAGTGCCGCAAAGTGGCACCAAAACAATTTCCCACGTCTTCCTTGAGCTGCTGTGCTGTTCTGCCAACGCTGGCTATTTTTTTTTTTTTCTTTTGCTGAGCTGGTCCTCACATCTGCCTTTTATTGGCTGACGAGTTGAAAGGAAAATCTTCACAGCTGAAAGACGGCAGCCACAGACCCAGACAATCACAGTGAACAGATCTGCATTTCCAAAGATGCTCAAAATGATGATTTGGGATGCAATTTCTGGGAGCGGCTAGGTATTCTTTGCATCAGATGGCAGGCTGGCATCTCTGCCAGCACAGAGGCGGGATCCTGTGGAGAAAGCCAGCTGGGCTGGGCATGTGATGCTAGTGGAGGCTTCCAAGATGTCCAAACTGTTGCAGTGTGACAGGTTCTGGAGGAGAGTGATCAGACCCTGGGTAGGAGAATAATCCCCATCTCCAGGGAGCTAAAACTCAGCACAGGTTGGGGTTTATTTTTAATTCTCTCGGCATCCCCTCAAAGGTGGGGCAAATATTATTAACCTAATTTTACACTTGACGTGAGACTGAGTGAATCAATCAATCAATTGTATTTATTGAGTGCTTACTGTGTGTACTAAGTGTTTGTGAGGGTACAGTACAACAGAGTTGGGTAGACACATTCCCTGTCCACAGTAACTTGTCCCGGGTCACCTAGTAAATGGAGGGGGCAACTGGGAAGAGGATCCCCAGTGCCCTCTCCCCTCTCCCCGACTTACTGCTGGAGCTAACCAAAATCCATTTCAAAGATCGCAGTCTTACCACGAGATACATCATGACCCTGGTCTGTAAATTGCCATGGTTGTTGAAGGAAAGCTAAGTTTGCGCAGATCCTGCTGTAAAGAAAAAGGGATATCAAATGGATGCCAAGGTCCATCAGGTCTTTCTCTTCTTCATGATCGGTTTCCCACATTCGATAAAGAGAGGACAAGGAAGCAGGCCAGCTGACCCCAGCCTAGCAGATGCTCTGGCCGCAAAGGACGGGTCCAGGGGAAGGTGGGAGATGGAGGAGACAAAAGTTGTCAGGGGGAGGAGCTATCACTCACCCAGGGGATCAATCTCAATCCATCGAAGGTATTTATTGAGTGTATACTACGTCCAGAGCACTGTACTAGGCGCTTGAGTGAGTACAGTGCAACAGAGTTGGTAAACGCATTATCTGCTCACGACGAGTGTAAAGTCTAGAGGAGATGAGTGTACTTGCCTAAACTAGACCTGTAGAATGTCCTTTTTTATGGCATTTGTTAAACGCTTACTACGTGCCAGGCCCTGAACTGAACACTGGGATAGATATTCATTCATTCATCCAATAGTATTTATTGAGAGCTTACTATGTGCAGAGCCCTGTACTAAGCGCTTGGAATGTACAAATCGGTAACAGATAAGAGACAGTCCCTGCCCTTTGACGGGCTTACGGTCTGATCGGGGGAGACGGATAGGAGCTACTCAAGCTGTCCTAAGCACTGGGGTAGATACAAGCTAAGCAGGTCGGACATGGGGCTCACAAATCTTAACCCCATTTTACAGATGAGGTAACTGAGGCACAGAGAAGTGAAGTGACTTTCCCAAGGTCACCCAGCAGACAGGCGGCGGAGCTGGGATTAGAACCCAGGTCCTTCTGACTCCCAGGACCGTGCTCTACCCACTAGGCGTGGCTGGCCTTCCTATTTCTGCGGTATGCAGTCATTTTTAGGATCGTTTTTCTAGCACACAGCTTCAGTACCAACCTATGAGAGTTTAGGTGACTACCAGTTGTACGAGCAGAACCACAGATACCAATACACTAACTCTGCTTCTTTATCATTCACCAGCTGTCCTTAGTTGGGTGGTTACAGCTGCAAAAGAGGGGATTTTCATTTTAATTACGATGACTTTGTGCTCCATAATGTGTCCATTTTGATGTGGCCAGAGTGTTTGTTATTTCCATGCAATTTCAGATAACACTCTCCTCACTGAAGTTATGAAATGATTCACGGTTTTGTTGGAGTTGAAGTCGACCCAAACCATTCATAATTGCGAACAATCTCTGTTATTGTTCTAGAGAAAACTCCAAGGCATCTGCGCAGACCAAAAACACATGGCTAAATAATTCCAGTTTGGAAACTAAACTGCTGTTTTTGCCCGGAGTAAAATGAAAACAGATTGATTTTCAGGGAAGTCGTGTGGCCAGTTGGTTAGACTAATGGAGCGTCAGTCACGTCTACTGGATTCTGAGCTGACTGCCACTGCTGAGTTGCGGTTCACCAACTCCCAAAATGACGACAGGAGAAGATACCCACCGCAGCTTGGGAGTGGTGGGTAAAAACAAAAAGGAAAAGAAACACACCCGCCCCTAGTAGGAGGTAAGAAATTAGAACTATTTACCCCAGGAAACTGTGCCGGTCAAAAATATCGGCACGTTCCAGAAAGGCTTGAACGAATTGACCGGAGACCCATAATGGTTACCGGAGAGGAAGCGAGGGGTGGTGATGGTGGTGATGGGGGGCGCTTAGGGAGGGTAAGTGGCCCATCCCTAATCGTTCAACGAATCAACGGCATTCACTGAGTCCTTACTGGGTGCAGACCACCCTATGAAGCCTTTGGAAGAAGACGACTGAGTTGGTGGACGTGATCCTTTCCCTCTAGGAGCTTACCATCTACTGGCTGTGAAGGCAGGGCACCATCGGATGTTTCTGCAAGCATCCTATAGCCTTTTTCAGAGAGAGACTATTGGGCTGATTGGCCTTTTGTTTGGCCCTGGATTGGGGATTTTTTGTTGTTGTTGTTCTCATGTTTTTAAAACCTACAATCCCTAGCTATAATGCTCTCCTTTTAGCACTTTTCCATGAGGGCACTGATTCCTTTTTCGCTCCGCTTTGTTTTTTTCATGGTGTTTGTTAAGCACTGACCGTGTGCCAGGCATTTTACCAAGCGCTGAGGTAGATAGAAGATAATTGGGTTGGACACAGTCCCTGTCCCACATAGGGCTCAGAGATTTAATCCCTATTTTACAGCTGAGGTAGGCACAAAGAAATTAAGTGTAGGGAAGCAGCATGGCCTAGTGGAGGGAAAAAGAGCCGGTCTAGTTGAGGGAGAACGAGGCTGGGAGTCCAGAGGACCTGGGTTCTAATTCTGACTCTGCCACGTGTCTGCTGTGTGACCTCGGGCAAGTCACTTTACTTTTCTGTGGCTCATCTGTAAAATGGGGATTGAGACTTTGAGCCCCATGTGGGACCTGGACGGCGTCCAGAAGTGATTAGCTCGTTTTTATCCCAGTGCGTAGAACAGTGCCTAGCACTTGGTAAGCCCTTAACAAATACCATTAAAATGATAAAACAGAAAACCGGTCCAAGGTCACACAGCAGGCCAGTGGCGGAGTCGGGATTAGAACCCAGATCCTTCTGACTCCCGGGCTTGTGCTCTATCCATTAGTCCACGCTGCTGCTTCTGTTGAATTAAATACACCCACGTATGTAGCTCGGAGCACATGCTTGGTAGAACCCGAGGGTGATGGTGAGGAAAGAAAGCACCAGAAGAAAAGCCAGTAGTTCTTTTTCTGCTTTCTTACCTCACGATCACCTTCCTGTTCTGCCAAGCATGTGCTCTGAGTTACACACATGTGTTCTGTGCGCAGTCACCATGCACCACATGCGTCATTTTTGTGTGATGCAATGATGTACTCCTCCTCACCCCAAAAAGATATCTTAGAGCGAATCCATCACGATCTCAAAGAAAATCTCAAATAATGCAACGTAGTAGCAACCTGCCGGGAAGTGACGGGGATTTGTAGCCTCCATGCGGAAATCTAGTGGCTCTTTGAGCAGGAGCTGTCAGAAAGGAATCATAGGAATAGGCAAAACTGAAAACCGTGGGAGGTTCGGGCAATTGGCAAGCAGCCCAGGTGCAAAGTCTGGCAGAAAAATTAGGCGGGCTAAAGTATGTGAACTCAGGTGAGCATCACGTCGACACGTGCGAGACTTTTGGTGAGGACTTAGTACAGTGCTCTGTGTGTAGTAAGCACTCAATAAATACTACGGATTGACCATTATTTTGGCTGGGAGGATCCAGGTCAGAACCCTAACAAGATGGTGGGGATAAAAAATGAAAAATATTCCCAGAAATCTCCTGGGTTCCCTCTTAAGGTACGGCATTGGGAATATCTTTTATGGTGAAATCTCCGTTCCCAGGCCACCCATGTCACTAGAGGACTCTGGAAATTTCTGGCTGGTTATGGGTAAAGGGAGGATAAAAAAGATTGACCACCATTCCTCTAGACTGTAAGTGCATCTCGGGCCCGGAACGTGACCGCTAATTCTGTTCCATTGTATTCCCCCAGGAGCTTAGTACAGTGCTCTGCCCATGGTAAGCGCTCAATAAGTACCACCGATTGACCGCTGACCCCGTTCCTTACTCTTTTTCTTAATCAGACTCACTGACCATTAGAGGGTCACCAAGAGAAACGGCATCCGGTTTTCTATGGTCTTTCTAGGCTACAAGAATAAATCAATTTATACTCCCTACGCCTTTCTTTGATGGTCTTACTGGTTCACTATCCCTTGGGATATCCAATCAGGCTAAGAAGAGAGAGACGAATTCAGACATTTTTCTCATTACCTCAACAAAGATGGTATCATTATAGTGGTGCCGTGTGTATTTTTAAACAGAGTCCTGGATAAAAAGTAGACCGGCTAGAAAAATATACTTGTCTGATTATTCAGGTGAGTCAGAGTCCATCCGGTTTTGCTATAACAGGTTCCTTTAGAAGCCTGTGCTAAGGAAAACGCACATTGTAGCTTTTATAAGAGAAGCAGCACGGCTTAGTGGAAAGAGCGCGGGCCCGGGAGTCAGAAGGATCTGGGGGCTAATTGCGGCTCCGAACCTTGTCTGCCGTGGACCTTGGGCAAGTCACTTCAGTTCTCTGGGTCACAGTTACCACATCTGTAAAACGGGGATTAAGACTGCGAGCCCCATGTGGGACACGGACTGTGTCCAACCTGCTTAACTTGTATCTTCCCCGGTGCTTGGCACACAGTGTTTAATTAGTACCTTATTTATGATTATTTTCCTGCGCCTGACACTACACATATGCACATTTCCTCTGACAACTCGACACACTACATCCAAGCAAACGTGCTTGCCTAAAGAACATTCTAAAATTAGTCCACTGGGTTCTACACAAATGGCGTAGTGGAAACGTGGTTACATTCAGTCCCATCGGGATGCATATTTTCACAGTATGTTTTGGCTGGCTCGTTTTTAGGGAATTAGGAAACCCTTGCCCCCAAACACGAGCCTGTTTGGATACGGCGGGCCATGGTGTCAGCGGAAACAGCTTTTGAGTTATTGGAACGGGTTCTAATCCCAGCTCCGCCACTTGTCTGCAGTGTGACCTTGAGCAAGTCACTTGACTTCCCTGTGCCTCAGTTACTTCACTGGTAAAATGGGAATTAAATCCTCCTCCCTCTGACTTAGACTGTGAGGACCAAGTGACACGGGGACTGTGTACAACCTGATTATTTTGTACCTCAGTGCTTAGTACAGTGCATGGCACACAGCAAACACTTAACCAATCCCATTAAAATAATGGGTGAGTGATAACTTGAACATGAGTCTTTCTGCTGTGGGATTCTACACGAACATGACAACCCCTGCTTTATAGAACCGGGTGAACTATGAAAGAGAGGGGGAAATGACATCACCAGTCGAGAGGCTACGAATTTCTCGCCACTGAACAGAGGGAACGGATGCGAAGCTGCGCAAAGCTCGGCCTGCTTTTTCCATCTTCTGCCCTGGTCATATCTCTTTAATAAAAGGATTCAAATATAGGAAGAATCAAAATCATAGAAAAGAAGAGGCTCTATATTAATGATGGAACGGCCACACGTTCGACAGAGTGGCATTGAAAAAAAGAACATTTAACTGCCTGAAACGTACCTTGATCAACCAGGACTTTTACCTTCCCCACCTCTGCCCAGGATCTGTCATGAAAAGAACGATACCTTGGGAAATATCTTCGTCATTAAACTCCAAAGACGACTGATTGCCCCTCAAGTTGAGAGGTCCGCTTGGGAGAATTAGCTTCCGTATCCAGTAACCAGGTATGGAGAGCCACTCTTCTCTGGATCTCGTGGCAGTTTAAATCATTAAATCATACCTCCGCCTTTTGAGGAATGGACCTTCATTCTCTTGCCTTTTTCCTCATCCCACAGGACTTATGTATCTTATCTGCTAGAGAAGCAGCTTGGCCTCGCAGATAAAGCACGGGCCTCGGAGTCAGAAGGACCCGGGTCCTAATCCCGGCTTTGCCACTTGTCTGCTGTGTGACCTTGGGCAAGTCATTTCAGTGTGCCTCGGTTACCTCATCTATACAATGGGGATTAAGAGCGTTAGCCCCATGGGGGACGTGGACTTTGTCCAGCCTGATTACCTTGTATCTAGCCCAGCTCTCAGAACGGTGCCTGGAACATAAAGCTTAACGAATACCATAAAAAACCTTATTTTAATATAGGTATTCCCCTCTAGGCTCTAGGTGGACAGGGTCTGCATCTACCAACTCTGTTGGATTGTACTCTTCCAAGCACTTAGTACAATGCTCTGCACACAGTAAGCACTCAATAAATACCCCTGGTCGATGGATTGACTCATCTGCACTATTTGAGCCCAGGAAGGGGCCAGGCCTGAGAAACTGGAAACCCACATCCTGAAAGAAACCACCTGAGAAGATGAATCTGCAGTCTGTTCTTTCAGAAGCACACCTGCAAACCAGCCCCACCCCCCGCCCTCCTCTCCAAGCAGAGATGCTATCTTGACAGTTTCCCCCAAATGTACAAAAGTTCCCTTGGGAAGGATCTTCGGCCTAGGTTTCATTCGACTCATCTATTCTTTCACATTCGAAAGTATTTATTGAGTGCTTACTGTGTGCAGAGCACCATTCTGTGCCCTTGGGAGAGTACACTATGACAGACACATTCCCTGCCCCACAGTCTAGCGGGGAAGACAAACATTAATGTAAGTAAATGAAATTACAGATATGGACATGGGATGTTGAACGAACCACGGGAGGAGAGGGTGAGCTCTGCTCCGCCACGTCTCTCAGAGAAACTGAAATAAATTCCGCCTCCCGCATTCAAGAAAAATCCCAGTCATTCAGAAATGGCAGGAGGGCTCTTCTGTAACTCTGTCCCCCGATAGGACCCCTGTACGAGACTTGAGGGTTATACATCAATCAATCAGTGGAATTTAAGCGCTTACTGTGAGCAGGGCACTGTACTGAGCGTTTGGGAGAGTATGATTCAAAAGGTCCCTGCCCTCAGGGATCTTACAGACCAGGGGGTGTGAAGAAATGAAATGGGGCAAGGTTTGAGAAGGGAAACTCTTTGCACCCCTCTAGGCCGTTAGCTTGTCGTGGGCAGGGACCATTACTACCAACTCTCTTAGATGGAGAAGCAGCATGGCTCAGTGGAAAGAGCACAGGCCTGGGAGTCAGAAGGATCTGGGTCCTAATCCCGGTTCCGCCACACGGCTGCTGGGTGACCTTGCGCAAGCCACTGCACTTCTCTGGGTTTCAGTTACTTCCTCTGTAAAAATGGGGATAAGAGTGTGAGCCCCATGTGGGACAGGGACTATGTCCAACCTGATTATCTCGTATCTATCCCAGCACTTAGAACACTCCTTGGCAACTAGTACGTGTTTAACGAGCACCGCGATTGTTATTTTATATGAAACTCCTCCAAGCGTTGAGTACAGTGCTCTGCACACAGTAAGTGCTCAAGAAAGATGATTGATTTATTGACTGACTGCATTCATCCCCTCTCCCAGCCCTACGGCACTTACGAATATACCTATAATTATTTATGGACTTACGTATATTAATATCTATCTCCCCTCTGGACTGTTAGCTGGTTGTGGGCAGGGAATGTGTCTGTTACACTGTACTCTCCCAAGTGCTCAGTACAGTGCTTCGCACACAGTAAGCACTCAATAAATGCAACCGCGTGACTGAATGAATGATTTCCTTTCTGGCTTCCATTTTCCTGCACCCTCTGCACTCTCCTCTGCCCAGCCGGACGGGGCGGCCTTGGGGGAAGTGAGCAACCGTCCCCGACTCCGGCCATCTCCTCCCGTTCAGAGGACGACCTTGCAGCACCGATGAGTCAGCTCTCCTCGGATCCCGCAACATCATCTCCGAGAGAACCGTCTCCCCGAGTGGAGAGGACGATGGGGTCCAAATGGGTGGGAGCCATCTGGAGAGAGGCAGGTCAAAAGCAGATGCATCATCACGCCGCAACGGTCCAAGAAATCATTCACTCTAATGGCCGTTCTCCAGGCTTGGCTCCGCCTCGTGCTTCAGCCCAACGCACCTAGGTCTCAGAAGTAGGTGGGATTAAAACTGGTGTTATTCCATTTGACTCAGAAGTGAGTTACCCACCCCCGTTCCTCCGACAGTCTGAACTGCTTAACTTTCCGTGGTGCTATTCACGCTTTTAGCACGTTCGCTCTTGCCAGCATCACTCTGATTAGCTTTTTGTGCTTAACCAGAGATCCAGAGGTAAATGTGTAGTCTGCTGTACTTCCCTCACTCGTAGCCCGTGAGCCCTGTGTGAGACAGATACTGTGTCCAATCTCTCTTCTTGAATCTTCCCCAGCCCAGGCAGGGCACTCTGGTACAAAAATATAACAGTTGTCGTATTTTTTAAGGGCTTACTACGTGCCAGGAACCGTACTAAGCTCCGGGGTAGATACGAGACCATCATGTCCGACGCCTCTCTGTCCCACGTGGGGCTCGGGGAGAACGGGTACTTAATCTCCATTTCAGAGATGAGGAAACTGAGAAGTTAAGTGACTTGCTCAAGGTCACAAGGCAGACAAGCGGCAGAGCCGGGATGAGAACCCACGTCCTCTGACTCATAGGCCAATGCATTTCCTACTAGGCTACTCGGCTTTCCTTAGTAAATCCTTAATAAAGATGCTATAATAAATGTATTGTAACGTAGACAGGCGCAGCCCCTGACAGCACTCAAAAATATCAGACATCCCCTTGCCAGCTTCCCGGACCATTCACACGATCCCGGCCTGGGGACAGAGCCACGGAAAACCGGATAAATGACCAGGGGGCAGAGAGTGGTGTTACTAGCTAAATTTGCTCCCCAGACCCCTTTCTAATCATTGGAAAACTCAGTGCCATCATTTTCTCGTCTTATCGTCTGGCTCTTCTTCTTTAGTCGTGCATTTGGGTTTGGGTATGAAGCCCTTCAGGGTGAGCTCTATCTAAAAAAGGAAATGTAAAAAGCTCCTAACTACAGGTAAAATCTAGCTGAACACACCCACCGAGCCGGTCCAAGACAGGTGTACTTTCCTGTCTCCCCCTCTCGACTGAATTTCTAGACGGGAATAAGTCTGGTTGCTGTTATATGGTAGTCTCCCAAGTGCTTAGTACAGTGCTCTACATACAGTAAGTGTTCGATCAATATGATTGACTGACTGAGGTGTGCTTTCTGAAAAACACTTTCCAGTGCAGAAGTCTGTTTTTGACCCAAATGTGCCTGGGGCTGATCTGACCTCGAGTCCTAGGCCCACGTTAGCAGGGAATGACTCTAGGCAGAGAAACGTCACGTTTTGGGAGCCACATCCCATCGGCGCCTTTTCCAAGCCAGCTGATCCAGAAACCACTAAAGTCAGCCGGGATGGGCTTGGAAGGAGTGACTGCTTTAAGGATGATGATGATGATGAAAATAATAATATTAGTATTTGTCAAGTCTTTACTATACGTCAAGTACTGTAGAGATAGGATAATTAGGTCCCACAGGGGACTCACAGAGGAAGTAGGAGATGGAGCAGGTAACGAATACCCATTTTTGCAGGTAATAATAATGATGGCATTTGTTAAGCATTTACTATGTGCCAAGCTCCGTACTAAGGGCTGGGGTGCATACAAGAAGATCGAGTTGGACACAATCTTTGTCCCATGTGGGGCTCACAGTCTCAATCCCCATTTTACAGATGAGGTAACTGAGGCCCAGAGAAGAGAATTGACTTACCCAAGGTTCCACAGCAGACAAGTGGCAGAGCCGGGATTGGAACCCACGACCTTCTGACTCCCAGGCCCGTGCTCTATCTACTTCGTCATGCCCCAGATGAGGGAACTGGGGCGCAGAGAGATGAGGTGACTTGCCCAAGATCACACGGCAGGCAAATGGCAGAGCGGGGATTTCTGATTCCCAGGCCTGGGCTTTTTCCAGTAGGGCACGCCGCTTCCCAGTCAGACTGCCTTATCAACTGCCTCATCGATAAAACAATTCTATTTATTGATCGCAAAGCACTCTACTAAGTGCTTGGGAGAGTGCAATATACCAGAGTCGGTAGCCATGTTCCCGGCCCACAGGGATCTTACTAGCCTCGGCCTGCAAGCACACTCTTCTTCCTAAAATGTTAGAAATGAGTCCTGGGAGTGATTTATCCATCCTTCCCACCTCCCCCTCCCCCCCGGCCTCATTTTAGTTCAGAAGGGGTGGAGCAGACAATCAGCCGAGGAGTAACTGTTTGTTGGTGCATCTTTCTCTGTCCCCACGCCACCCCCTATACTGTAACCGGCTTTTGGAAAGGAAAATGCTGCATTGGAAATGAATGATCTGTTCCTACCAGAGAAACCATATTTGCCCCGCTAGGAAAAGACCCATGTTCCGGTCAGAGTTGCAGGGAAATAGTCTCCCTGTGGCCCTGCCTTGATTTGAGTGCTTAGTCCGGTACTCTGCACACAGTATATGCTCAATAACTACCACTGATTGATCTGAAATTCCTGAAGAGCCCAGTTACCGTATGCACGGGGCGTCATTGATTCAGTCGTATTAATCGAGGCACGCGGTGTGCACAGCACTGTACTAAGCACCTGGGAGAGTACGATACAACGATTAACAGTCACATTCCCTGCCCACGGTGAGCTTACAGTCTATAGGGGGGAGACAGTCATCAATACGAATAAATAAAATGACAGATACGTACATAAATGCTGTGGGGCTGGGAGCAGGGAAGAACAAAAGGAGCAAGTCAGGGCGACGCAGAAGGGAGTGAGAGATGAGGAAAAGTGGGGCTTAGTCTGGGGAGGCCTTCTGGAGGAGACGTGGCTTCAGTGAGACTTTGAAGAGGGGGAGCGTGATTTTCTGTCGGACTTGAGGAGGGAGGGCATTCCAGATCAGAGGCAGGATGCGGGCTAGGGGTTGGCGGCGAGAAAGGCGAGATGGAGGCACAACGAGAAGGTCAGCGGCACTAGAGGAGCGAAGTGTGCGGGCTGGGTCGTAGAAGGAGAGAAGCAAGGTGAGGTAGGAGCGGGCAAGGTGGTAGAGTGTTAAAAAGCTAATGGTGAGTTTTTGTTTGAGGTGGAGGTGGATGGGCAACCACAGGAGTTTTTCGAGGAGCGGGGTGACACGTCCCGAACGTTTTGGAGAAAAACGATCCGGGCAGCAGAGTGAAGTATGGACTGGAGTGGCGACAGAGCGGGGACGGGGAACGAGAGAGATCCCCGGAAAACTCTGAGAAGGTCATCATCTTCGAAGCACTGCCTATTCTGACCGTCACTCTGCTTCTTGCAGACCCCCACCGGAACTGGCCCAGCTCAGGGGGCCCGCGGGATTGGGGTTAGCTGGAGCCAGGCCTGACCAAGTCACGTCAGAGGATTTAGGTTCTAATCCCGGTTCTGCCACTTACCTTCTGTGTGACCTTGAGCGGGTCACTTAAATTCTCCGTGTCAGCTTTCTCATCTGTAAAATGGAGATTAAACACCCGATCTCCTTCCCCCTTAGACTGTGAGCTGAGCCCCACGTATAACAGGGACAGTGTCCTACCTGATTATCTTGTAGATGCCCTAGGGCCTTATTACAGATCTCGGCCATAATAAGGGCTTAGCCAATATCATTATCATTATTATTTTTATATCAGTTCACTTCCAACCCTCCCCAGGCCCCCACAGTTGTCTCGACTTTATACGATTAATATCGTTGGCTCAGTTACTTTGCCCAGATTTGGGAGTCTGAATGCTAGAGAATTAGATTTTAAAAAGTGAGCAACAACTCTCAGAACCTCAAGGAATATAATGATAATAATAATATTGGTATTTGTTAAGCGCTTACTATGTGCAGAGCACTGTTCTAAGCGCTGGAGGAGACACAGGGTAATCAGGTCGTCCCACGTGAGGCTCACAGTTAATCCCCATCTTACAGATGAGGTAACTGAGGCACAGAGAAGTGAAGCGACTCGCCCACGGTCACACAGCTGACAAGTGGCAGAGCCGGGAGTCGAACCCATGACCTCTGCCTCCGAAGCCCAGGCTCTTTCCACTGAGCCACGCTGCTTCCCTTTGAAGAGATATTCCAGGTTGCCAGGGACATGTGGGAATCGAAGCCCAATTTACACGGGTAAGTGCTGGGTAATGTGCCTTTTTCATTCCCTCCCTCCAGTTTAACACTTTTTTATACGGTACTTGTCAAGCCCTTACTATGTGCCAAGAAATGATCTAAGCATTGGGGTAGACACACGATAATCACGTTGGACACCGTCCCTGTCCCACCTGGGGCTCACAATTTAAGTGAGAGGGAGGAGGATTTAATCCCCATTTATCCAATGAGGTAACTGAGGCATAGAAAAGTGAAGTGACTTGCCCGGGGTCACGAGCGGACAAGTGGCCGAGTCGGGATTGGAACTCAGATCCTCTGACTCCCATGCTCGTGCTCTTTTCACTAGACCACGCTGCTTCTCTCTATACCCGCCGTGCCACTGGGACCCAGGTCGAGGCGGCCTGCTGAAAAACCATCCCCCCATTTTACCAAGCTTTTGGAGCTCGGAAAACAGCTGCAGGGATCTTGACCTTAGCAGCCTCATCGGCGGCACTGGAATGGAACTGTGGATCAGAGCTTTTCTTTCCCTTTTCTTTTCAGGGGGTTTATCCTCTCCAGCACCATCTGACCACCCAATTAACAAGCTATTAGCTGAAGAGAAAACTGCTCTGAGTCATCACCTGTATCTCCCCCAGCTTTAAACACACTCTGCTTTCCTATAAACGCATCTCCAGTGCAAACTACTTTCTTGTTGACATTTTTATTTGTTAAAATCCACTGCCATCGACCGGGGCGTTTGGCAGTAGGTCCCGGGGACCCATTTGGAATCTGTAGAAATGAAACACAGACGACATGTCCGAACCCGTTCATGACTGCTGCGGTGGGGCCTCCGGTTACTTAATCCCCGCCAGAGACGCCCCGAAAATGCCCAATGGGCACTGGATACGTGACCCCGGATGTCAGCAGGCTAAAGTCTCCCTGCATTGTCCGGGTTCGTGTACAGAAGGGTGTTCTTTTGTGAGAACCTCGAGTTTCCCGAGCCAAGTCCCAAGTTGGGAGGGTCTTCCTCCACGTTACTTTCTCCCTTCCCAAAAGACCAGCCACCCCCACGGTCTTCCCTCTAGGGCCCCTCCTCTCAAGTAACGGGTTAGAAACTGCACCTCTCCTGTAGTCGGAAATCTTGCCAGGGAGCTTTTAGGATCAGCACCAAAGGAGGATTTCCTCACCTCCTCCTAGGTTGGTTTTTTTTAATGGTATTTGCTAAGCGCTCACTAGGTGCCAGGCACCTAACGAAGCACTGGGGCAGATAAAAGAGTCACTCATTGGTTCATTTTTGCATTCAGTCGTATTTATTGAGTGCTTACTTGGTGCAGAGTGCCGTACTAAGAGCCCGGGAGAGTACAATGCAACAATAAACGCATTTCCCGGCCCCAACGAGAATACAGTCTAGAGGGGGGAGACAGACATCCATAGAAATAAATAAAATTCCAGCTATGTAAATAAGTGCTGTGGGGCTGGGAGGAGGGAAGAGCAAAGGGAGCAGGTAAGGGTGACGCAGAAGGAAATGGAAGATGAGGAAAGGTGGGGCTTAGTCTGGGAAGGCCTCTTGGAGGAGATGGGCCTTCGATAAGGCTTTGAAGCGGGGAAGAGTAATTGTCCGTCGGATCTGAGGAGGAAGGGAGTTCCAGGCCAGGGGCAGGATGTGGGCTAGGGTTCGGCGACGAGGTAGGCGAGATCAAGGCACAGCGAGAAAGTTAGCACTAGAGGAGCAAAGTGCGTGGGCTGGGTTGTAGAAGGAGAGAAGCGAGGTGAGGTAGGAGGGGGCAAGGTGGTGGACTGTTTTAAAACCAATGGTGTGAAGTTGTTGTCTGATGTATAGTTTTGATAATCAGGTAGGACACGGTCCATGTTCCACATGGGCCTCGCAGTCTTAATCCCCATTTTACAGATGAGGTTAGTGAAGCAGAGAGAAGCTAAGTGATTTGCCAAGGTCACACAGCAGACAAGTGGTAAAGCTGGGATTAGAACCCAGGTCCTTCCGATCTCCAGGCCCACGCTCCATCCACTAGGCCATGCTGCTTCTCCCGGTTGCTCGAGAAGCAGCATGGCAGGAAAGTGCACGGGCCTGGTAATCGGAGGTCCCAGCTCTTCAAATTGCTTGCAGTGTGACCTTGGGCGAATCACTTAATTTCTTTGTGCCTCAATTTCCTCATCTGTAAAATGGGGATTAAATACCTGTTCTTCCTCCTACCCAGACCGTGAGCCCAATATTGGACAGAGACTATCCCCGGTCTGCTTAATTTGCCTCTACCCCAAGGCTTAGAACATTTCTGAACACATACTAAGCAGCGTGGAAAGCGGGGAAGCAGCGTGGCTCAGTGGAAAGAGCCTGGGCTTCGGAGGCAGGGGTCATGGGTTCGACTCCCGGCTCTGCCCCCTGTCAGCTGTGTGACCGTGGGCGAGTCACAACTTCTCTGTGCCTCAGTTACCTCATCTGTAAAATGGGGATTAACTGTGAACCTCTCGTGGGACAACCTGATCGCTCTGTATCTATCCCAGCGTTTAGAACAGGGCTCTGCATATAGTAAGCGCTTAACAAATACCAACATTATTATTATTATACTAAGCACTTCACAGTGTGGCCTAGTGAAGAGAGTATGGGCTTGGGAGTCAGAAGGACTTGGGTTCTAATCCTGACTCTGCTCCTTGTCTGCTCTGTGACCTTGAGCAAGTCACTTCAGTTTTCTGTACCTCAGTTACTTCATCTAAAAAAGGGTGATTAAGACTGTGAACTTTCACTATTTGTAAATAGTATTTACAAATACTATTTTTTAAAAAAATTCCCTAAAAAAAATTCTGGCAACTGTAGGGTCATTTTGCATAAACTATTCAGATAATTGTTCGCTCCATTTCATCGTGGGTCGTGCAGACGTAGCAGCCTGGGTAGGTCCTGGGACCGTCTATCTCTTAGTGATTCTAGAGACTTGTTTCGTTGTCCGTCTCCCCCTTTCTAGACCGTGAAGCCGTTGTTGGGTAGGGATTGTCTCTATTTGTTGCTGAATTGTACTTTCCAAGCGCTTAGTACAGTGCTCTGCACACAGTAAGCGCTCAATAAATACAATTGATGGAATGAATGAATAGAGAGTGCTTAGCCACTCGGTAAGGGCCGGGAGCTGATGCCCCTTAGGCTGGCTGTAGTCCGTCGTTCTGATTTTTCCCCCGTCGCAATGACAGAGGTAGGTCTAAGTCCCTACCGAAACGACCTTAAGGAGCAGGTCAAACCCACAAAATCAGAGCGTCTCAACAACACAGGTTCTCTCTGAAGAGCGTAAGGCATCGGAGGAGCCAACACTGAATGCCGAACCCTCTCTTCCCCCTTATCTCAGCCCACACGACAGCCTATTTCCCAGACTCGCCCAATGCCCAATAAAGCTGCACTGTAACATTACATTGATTATAGCACCAGAAAGAAAGGCCAAAGGGCTGCAGACAGAGAATAACGATGCCCCCGAGCCTCATTAAGTTAGCAAAATAATAACAATAATTTAACAAGGGAAATAAACAGAATGGTTCCAGTATTTATTGAGCCAGAAAAAAAACAGAACCCACAATGGGTAGAGAAGAAGCACAGAGATCCTTCCTGAAGTCAGATTTGGTCAGAACGAGATGGATTCTCTCACCAGCACCTGAGGCTGAGAATCAAATCTGCCACGGAGAGAAAAACCCGGGAGATATAGGAGATGAGAATATGTATGTCAGCTCATTCCCCAGGTGGGCACACTAGGACAAGGAGAAATCCAGCGGGTCACTGTCCTCGAATCCAGCCAGATAAAAATCTCTCTCGACGTCCCTAGAGCCCTTGCAAACGAGTCTCGCTTTTAAAACCAGGGCGGGGGTTCCTTTGAGGATCCTAGAGAGGGATCTATTTTTGAAGCTTGGGCCCTCTGCTCTCTCTCTGGGTTGGTCCAGGCTGGGCTTCCATCTGTCTGAAGAGTGCCCAGTCCTTTACTGATTATCAGTGAATAAGAATACAAATTGAGAGCCCAATTCTCCCTTCCGAGTTTCGGCGGCCCGGAAATTTGCGACCCCTGAGCCTCAAAGTCTTATTGAAGGCACGTCTCCGAGAGGCCTTCCCTGTCTGAGCCCTCGTTTCCTTATTTTCTTTTCTCCCACTCTTTTCTGCATCGCCGTGATCTGCTCCCTTTATCCACCCACCACCCCCGTCAGCCCCACAGCACCTATGTACATATCTGTTAGTTATTCATATTAATGTCTGTCTCCCCTTCTAGACTGTAAGCTCATTATGGGTAGGGACAGCGTTGCATTGCTATAGTGTACTCTCTCGCATGCTTAGTACAGTGCTCTGTGCACAGTAAGCGCTCAATAAATACGATTGATTGATTGATTGATACACTCTCTGAGGGAGCAGAGAAATGCAAGCACCTACCCGTTACTCATTACTTTCATGCAGGGAATGACTTCTTTGGGAAAAAAAAAGGGGTCTGAGCAACTACCCATCTGTTTCCGCCCCAGGGGGCTCTTTAAACTGGTTGAGGTGTGGAAGAGGAGCGGAGCTTTGCTGACGGCAGAATCCCAGGCGCCTGGAGTAGCACTCTGTACCCTCAGGGGTGTGCCCAGGGCGAGGACGGAACGGGATACGACTCTCACTCTCTGAGGGGGAAGGAACCAACTGGAGACCACCAAGAAGCCTCTATTTACCCTATCCGCTCCAACAGCCTAGCATCCACCTTAGCCCTTCGTGCGGTCGTTGGCATGCAGTAAGCATCTAATAAATATCAGTATTAATTTAAGGCAGCCTATCGATCAATCATTCAATCAATGGTATTTACGGAGTGCTCGCTGGGTGCAGACTACTTTACTAAGCATTAGAGAGAGTATCACATAGTTCAATCAATCGTAATTACTGAATGCTTCCTGACTGTAGAGTACTGTACTAAACGTTGGAGAGAGTACAATAGAACAATTTAACGGGCACATTCCCTTCCCACAACAAGCTTATGGTACACAGCTAGTAGACCTGCCCTCAAAGAGCTTATATTTTATCCCTTCCGTATGTAAGGAAAAAGTTTTTGCTTCTGATCCTTAGCCTATCAAGATTCTGTCCCCTGCTGGGGGAGTGGAGACTGGGGTGTTGAAGAGGGACACGGACTCCCATGGACTGACAGGTCGTGAGGGGAGAAATTTCCCCCCGAACCCCCGTCTCCTTAGAGCTCTGCCTGCAAAAGGCTCATATTTCTTAAACGGTGTTTGTTACGTGCATACTAGATGCCAGACGCCGGGCTAAGCACTGGAGTAGGTAGAAGACAATCAAGTTGGACTCAGTCCGTGTCCCTGGTGGGGCTCACAGTTGTAATTTCCATTTTACAATTGAGGTCACTGAGGCACAGAGAAGTCAAGTGACATGCCCAAGGTCATACAACAGGTAAGAAGAGGAGCAGGGATTAGAACCCAGGTCCCCTGACTCTCAGGCTGTGCTTTTTTTTCACTTGGCCGTTCTGTTTCTCCAAAACCCTTTGTGGGAAGGAGAGGGTGAGGATGTACGGAGGTTGCCGTTCGGCCCTCAGTGTGGCAGGGCCAGGAGAGCTCCCCGACCCGGCTGCGCGCCCCAGAGAGCCACGGGGAGGGAGCAGAGTACGGCGGCCGTTCCCCGAGAGAGGCAGACTGGCCTCTGCTTCAGTCCGACAGCGAGGGAGGGACCCGAGGGAGCTCGCTCTCTCTTCCGGTGTTCCCAGGGGTGGATGAGGATGGGTCCTCGGGAGAAAATGGCCAGAGGACCGGGCTAGTATAATATTGGAGCAGGAGATGATTATAATGTACACTTTTCTGTTTGCTGCGGAGGTGGAAGGACAACCACTGGAGGCTCTTGAGGAGTGGAAACGTACTGAACTTTTTTGTAGAAAAATGATCGAGACAGCAGAGTAAAATATGGACCGGAGTGGGATGAGACTGGAGTCAGGGAGATCAGCAAGGAGGCTGATACGGTAATCAAGATGGAATAAGATAAGTGCCTGGATTAACGTGACAGTTTAGATGGAGAAGGATGGGCAATATTCAGTGATGTCGTAGAGGCTGAACTGAAAGGACTCAGTGATAGACCGAATCTGTGGACTGAATACAAGAGATGAGTCAAGGATAATGCCAAGGTTATGGGCTTAGAAGACAGGCAGGACGGCGGTGCTGTCCACAGCGATGGGAAAGTCAGGGGGAGGAGAGGGTTTGGGTGGGGAGATAAGGCGTTCTCTTTGGGACATGTTAAGTTTGAGGTCACAGCTGGACATTCAAGTAGAGATGTCTTGAAGGCAGAAGGAAATGTGAAACTGCAGGGGAGAGAAATCAGGGCTGAGGATTTGGGAATCATCCATATAGATGGTATGTTGAAGCCATGTGAGTGGATGAGTTCTCCAAGGGAGTGGGAGTAGATGGAGAACGGAAGGGGGCCCAGAACTGAGCCCTGAGGGACTCCCACCGTTAGGGGCCGGGAGGCAGAGGAGGAGCCTGAGAAGAGACTGACAACGAGTGGCCAGAGAGATAGAAGGAGAACCAGGAGAGGCCAGTGTCAGCGAAGCGGAGATTGGATGTTTTCAGGAGTTGGGAGTTGTCGACAGTGTCAAAGGCAGCTGAGAAGTCAAGGGGGATAGGGAGGGAGTAGAAGCTGATGGATTTGGCAAGTAGGAGATCACCTGTGACCTCTGAGACGGTGGTTTCTTTGGAGTGAAGGGATGGGAAGATGAAGTGGTCGGAAGACAGATCTGGAGGGGTTCAGGGAGAGAATTGGAGAAGAACCTGAGATAATCAATGAGAAGTAGCATAGCCCAGTGGAAAGAGCATGGGCCTGGGAGTCAGAGGCTCTGGGTTCTAATCCCAGCTTTTCTGCTGAGGTACCTGGGCAAGTCACTTCACTACTTTGTGCCTCGGTTATCTCCTGTATAAAACGGAGATTAAGACTCTGAGCTACCCGTGGGACATGGACTGCGTCCCACCTGATTACCTTGCACCTACCACAGTGCTTAGTACAATGTCTGGCACATAGCAGGCACCAACAAAAAAAAATCAATGAGATCTATTACATTTTAAGGCATGTTAATTATGCTTGCTTCCTCTGGGCCTTGGTGACGCTTCTAATCGTACTTAGTGATCTCAGGATTCCTTTCAGATGCATCCAACGCTATCCTGTTCTCTCGCATGACGTCGGAGTCACACCTCAGAAGTACAGTTCAAGTCACGCAGTGCTAAGATAGCTTACGACTGATGCACGCTGGGCCGGTCAGGGACACGGGATGGGACGGTGGGGTTGATGGCTGGGGGTAGGGGCTTCTGTGGAGCTCCTTGGGGATAAGGAAGTGAGCAAGTAGGGGGAACAGGGAAAGATCATCAGGAAATGAAAATAGGACACCAATATCAACAGCTATCCCCTCTACAGCAGCAACTGAGACGATGGCCATTGCTGCTGCTTTCCCATTTTCTTGCGTTTACAAATAATTCATCTTGTTCAGTTCTGTCCCACCTTGATAATTACCGGTAACACCCTCTAATACGATGCTAAAACACCCAGCCGGATCCAGGGAAGAAGGGACTTTGGGGATATGGGAAGAAAGAGAAGTCAAATGAAGGCTCTTTAGGAATTGCCGTGATTTAACCAGAATTTAAACGCCGCTACTCGATTTTATTCCCCAGGCGAGGGAACCTTATTTTGCTCACACCAAAGGCGCACGTGAGCGTGCACAGACACACGCGCACAAACGTCTCATGATCCACTCAATCAAAAAAAAATAATGGGCTCTGCTGTCCCCGGCCGGACGGAACGTCTGGGTGTCAGGGGGAAACAGGCACTGCCTACTGGAACAGAGTCACATTGAGCGGAACACAGCCCTCCTTCAGCTGGCTCCCACCCGCCCCGCAGTGCCGAGTTATAGCCAGCCCTCGGCAGTTCACGTTAAGGGAAGAGGACATGGGAAGGCATCAGAAACCAAGCCAGAAAGAACAACCTTGGGAAAATGGCTGTGAGGGAATGAAGGCTGTTTCTTTGCATATCCCACCCACGTCTGCGGAATCCACTTCCCCTCCTTCTCCTAAACTCCCCTTCCTCCTCTTCCCCCAATCCGTGCTGCGGAGTGTTTTGGATTACCAAGATCTCTTGTCATTTAAACTCTGGCAGAGGCTGTTGGTTCTACTAGGATACGAGAGCTTTTTAGGTCACTCCCCTCTACAACGTATCAGAAAGCCAGGGTGCCCGGTATGTTTTCATAGCACTGGAAGGGAAGAGAGAAGGGTTCAGATGGTAAGTAAGGAAGACAACTGACTCGGGACACGCCCTCTAGGGGGTGGGGGGTGACCATTAAATATGTGACTGTACCCAGCTGGAGTCGGAAGCGGTGCCTCTGTGAACATGGGAAAGCAGCATGGCTCGATGGATAATCCACGGGCCTGGGAATCAGAAAAATCTGTGTTCTAATCCCGGGTCTGCCAGACGTCAGCTGTGTGACCACGGGCAAATCCCTTCTCTTCTCTGTGCCTCTGTTAACTCATCTGCAAAACGGGGATTAAGACCCCGAGCCCCAGGCGGGACATGGGCTGTGTCCAACCTGACTAGCTTGTCTCTACTTCTGTACTTAGCACAGTGCCTGGTACATAGTAAGTGCTTAACAAACACCATTAAAATGCCTGGTACCTAGTAAGTGCTTAACAAACACCATTAAAAAAAATATGGGCACACAGGCCTCTAAGAGGGGGAACACATTGGTTCTTGAGCAAGGAAAGGGAAAAATCAGGGGTTCTGCTTGAAGAAATGTTCAAAGTTCAGAGGTTCGAACAGGTTTCCAAATGACATCATTACTTTACACTGTGTGTATCGTCAGTGTAAGGTAATGAAATTATGTGGAATGAGAGTGGTGGGAAATTTTCCCCTGACCCAAGTGGCTAAACTTCTGAAGCTGGTCTGGTAGGGAAGACGAGAAAACACAGACATCACCAATCTATGAGGGCGCTCTCTGTGGCGCGGTATTAAGCGGCACACGTCCTCTGGACTGCAAGCTCATGTGGGTAGGGAACATGTCTACCAACTCTGTTATACTGTACTCTCCCAAGCATTTAGTGGAGTGTTCTGCACACAGTAAGTCATCAATAAATACCATTGACTGATTGAACGATTAAGAGTTGGTGAGTCGTACAGGGCAAAGCACCTAAGGGTTCAGGGAATGAGGAAGGAGTTCCCTGGGCATGGAACACTGGGAAAGCAGAAGAAAGGTCGAAAGCTCCTTGGCATCCATAATCCTACTCTGAGGAACTCAAAATGCCATATCTGTCTCAGCTCTGGGTTCAAGGTGCTGAGCTAACCCTAACCCTGAATAGACGAGAATAAAAGTGCTTTGGCACCAAACTCGAGGGAGAAAAATCTGAGACCAATAACCAGAAAAAATTCCCCTTTAGTGAGAACAGTGCCATTATTTTCTCTGAGCCAATTTTCCACTTGGGATAACCTTAGCCTCTCCCTGTTCTTCGGTAACAGAAAAAGACGGCAAAGTCAGTGATGAGTCAATCGGGGTCGCACCTAAAAATTCCCGATGTCAGCTGCCACACGGTAGAGACTGTAACTTCCAAATGGGTCATTCAGTATCCAGGACATGAGGGTGGGCGGGGCAGGGGCACCACCGGCATTAATGGATAACGCCAATAATGAGAAATTAGAGAACGAATGTCTTCTGCGACCTAAGTACATTCAGTTCAACCAAGTAAGCGCTTCTTCATCTTGGGAGGGTCACATTCCTTTACCGGACTTCCATTTCTTGGAGTCATAGTACTGAAAGGAACCTTGAGAAATCTCCTGCCTGTTGTACCCGGCACCTACCTCTCCTCCGGACCGGCACCCCTAAACCATCTGTGGTAAATGAGATTCTGTAAAGATCCTGGAGATGGATATTTCCACCACAACCCTCTGCAATTCCAGAGCTTAAGGATGCTTTGACTCTGTAAAATATCGTGAGGGGGTTTGGGAGAGAAAACCGCTACCCATCTCTTAGGGCTGATGTCCGGAATAAATAATAAAAATGATGGCAAAGCACTCTGCAAATAAGTACTAATTCCTCACTTGACCTCCCCAAAGCTATAATAATGCCGCTGTTCCCCTCCCACTGATGTGCTCTGTTCTTAATGAGGCTCTCATAAAGATTCCTACAGAAAGATAATCATAGATTTTCAGCTGCATGCCACTCTTACCTGTCAGGATCATTTAGGTAGACCTTATCGAGACTTTCTAAATCGCTTATATTCTCTGAAAGTTGAGCTCCCTAACGGCTTTTTCAAATCCTGTTCCGAACCACAGTGTTGGTTTCGCTGCTCGACCTTTATCCCTTTCTCAAGCTTCCCAAATTTCTCTTGGGCTGCCAACCCCTACACCTCTTTCCATCCTTTCTCATGCAAAGCACTTAGAGGCACTGGATAAACACCACCGAGAGACTACGGAAGGACAGGGACCTTAAAGTTTCTCTTCATTCAATTCATTCAATAGTATTTATTGAGCGCTTACTATGTGCGGAGCACTGTCCTAAGCACTGGGAATGTACAAATCGGTAACAGATACGGTCCCTGCCCTTTGACGGGCTCACGGTCTAATCGGGGGAGACGGACAGACGAGAACAATAGCAATAAATAGAATCTTCCCAGCTCCATCTCTGTCTCTGAACACATCACCTCCCCTCTTGAGTTTCAGTTTCTTTAACTAAAATAGGTTAGTACTGCATTTGCACCCATAAGTGGTAAATAACAATGACTCATTCATTCAATCGTATTTATTGAGCGCTTACCATATGCAAAGCACTGTACATTAAATGCTTGGGAGAGTACAGTCTGACAACAGACCCAATCTTGCCCACAATGAGCTCACAGTCTAGAGGAGATATTGACCATAATTAATTGGCATTTTAGCCAGCACCTCCAGCTCCTCGAGGGCCCTCCCCCACCCCTTCCCCCGTATGGTGCTCAGTATCCTGGGGCCATCAGTAAATACTTGTCAACTGTTAGCTGACTCATTTTGCCCAGCTGCCATTTGGTACAGGAATGAAAATTCTATTCCAGAAGCCTAATTTTCCTTGTTTGCAACCAAAACTGCATGAGTCTAACTCAAGAGTCTCTAGGTTATGAAAAAATGCCATTTCATACATTTTTCATTCCATTATGATAATACGAAGATGGAATGCAGTACCAGGACCATTGCACCTGAAAGTCAAGAAGGAAGACAGATCTGAAGTCATTAAGTGAAGAAATTTGGCCAAAAGAACACTCTTGGCTTTTAAGAAGAACCACTTTCTCTCTTAGCTTCTTTTTGGATGAGGCTAAAATGTTTGGGTGAACTGAGGGGAGAATGATTCCGCATTCTTCTAGCCCCTTTTGCTTTAGAAAATACTATTTAATTATCATTGGTGGGTCTGTCTCTCCTATTTTTTTTCCATTTTGATTTTTGTAGCTGGCTCTGCTAAGAAGTGCTGCTGGGTCACACAGTAGGATGATTTTCCTCCTGCCACTCAATTCCTTTAGTTCATTATTATACAGCCTGTGTTACATAATTTTCCTTTGCTTTGTTAGAAAAAGTAATTGCAAGACCCAAAGAAGCCTAATTCCAAGAATCCAAATTCCTGGAACAAGAGAAGTTGAGGGCACTGGGGGGGGGGGGGGGGGGGGGAGGGCGCTAACCTGCAGAAGAAAGAGGGGATTCTTCCCTAAATCAGATTCACAAGCCTAAAATGATCAGATTTTTTCGACCCCCGGATGGGACTTGGGGATAGAGTCAAAGGAAGTTTTCAAGGGACAGGGCAAACAGGTCTGGTTAGGTTTTTTGGGTATTTGTTAAGTGCTTACTAAGTGGCAAACACTGTACCAAGCACTGGGACAGATACAAGTTAATCAGGATGGACACAGTCCCTGGCCCACAAGGGGCTCAAGGTCTTAATCCCCATTTTACAAACGAGGCAACTGAGGCACACTGAAGTGACCTGCCCGCGGGTGCACACTAGACATGAGGCGGAGCTGGGATTGGAATCCAGATCCTTCCGCTTCCCAGGACCGTGCTCTATCCACTATGCTGCACTGCTTCTCGGTACTCTCAGCATATGGGAAATGGAGAAGAGAGAAGTCAGGAAGGGGTGTGAGAGAGACAAAGTAACTCAGAGAGGCACTGCTCTTCTCACATTTATGGCCTTACTGGGACTCCATCTCCTCCTGGGATTCTTCCCTGACTAGGCCCCCGTTTCCCCAACTCACTCTCCCTACTGCGTTGCCTGGGCACTAGAATCTGGATCGATCAATCTTATTCACTGAACGCTTATTTTGTGCAGGGCACCATAATGAGCGCTTGGGAGAGTTCAGTAGAACAGAGTTGGGAGGCCCGGTCCCTGTCCACGACAAGCTTCCAGACTAGAGGGGGATACAGACGTTAATATAAATAAATTACGGATACGGCCATAAGTGCTGCGTGGCTGAGGGAGAGGTGGATAAAAGCGACACAGAAGGGATACGGAGAAGAGGAATTAGTCGTGGAAGGCCTCGTGGAGGAGATATGCCGTCCCCTTAAAGTACTCGATATTCACCCCACCCTCGACCCCACGGCACTTTTGTAAATATCTTTATACTCCATTTCCCCTACTGGTAACTTATTTTAATGCCCATCTCCCCCTCTAGTCTGTACGTTCCTTAAGGGGAAGGAACATATCCACCGATTCTGTTGTATTATACTCACTCAAGCGCTTAGTACAGCACTCCGCACACTGTGAGCCCTCAATAAATAGCAACGATTGACTGATGGAGATGCACAGGAAGAGAGAAACAGAGAGAGATCCCTGGGGGAGATAATTAGAAGCTGAAGGTGAAAGAGAGAAAGACCGAGACGCCAGCAGAAGCAGCAGGCGCCCCCCCCCCACACACACAAGCCACTTTCCCAAGCACATCCTACACAACACACTCACAAAACGTACATAAAAGCTCACTCTGACACACCCACGTGCATACTCTCTAGGCCTCATACTCACCAAGGGAGACACTCTAGGTATGGATTACAGATCATCGGCGGCAAAAAAGCACGAGCTCCAGTTGAGCAGTCGTGCCTGCTACCACCGACCACCCAAACTACCGGGTGAGGAGACCCTAGGAGTCGGCAGAGATGGCAGGCGGATGGTGTGGGTTGCCGTATTTGGCTCGGGTTTCCTTTTCATCTTACTCAGTACAGTGCTCTGCACGCGGTAAGCGCTTAGGATATACTGTCGATCGATGAATTACCTTCTCGCGGCACTGCTGTTCTGCTTCCTGCTCCCAACGTGACCGCCAAATCACTTTTACAAGTCCCAGCAACCTTCTATTAGACGCTGGAGCCAACAGAGCCAATCTGAGATGGTTACATCCAAGCTCATTGTGGACAGGGAATATGTCTGTTATATTGTTATACTGTACTCTCCCTAGAGCTCAGTCAATCCTATGTACGCAGCGCACCGTACTAACGCAATGAGCCTCTCACCCCATCGATTAGGGGGATTCTGTCCATCTTCCAAGAGCCTTGATAATCTTTTAACTCACTGCTCGCTTAGTCTGAAGGGGAAAACAAAGAGATCACTTTAAGGAGATCAGGGAACTCGCTTTCAAGTTATGAAGAAGTGATCACGGAAGCTCGGAAAATGGGTCGAGGCCTGGATTGAGGGCCTACAGACCCTCCCAAGTGCTTAGTACAGTGCTCTTCACACAGTAAGCGCTCAAATGTGACTGACTGACCGAGCTGGTGACTGATTTGCTGTGACATCATTGAGAAGCCACTTGGTATTTCTGGGTCTTAGTTCCCCCAACTGAAAAATAGAGAACTCCTAGTACCTAGGTCATGAGGATGGTTGAGGAGAAAGACAAGAGGGGAAAAAAAAGATCTGAATATGGCATTTCAGACTTTGGGAAGGCAGGTCCTTTAGAAATACCAAGCATTATCAGGCACTACGTAAATAGAGGAAAAAGCCAAAGAAACTGTCTTTGTGAGAAATGGAAAGTAGAAGAATCCAACAAAGCTTTCTTAGATTCCCAAGGTCAACTGACTTAACAGTTCACATCCCATCTAAAACTGTGATCTTCAATCACATTCGCTAATTCTAGGAGAGCTGAGTGGGCAGCTGCAAGAAAGACCTTGGGGGAACAACATCAAGTGCCACAGGAAATGCCAGTGACATCTAGTTAGTGCCTCCGAAGTGATCCCAACCTAATGGCCAGAGTGGTGGGGAGAGGCATGGTGATGTTCTTAGGAGGCCAAAAACCAAAGAGGTGACCGTCCAACAAAAGAAGCGGCATGGCCTAGTGGAAAAAGCAAAGGCCTAGGAGTCTGAGGGACTGGGTTCTAATCCCGACTCTTACAGCTGTCTGCTGGGTGACCTTGGGCAAGTCACTTCACTCCTCTGTGACTCAGTTCCTTCATTTGTAAAATGGAGATTATGACTGTGAGCTCCTCTATTTAAGACAGGGATGTGCCATACCCGATTATCCTGCATCTACCCCTGTACCCAGTACAATACCTGGCACTTAGTAAATGCTTAACAAATACCATAAAGAACGACCATAACACAAGAAGCAGCACAGTGTAGTGGAAAGAGCAGGGGCCTGGGAGACAGAGGATCTGGGTTCTAATCCCAGCTCCGTCACAACTCTGCTGTGTGACCTTGGGCAAGTTATTTAACTTCTCTGTGCCTCAGTTCACTCATTGGCAAAATGGGGATTCAATACCTATTCTCTTTCACCTCTTAGACTATGAGTCCCATGTATCTGTATCTATCCCAGCGCTCGGTACAGTGCTTGGCACAAAGTAAGCCCTTAAATGCCATTATCATTTTTTCCTCTTCTGTCTAGGGCAAGAGAGTTGGCCTTGGGGTCCTGGCCAAATGCCAACTCACCAAGTAGTTATGTTTCACCTTCCCTTCATGTTCCCTGGAACTGGCCTCCTCCCAGCGATGGCATCTTTGGTTTTCTGTCCTCATCAATGGGTCAAGATGTCAGGTGGCTGTTCATTAGTTACGGCATTTCCTTCATCAGTGGGCAAAACGTCTGGCATCTCTTGCTCGCTACCGAAAGAAAACTGAGGCCTGAATGTAGATGCTGGCACTTGGCAGTTTATCTGTAAGATGAGATTTACCAGCCCAAACAAAGTGGATGATGGTGCAATTATCAAATGAATCTAGGATTTTCCTAATAACTATCTCAGATAATACATCCCCGTCAATCCTGAGGATACAGGGCACCAAACATATAAGAACATAAGCAGTGACATTCTAGGGGTAGAAAAACAGTGTGTCTAGTAGGGACTACAGAGGCTTGGGGGAGCCATGTAATGGTTGTCCTATTTGACAATATAGTGAAGGAAGGGAGATATAAGAGCTTATATAACCAACCCTGAATTCCCATTCATGTAGTAGAAGCTCCCAACAGGCCTTATCTCCCAGTTCCTCACAGCCTGCCACAAAAACTGTTTTCTCCCCATATAGAGACCTCTACATCCCCCTCCACTTATCACAGGCCATCGTGCCTCATTAGGCTCCCTACCTAACCCCTCTCTTGACGCCCAGATCCACACTTTCCACACTACCCTCAACTCCTCCACCCCTTGTCACTCCCTCAGCACCCATCCCCAGTCCTGGATCGCCCTCAGAATTTGCTTTCTCCATTCCTGAGATCAGGTCGCGAGGATGTTCACGGGAATTCAGGCACCGGGCCCATCGACGACTTCAAATCCATCTTCACTCGCTCTAACCTGGCCCTCTCGTTTTCAGAACAACTTCACTTCTCCTCCCTTATCAACTCCCATGCCCACTGCCCCCAGAATTCATTAGCAACTCCCTCCTGAAGCCGCCAGTACTCCCATTCACTCTCACCCTGTTAATCTTGCCAACTACTTTGTTGACAAAATTGAAACCAACTCATGTGAGCTCCCCAGCCAGAGTCTCCCCCTTCACCCCCCGAACTCCTCACACTACATCCACTTTTTCATCCTCTTCAGCCATTTCTTAAGAAATGTCCTGCCCACTTTCAAATTCTATCACCTCCTAAAAACACTTGTCCTTCCTCTTTTCTTCCTGACTTCCACCTTCATCTCTTTGCTCTCTGACAACTCTTCTTCCATATCTTCAAATGTGTCCAAGTTTCCTTTATCCTACCAAAAAAAATCCCACTATACCTTCTAACCCCCCATCTCTCTACTCCCATTCCTAACCAAACCTTGATTGGCTGCCTCCTCTCCTCTTCCTTCCTGAGAAGACTTCTCTCCAAGGTCACTGATGACTTCTTTCTTGTTGAATCTAATGGGCTCCATTATTCCATTATTTGTAATTTATCAGCTGCCTTCTCCTTGAAATATGATCTAGCCTTGGTTTTACTGACACTGTCTTTTCCTGGTTCCCCTCCTCTCTCTCTGCCCACTCCTCAGTCTCCTTCACTGCTTCCTTCTCGGCTTCCCACACCTTAGCTGTGGGTGTCTCTCGAGTCTCTGTTATAAGTTCTCTCCTCTTCCCTTCTCACTTCACGCTCACTCCTTCGGGAGGCGGATAACAACAGTAATTATTATTGCGGTATTTGTTAAGAACTATGTGCCGAGCACTACACACATTCTGGGGTAGAAACAAGATAGTCAGGTCAAGATACAGGGGCTTTTCCCTGATTCACATGGGGCTCACAGTTTAAGTGAGAGGAAGAATGGGTACTTAACTTCTATTTTACAGTTGAGGAAACTGAGGCGCAGAGAAGTCAAGTACCTGACCCAAAGCTACTTAGCAGGCAAGTGGAGGAGACAGAATTAGAACCTAGGTCCTCTTAATCCCGGGCCTGTGCTCTTTCCACTAGACCACACTGCTTTTTCCCAGCTTCAACTATCACTTTTTTTTTTTATGAGATGACTCCCCAGTCTACCTCACTAGCCTCAGCCTCTCTCCTTTCCAGCAATCTTGTACTTTCTCCTCTTGGACAACTCAACAAGTACATCCTACTGGCACCTCCAGCTCAATACATTCAAAACCGAGGGTAGGGACTATCTCTATCTGTTGCTGAACTGTACTTTCCAAGCACTACGTAAAGTGCTCTGCACAAAGTATGTGCTCGATAAATACGATTTAATGAATGAATGAACTGCTCAACTTCCTTCCCAAATTCTCTCCTCCACTTAATTTTCCTGTCACTCTCTTCCCCACTTCTGAAGACTACGACCTTGGTATCATCCTTGACTCCTCCTCTGTTTCGATGTTACTAAAGCGTGATGATCTTTTCCTCCATGAAATTTCCAGGATCATCCCCTTCCTCTCCATCCAAACGACCACCATGCTGGTCCAGGTGATTGTCACATGCAAGCTTTTCTACCGCATCACAGTGTGAGCTCGTTGTGGGCAGGGAACGTGTCTACCAACTCTGTTGTACTGTACTCTCCCACAGGTGCTTAGCACAGTGCTCTGTGCACGGTAAGCACTCAATAAATACCATAAATTGATCCAAGTGTTGTCTCACTGTTCTCCCGTCCACCCCTCTCCAGCCCACATGTCACTCTGCCCAGATAACGTTTTCTAAAATTTCATTCTGCATACGTCTCGTCGCTCCTCAAAAACCTCAGGTAGACATCTTTTATCTACAATACAACATAACAGAGTTGGTAGACATGTTGCCTGCCCGCAGGGAGCTCAAAGTCTAAAGGGGGATACAGACATTAATATAAATGAATAAATTACAGGCATGTACATAAGTGTTGGGGTGCTGAAGGTGGGGTAGATATCAAGTGCTTAAAGGGCACAGATCCAAAAGTGATATGAAAATTTGGACAATTCTACCTAAATATTTACTTGAATTCAGGCCAGTTTTTTGACCTCCCAATTGATCCGATAAGCCATTTAAATGGAGAATCTCCATTTCACTTTGCATGCTCTAGACTGTAAGGTTGTTATGAGCAGGGATTGTGTCTGCTAATTCTGTCGGGTTGTATTCTCCCAAGTGCTTGCTTAGTACAGTGCTCTGCACCATATAAGCGCTCAAAAAATACCACTGATTGACCGATGTGGACCCCTGGCTCCAGTTCATCCATGCCAATATCATAAAGCACATTTTCAAAGCAAACATTCAGCCGAACTTGATTCCTACCCCAAAGAGTGAACACAGAAAGCATAAAATGAACATGATAATTATTCCAACTCTCATTAACAAGGGATCAGATCGGGAGGCTCTCAATAGATCTTACAGCAAAACTGAACGAGGAAGTACCCGGTCCAAGAGGCATTGAAATCTTCAATGAGAAAAGTCCTAGAACATTCCACTGCTGTTTTCCCAGACCACACAGTAAGGAACGTCCCTGATTTGCACTGGCGTTAAGTGGGCTCCCCAGAGGCACCATTGAGTGTCAGGATATTAACATTAGGCCAAATGCCATTCAAAAGTGCAGATGAGCATTAACTCTAGCCTGTTCTTTCCTTTAGAGCAAACACAACTATAACTACAAAACCATTTTCACTCAGGGGCAGAACCACCACTGGGAGAGCTGAGAAAAGAGCTAATGGAAGAGAGACCCTGTCCACAAGGTAGCTCCAACGGGAGGGGAGACACCCCGTCCGGGCCTTTTCTTCACCTCCGCTCCCGTTGCCCGGAAGCACAGGGCGGTGTGAGAACGGCAGCAAGGTAACAGCAGTAGGCTTCTGCCCTGATGGGAAGTGGCAAGCGGCGTGACCTAGTGGATCGAACACCGGCCTGGGAGTCAGGAAGACCTGGGTTCTAAGACCGGCTCAGCCACTCGTCTGCTGTGTGACCTTGAGCAAGTCACTTATCTGGCCTCAGTTGCCTCATCTGTAAAAAGGGGATTAAGACTGTGAGCCCCATGTGGGACATGAAATGTGTCCAACCTGATTACCTTGTACCTACCCAAGTGCTTCGAAGAGTGGCACATACTCAGCACTTAGCAAATGCCCTGTGAGCCCGGTGTTGGGCAGGGATTGTCTCTATGTGTTGCCGAATTGTACATTCCAAGCTCTTAGTACATTATTCTGCACATAGTAAGCACTCAATAAATACGACTGAATGAGTAACAAAGAAAAAAAGTGGGAGACGCTCTCTGCTGCTCCACTTTGCCCCAAAATAGTGCCCAGAGAGGAGTCCAATCATTTAGTCAATTGATCGGTGGTATTTTTTTGAGACTTTACTATGTGCAGAACTGCACTAAGTGCTTGGGAGAGTCCAAATCAACAGAATTGGCAGACACGTTCCCTGCCCATAAGGAGCTTATAGTCTAGAGGGGGAGACAGACATTGATAGAAAAAAAATAACTTTTAAAATATATAAAGATATGTACATAAGCGCTATGGGGTTGAGGGTGGGGTGGAAACCAAACTGGAAATCTGGACCCACCCAGGGATGGGAAGGACTGCAGACATGCAGAAGGCTGATGTCCAACAACCCTTCTGCAGCAGGGGCTCAGTGGAGCCACAAAAGAGAAGCAGCGGGGCCTCACGGATAGAGCGTGGGCCTGGGAGTCAGAAGGACCTGGATTCTAGTCCCGGCTCTGCCACGAGTCTGCCGTGTCATCTTGGGCAAGTCAATTGACTTCTTTGGACCTCAGTTTCCTCATCGGTAAAATAGGGATTAAGACTATGAACCCCGTGTGGGACATGGACTGTATCCAACCTGACCGACTTGTCTCTACCCCAGAGCTCAGTACAGTGTCTTGCACACAGCAAGCACTTAACAAATACCTTTTAAAAAAAAAGTAGAGCGCCTCCATTACACAGAGAGAGCAACCTCCTTCGCTGCCTTAAGGATCAATCCAACGGGCTTTAAATAAATCACTACCTGTTGCCGAAAGGGAAACAGCAGGGAGTGTCCTGGCCGGGATTCCTTCGCAGCTCTGCCGTGGTCTTCCTAAGTGTCCTGGGTCTTTCTTGGCCTCGTTCTTCTACCACTGAGCCTTTCCACTGTGCTTAATATTATTTCTTTCCTTCAACTTAGTTTTGGGAAAATTACATGAGGTGCTCATGCTAGAAATAGTTTTTTTTGTTGTTGTTGTTTAAAAATCCTCCATCTCTTGACAGGACCTGAGAGAATGTCTTTAGAAAATGAAACAAACACGGACACGAGCCAGGACCTCCAGAATTGTTGCGTTTTCTCCCTCGGTTCGCTCTCACCTAGGTTCTGCCGCCTGATCCATGGCCTTTAACTCCTGCCTCCCCTAACTCTCCATTCAACTTGCCATCCCAACCCATTCTCAATCGGGGCAGGAGACGTCTGTTTGCCTTATCCCTCCTGCGAGAATCCTTCAGTATATAACTTGGGGATTGTCCTAATTACCGTCGCTCTGAGAAATCGTTTGGGTTTTAGCAGGTAGAAAGACCACTCACAAGTAAAATGCTGTTCCACTGTATTATTCCACAGCTGGTTTAAAAATCAGTTGGCCCAGCAAGGGGCTGCCAGCTCCCGTGTGCGCGCGCTACTGTGCGCATTAAGGTGATGCAAGGTGTGCAGGACGGGTTGCACCGTGGGGAAAGATCTGAAAGACTTTGCAGCATCCATAAATTCTCTTCTCCACATTGCTTAACAAGCAGCGCCGTTAAGATCCAACCTTATTCGTATTAAGCAGAGACCGAACAAGAATCCCGGAGCCCTTACTAATTCGGTTTCTGGGCCCGAAGCTACCAGGGGTGCTCCAAAAGCATTTACTGTAGATGATGTTGGTGATGATATACCTTCTGTTAAAAAATGCCATAAACACTTTAAAAGACACAAGCAGCCTCTGTTGCAATGTAGTTCGCTGTCGGGTGCCTTATAGCTTCATTTACTTTTACTGCTTGGAGTCCTGGGTCCAGGTTGGGCCAAGCCAGGGGTTCAGAGCTCGGTTACGTCTGCTAAGCACATTCTGTGATGGGGCAGAAGAGCGCACGACTTTGAGCTTCCGTCTAAATTCAAGTACTTATTCGACTCTGGGGAAGCCACGGGCGTGCGCAAAGCAAATTTTGGCCTCAACCACAACTCGTCGTGAATATTAAAACACAGGCTTTCTACAATGCTACTTCCCAGAATGTCTCTGAGGTTTTTTGTTTGTTTTTTTTTTTTTTTTTAAATTCCTACAACTGGTTGATGATTACGTGGAAAGGGAACCACAAAACTGGGATGAGATCTGCCTTTGAATCATGCTTCTTACAGCCCTCATAATGCATGCCCTAATATAGACACTGGGCAGTAAGTCAGATGACCCTGATTGTCCCCCAAGTGGGGAATCAGAAGGTGAAACTGGGACCCGGGGAGGGTAATAGACTTGCCCAATACCCAACTTCTACAGCCAAACCAGAAACGGCTTTCAGAACTCCAGGCTCGGGATCCTGTTCACCAGGCTGGGCTGAATCTCCAGCTTTGGAACCGAGCCACTGGAGAACAATGGGGCCTGTGGTGCTGAGGACCAGAAGAAGGAACAGCTGCAAATTAACTTGACCCTTCGGCAACTTGTCTCAAGTTACAAGATAAAGAAACACTGCCTCCCAACCCATCCCTCTGTCACCGCCCCCCCCAGTCCACACTTCAGTTTCTCCTTAGGCCCCATGATACTCCCTGATGGCACGCCATCTTTCTAGGAAGCCATAAATAGACCTTTGCTGCCTGCTTAGTGCCTCAGAATGTGGTCTTTTTCTCCCAGACCACCTGGGGAACACATTCTATGCACCTCCTTTTCTTTCCCTTTTTCTTTTGTTCGGAAAATTCTGCTTTTCTGATGACTTTTCTCATTTCTGCAGGAAATGAATAAACTCCTTATTTTAAAAAAATGGGCCTCAACTCTCCACTGACACACAGCACAAAATTCAAATTAAATAAGAGGCTGAAGATGGTCTTGACCACTTTCTCGAGCTCTGTGCTAGAGCCTGTTTCTTTTGGGGCCTCGACCGAGGAGGATGAAGAACGGCAGTTCCTCTCTCATACCGGGGCTGGCGGCAGCAGAAGAGACGAGGTCGAGAGTCCGCGTGTGACACGGTGGTCCGAGCCTCTTGTCTGTGGCTCGGAGACGGAGGCTCACGTCACCGTCCTGGGACCCTGAGTCGTCCACCGCGCCCACCTGGCCAATCGTGAGGATGGGATCTTCCACTCTGTTTGACGCCAGCTACTCTAAAGCCCACATTCACCGGAGACAGCCATGAACCAGTTGTTGCTTCTCCTAATAATTGTGGTATTTGTTACACACTAATTTTGTGCCAAGCGTTTGACGTAGCACTGGGGTAGGCTCGAGATCGTCAGGACGGACACAGCCCCGTCCCAAGTGGGGATCACAGTCTCGGTAGGAAGAACAATGATGATGATAATTGTGCTATTTGTTAGTGCTGACTATGAGCCAGGCACTGTAATAAGCGCTGGGGTAGATACAAAGTAATTGGGTTGGACACAGTCCCTGTCCCACTCACGGCTCATAGTCTTAAACCCCACTTTCCGGATGAGGGAGCTGAGGCAGAGAGAAGTGAAGTGACTTGCCCAAGGCCACCCGGCAGACAAGTGGCTGAGCCAGGATTAGAACACGGTTCTTTTGACTCCCAGGCCCGTGATCGATCCATTAAGCTACTCCGCGTCCCCATTTTACAGATATGGCACTGAGGCCAGGAGAAGTGAAGTGACTTGCCCAAGGTTACATGGCAGGCAAGTGGCAGGGCTGGGATTAGATTCATTCATTCAATAGTATTTACTGAGCGCTTACTATGTGCAGGGCACTGTACTAAGCGCTTGGAATGTACAAATCGGCAACAGATAGAGTCCCTGCCCATTGACGGGCTTACAGTCTAATCTTTCCACTAGGTCACACTGCTTTTCTGAGCAGGACCTCCACGCTTCTTCTTGGTTGTTAAAGGGGATTGGAATCACAAGAATGATCCCTCATCGCCTTCCGCTTTCCCCAGGCCATGGTCCCTTTTCACAGGTAGTGTTCACATACAAATCCCATGTTCTTGACAACCATGCATAACATGAGAAGGCAACAGCTGCTCAAGCCACTCGTCCTCATATCTTGTCTCAGTCTATCAGAACGATAATAATGGTATTTAAGCGCTTACTATGTGCCAAACACTGTTCTAAGCACTGGTTATCAGGTTGTCCCACATGAGGTTCACAGTCTTAATCCCCATTTTACAGATGAGGTAACAGAGGCACAGAGAAGTAAAGTGACTTGCTCAAAGTCACACAGTTGACAAGTCGTGGAGCCAGGATTAGAACCCATGACCTCTGACTCTTTCCATTATGACAGAAGTATACATTACTCGCCTGCTCTGGGCAGAGCATAGTATTAAGCACTTGGGAGAGTCCAACAGAATTAGAAGATTTGAACCCTATCTTCAGGGAGCTTAAAATCAAATAGGGGAGAAGGACGTGGAAATAAATTATTCAAAAAAATTTAGACACTAAAATGAATTAATGAAATAAAATTCAGAGTCTCCTGTGCGCCTTTTAAGGTTGTGTAAAAGGAAGATGGGACTATTATTTTTAGTCCCTAATCTTGCACATCCTGAAATAAAATGGAAATTCAAAATTCTGGTCAAAGTGTGATTAGAGCTGGAAATGGTAAACTACAATGCCAGAGTCACAAAATTCTGCATTTCCTCAACAGTGTCACTTTGGATCCGGAGATTGAACTCCCACTCGACCAAAGCTCCAGCGCACTTCTAATCAATCAATCAATCAATCAATCCAACTGCTTTTCTTTCTCAATTACCTGAGGAGGCCTAGGAGTTTTATGGTTTTATTGCGAGATACATCTATGGCGTCTGACGGAGTCAGTCTCCTTTGCCATTAAAAGCTCTTCCTCCCTTCCCTCCCTCTCTGGATATGATGACTTTCTGGCTGCAGGTGAGCAAAGGCTATTGAACCTTTTCCTTTCAGATGCAAGGAATGCAAAAATCCATGGCCTTTCTTGACCTCTGAATCCTATCTTTTTTATTCTCCCATCTCCCCCCTTCCACCCATTTTCAAACCATATCCAGACACCAGTGGATCAGACGCAGATGCTTTTCTCTTCTTCCATAACCTGTGTCTCAAACATGTTTGCCAAAGTGCCCGAAAGTTAAAACCACGTTGAAAAGTGATCTCAGCTGTTGGACCAAAGGTGGTGTGTGAAGAAGACCACTGTTAGCAGCAAGATGATGGCCCCAACATCATTTTATCAGCTGTGTCTTTGAAGCTAACCTCGATTCAGGACTCCCGCGACACCCCCTTCGCCCCCCCCCCCCCACCATCTTCGTTAACACTCACGGAAGCCCGAACTTCCGACGTAACAGTTCCGGAAAGTTGAGTCTTTAGTTGAAATATTCCAAATCAAAACCAATTTTTGTAGAGAAACTATATTATTAGTAGGGGATTGATTCCCGAGTCAAGGTGGAAGACCCTACTCTTACCTACATTAGCCAGGATTGTTTACTCGGTCAAATACCGTCTAGGATTATAGCCTTCCTGATGTATTTATATTGAGCCTGAAAGGTCCATGGTAGAGTAGCCAACTTTTATTTCATTGGAAGTAAAATGGACAAGTCAACATCCTCCCAGCCTCCCCCACCTCACTCTCTACCCTCTTGAAATTTTTTCCCTCATTTCTTCCTAAACACGGGAACTTTACAAAATTGTGCCCTCATTTCCCTATAGCTCTCAAACACCCCACAACACCCCACCCCAAACTCTTGAGCTACAGCCATAAAGGAGGGTAACAGTAAAATTAAAAATGATATGCCGTAAAGCCAAAATAGGTTGTAAATATAGAAATCTCGTAAGTGATGTTCAAGTTAACTTGAAATGTCTTAAAATGGGGATTTTCTAGCGCCTTCTGTGTGAGAACACTGTACTTAAGTGCTCCGGACTTACGTTAAAAGAAAATAACATGGCCCCCGCTCCCAAGGATCAGGGTTCAGAGTTCAACCCTGGCCATTCTATTGGCTATTACAGCCACACCTAATGGTCTACTGAACAATAGCATCCTCTTGCCCGCTTTGGTTGTGGAAACATGGGCATCACGAATGTGGTCAGACAACCAATCGTATCTATTGAACACTTGTGAGCAGAGCACTGTACTAAGCACATGGAAGAGTACAAAAGATTTGGTAGATATGGTCCCTGCTCACAATGTGCTTAAAGGCTAGAACAAGTATTGTAAGAAATGTCTCTAGAAAAGCATTTGTTTCACTGAAAAAATAGGACGATAACAGTATATTATAGGAGACCATCTATGTATACCGTCCTACTCATTTTTACTAATTATCATAGTCTTCTAGCAATTTTTTCCTGCATTTCAGCTGGTACACAGCAGGGTTCCAGAAGTGATTTTTCTCTTCCTAACCTGCCAACAGTCTCCTTGCCAATTCTTCTTGTCCCACCCTGAGGAAAACACGTTCAGAATGTTTATTAATCAATGGTACTTATTTAGCACTTACTGGGTGCAGACCACTGAACAGAGAGCTTGGGAGAAACCAAACAGTGCAAGTAGACGTGACGACTGCACTTGGGGATATTCCAAGCTAGCGGAGCTTGTACACAGAAGTCAAATCCTTTTCTCTGTGCCATTTGTGGAGATATCATTCTTTTGAAATTTTCTCGGGCAGGGGATGGTCTTTTATTATCATCAGCCCCATCATCAACAAAACCATTTGAATGTTCACTAGACTTTAAGCTTCTTGTTGGCAGGGATTGTGTCTACCAACTCCATTCTACTGCACTTTTCCCCCAGCACTTAGCATAGCTCTATGCACACTTTAAGCGCTCAGTAAATCCCATTGACTGATGGACGTGTGAAGCCCTGCATTACAAATTGAGGGAATATCAAAAAGACTCGCTCCCTTGAGGAGCCAACAATTCTGTTAGATTCTCTACTCATCTCATCCTGTTACCTTCATTTTATCTTTCTGTGCTATGAGAAGAACAATGTTTTCCCTCTTTTGTGCCAAGAAAATTAGGACTAGAGATGCCTTAGAACCCAAAAGCTGTTGAAGCCAAGAACACCCACACTCCCGACCTGAATTCCACATTTCGACAATCTATCCACGTTCTCCCTGATTCTTACGGAGTAGAACCAAGCCATCTTCTCCTGTTGTTCGCCCTACCCTAGTTTAGTGTTACTTTCAGTCAAGTTGTGACTTTGGGCGAGTCACTTGACTTCTCTGGACCTCAGTTACCTCGTCTGTAAGAAGGGGATTAAGACTGTGAGCCCCACGTGGGACAACCTGATCACCCTGTATCCCCACCCAGCGCTCAGAACAGTGCTTTGCACATAATAAGCACTTATTATTCCAATGAAATAAAAGCACTTAAGTATCCCCATCACTACCGTATACTCTACGAAGCCAGAATCGCAACTCCTTATCTTAAATCAATCAGTGAATTAATCAATCGGTGGTATTTATTGAGTACTTATTGTGTACAGGTCACCGTTTTACGAGCTTGGGAACACACAACAGAGCTTTTGACATGTTCCCTGCCCACGAGGAGCTCACGGTATAGAGGGGGAGAAAGACATTAATATAAATAAAAGACCATTCGTCCGTGCACGGCTTCGCATTAAAACTGAATCTTCAGACTCCATTTCTCTATTTTAGAGATGCGTTACCATCGGGAAGGTTTTCCTTGAAGCTGTTTTTAGAGAGGCCTTTCAGAACTGTGATTTTCTTGGTTAGTGAATCACCAAGGTTATGGTCAGTGGTATTCAACTCCTCATCTCCTTACAAGAATCTTTCTGGTTTGAACATTTCACTCTCAGGTTTTCTTAAAATACTTTCAGAGACCACCAAGAAGTATATTTCCCCCTCTTTTTAATGGTATTTGTTAAGTGCTCGCTAGGCACCAGTACTAAGCACTGGGGTAGATACAAGTTAATCAGGTCGGACACAGTCCATGTCCCACACGGGGCTCACTGCATTAATCCCCATTTTACAGAGGAGGCAAATGAGGCACAGAGAAGTTAAGTGCCTCGCCCAAAGCCTCACGGCAGAGAAGTGGCCGAGCTCGGATTAGAACCCAGGTCCTTCTGAGCCCCGGGCCAGCGCTCTAGCCACTAGGCCACGCCGCTTCTCGCGTTTGAAAGAGAATTAAGGTAGACATAGCTCTCTGACTGCTTTTAACTACTATGAGTTACAGAGCTAATTTCACCAGAGCACCTTTTAGTTTGCCTGTGACACCAGCTCTGGCAATTTAGCTTGTTATGTAACTACTACTGCAGAGTGCAGGAAGGGGGAGGCAAGGTGACGGGCAGATGACAATAAGTTCCTGTCCCCGTCTTTTAACAGGCACAAGTCTCATAGTTTTGAAAGGAAGCCGCTCATGTGTGAAGATAAAGAAGAGCTGTGTGTAGAATTTTGTACCGTCTCTAAAGCCATGGCTTAATTTTCTGAACATTTAAGCAGCATGTGCTAGAGACCTAGCAATTTTAAAAGGGCGAATAAAGGCGTTAAAAGTTCCAGCTTCTAAGAGGATAATGCAATAGCTAAATCTAGAGGCTTCTGAATAGTTGAGATGAGTCTAGATCTTGAATAATCAGCCCCTAATTTTTAAACTAGATGATATTCACTCATGAAATTTAAATGTTTCTGAAATAATCTCCAATTTGATAAACTGCACTTACAGCAATTGTGGTCCATATCACTTAACTTCCTTGAGAGTATTTAAAAATAAACTTTTAAGTAATTCACTTTTTTTTTTTAAATCAAGCAGTACAAGATTTTTTGCACGCATTCAACCCCTCTCTAACACTGTGCTCCTGTTTGAAATTCTCTTCTCTTTGACATCTTTTGACCTGTTAAATGGAACTCTCTAGTCATCCAGGACAGGATGTGCTTCGGTATTAATTAGTGATTCAGTGTGTGTTTCTGAGAACTGAGAAGGTACTGCCCCTCAAACTCTGAACCTAGTTACTGAGTTCAAACAGGACTGGATTCAGTGAAAGTCAAACGCTTGAATTCCGGAAATGATCAATAGTTGGCAAAAAGGTCACGTGATCACGTGAAATGGCCAGAGAATGGGCAAATGGGTAGATCTGAAGAACATATATGACCTAGTAAATACCTATTTTTGACCATTCAACCTCTCTCTCGGCTCTACAGTACAACCAGCTTGGAAATGCTGCACATCAATTTCATCAAGAAGAAAAAAATCAAAATAATTGACAGCTTGCCCCCTTCTATGTCAGATCTAATCAAGCCACATGACTAAAAGAGAGGAAAGGTTTTCTTTTAACATTCAAACTACATCAAGCTATTATGGAGCCTGCATCCACTTAATCGAATTGTCAAAAATTGTTTCAACAAACAGACTCCATTTCAAAATTCAACAGGTATTGCACTGCAGAGAATTCCACTACACGGTGAGTGGCTATTTGGGTAAAAAGTCCTTTCGGTATTTGAAATTTACAGAACAATACTTGGAAATTCAATATCAGCTAAGGAAATCATTTTTGCTTGATTTGCCATTATTTTCTTCCTCATGCTTATCTTCAAAATCACTCTCTAAGGTGAATCCACGTGATAGATGCAAGGTAACAGAAGCAAAGAAGGAAAGCATATCTAAGATTAGCTAACAAATAAAATGTTTATACACTTAGAAGTATAGGTATCACTGTGAGATCATTAAGCAGCAAAGTATCATTACCTAGCACTCTGTTTTCAATCGGAGAATCTGAATCAATCTATATCTCATATGATGACACTTACGAAATAAATGAAATAAAGGTGCATTTCATTTATAAGCTCAGGGGCAGAAAGCAGAATGGAACTTACCAGAACTTCAGCCTTAAATAACATTTTTTTAATGGTATTTGAAAGCACTTATTATGTGACAGACACTGTATTAAACAATGAGGTAGATTCAAGCTAACGAGGTTGGACACAGTTCCTCTCACATACAGATCATACTCTTAATTCTCGTTTTGTAGATGAGGTAACTGAAGCCCAGAGAAGGGAAGCGACTTGCCCGACGTCACAGAGCAGACAAGTGGCAGAACTGGGACTAGAACCCAGGTCCTTTGACTCCCAGGCCCGTGATCATTCCACTAGGCCACGGTGTTTCTCAACATCCCTTAGGGACAAGTCCTGAGCACCTTCTCTAGCAAAGAGTGTCCTATTGAGTAGCATAAGGTTCAATATGGTCTGTTATATGCATTTTGGGCCCCTCCCTTCATTAGGTTAACTTGGGAGAGTGAGAATATGGCTCCTCACCACTGAAAAGGTAACTGAGAAAGGGAAGCCTAGGAAGCTGAGGCAGAGAAGGTGCCCAAAGAATAATGCAAAAGGAAAAAAATGAGCCCTGCTCGCTAAAGAAATCTTAAATGATAATAATGTTGGTATTTGTTAAGCGCTTACTATGTGCAAAGCACTGTTCTAAGTGCTGGGGGGGATAGAAGGTGATTAGGTTGTCCCACATGGGGCTCACGGTCTTCATCCCCATTTTGCAGATGAGGCCCAGAGCAGTTAAGTGACTTGCCCAAAGCACACAGCTGGTAAGCGGCAGAGCCGGGATTAGAACTCATTACCTCTGACTCCCAAGCCTGGGCTCTTTCCACTGAGCCACGCTGCTTCTCTATAGTAGTAACATCAGGTCCGGGGGAAAGGGTGTACGGGAGAAACCGGCGAAACTTTTAATTTCAATAAGAATAACCGCGAGAGAGAAACATAAAATGGTATGAGGCTTGTAATCCACGGGAAACAGAGTAAAAGAAAATGAAAATCGGAGATAATACAGACAAAATTGGCCCCAAAAAAGGGTACAAAGAGAAGGAACCCCAAGAATCCAAAATTGCGGGGTGCCAAGATTCTAAAGACCTTTGGACAATGCAGACAAAAGAGCTAGAAGACAAAGAAAATTGGGGTTTGAACTTAAAAATGACAGCCTGCTGTTTTTCAAACCAGGAACTGCGGTGAAAAATAGCTACCTGGTGTTAATATTTTATGGGAAACTAACAACATGAAGTTGTTAATGGAGAGATCAGAAGCGGGCTAAGGGCAAATATAAAGGGTAATGGGAGAGTGGGAGAAAAGGGAAATGGAATATTTGTATATAAATGTTACATTGTTTTAGGAACTAATTTAATAGGATGGTTAAAAGCCATAAAGGAAGACGTTAGGTTGATCAGTCGTTGACTTACACATGCACTGAGAAGCAGCGTGGCCTACTGAGAAGCATCGTTTCCCAGTGGATAGAGCACGAGCCTGGGAGTCAGAAGGACCTGAATTCTAATCCCAGTCCCGCCACTTGTCTGCTGTGTGACCTTGGACAAGTCACTTAATTTCTCTGTGCCTCGGTGACCTCATCTTAATCCAGGGCCTGGCACATAGTGCTTAACAAATTCCATAAAAAAATTAAGGATGCCTGCCCGTGCATAAGAAAGCCCATGCCAATATTCCCCACCTCACAGCGGAGAAGAGCAGAGCTAAAATTCTACCCAGCTCCGCAAAACCTCCAGCTCCTCTTACGTATTGGCGCTGAAGCTCGTCCCAAACTTGTTGGCCGCAATTTTCTTCAAAACCCTATTACGTTCCAGCACAGGCAATTAGATTCCCACCGAAGCTCCCTCTACCAGAAAAAGACGAATGAATGTGGTACCCTTACCAGTTCATTTTTATTTTCATTAGATTTCAGGACTAACCGGCTATCACGATTTATCCAAAACTTGTAAACCAATTACACTGTCTTTTTCTGGTGATTCCACTTCTTTTAAAATTATTATTGTAACGTGCCCTTTTGAGGTTTTTTTTGGAAATTAAATAAGACCAACCTCCATTTTAAAACTTAATTGGCCTGCATGTAAAAAAGAAGCCACAGCTGGTGACAGAAATGAACACAAGGGTGGAGTCGCGTCACTGAAAAGCCATTTTAAATGCTAAAAATAGAGCAACTTAATAATCACAGTCTTTTAAAAATCATATGTGTGGTTGCCTCGAGGGTAACGATTTATATCTTAGCCCCGCAAGTACTTGGGATCCGCTCTTGGCTACAGATTTCCCAATCACCAGACGGCAAAAAACAAGAGCCCAAAAGCTCTGTCTAAATTATTTCTCATGAAGTGGGATAACTGGGCTCTAAACACTAACTTAATCGCCACTCTGACCCGTCATTTAAATTTCTGTCATTTTTGCCTGCAAAGTCAACGTCGCGCTCATTATGAAATCCTTCACAGATCAAACAGTCCTTCTGTAATGTTCTTAGCATTTCAGCAACTGCCCACTTCGCTCTAATCTCAGCGTTTACTAAGAGCGTCCGGAAGCCTTCGAGACTCCGGAACAAGATCCTCCAACGTGTAAACTCGTCATAATGGAGGCCACCTCAAAATATTACTTTCACTTTCTTGCAGCATGATGGGAATCTGGGATCTGAAGCGTCGGATGGATGTCCGAATGCCTTTCACGACTCTCCAATAGGTCACGCCGCTCACCCTCGTCACCATTAAGAATTCATTAGGTTCTCATTAAGCTCTGGATCTTACCCGTAGACTATTACATAATCATATCATTCTACCCTTCCTGTTGAAGCGAAGTGTCATCTGAAATCGGCCCCTTTGTGGGGTGTTCTTTTTTCCCACTAGCCGGAACGATCGCCTTGTGCTGCACGCCAACTATTGAAATGTCTCCTAGGCAAGCTGAATCTCCAACTTGGCTTCCCTACCCCACCCTCCGACAATTCCTCAAGTTTTCGGATGACACCTACGACTCCCCGGTCCACGGAATGGCACCGCGAACCATCTCACGGGGGAGACTCGGAGATCCTGTCATCCGGCGGCAATCTCGCCAGTCGCATTTTATCGCTAACACAATGAATCGAGGAGCCAGTAGGCAGACCACTCGTTTTTCGAACACGGATCCCCAGATGCGGTAGTCTTCTACGGCCCTGTGGCCGCAGGACACCGCTCTCCTCCCACCGCTCCGTTACTGGGCTCTCTCTGAATTTCCTTATTCGTTTTTAAATGCGGAAGGCCAGACACTGTGGCTTTCTGAATGAACCAAACCCATCTCCCAGACAGGGCCTGGAGCCTCGATCTGAAAAATTCAATGAGAGAAGCCACCGCCCTCAAAGTGGGATCCTTTCCCCATTCCAATTTGCCAGAACAAAAAACGAAAACAAAACAAAAACACACACACACACGCACCCTGGGAAAAAAATATCCCGAAATATACTTGCTGCATAAATACCGAGACACTAGTCGGTTGTTTTCGGTAATACAAAAATATATCAATAGGTTAAAAAAAAATGGAAACACTCAGGAGCGAAGAAACCTGCCAGAGATTTCTTGCCATCGAATGCAACTGGAAATTCTCACTCTAAAATGGCACTCATTCGTCCCTGGAGAGTTTTAAACACGTAATATTTCGCCAATGGAGTATTTCATAGGTGTTCCAACATATGCACGCATGACGATCTCTCTCCGATCCTGCTAGGCCAGGCCGATTGAATTGGCATCTTCAAGGAGAGGGGGTTCGCGAGAGAAAGGATGAGGACGTTTCGCCCGATGCGAAGTTCATCCGCAGAGCCCGTCCCCCCGGCTTCTGTCGGAGTTGCCGGAGCCTCTCCGAGGGCATTCGGCTTTGTCTCCGGGGCGCGACTCGGCCGTCTCCGCTCGGAGACCCGAACCGCACCCGAACGCTGCCGAGTCTCTCCGAGCGGAGCCGAGGGGAGCCCTCGGCCCCGATCGACTTTTCCAGGCTCAGCTGGGCGCTGTCCACCAGCCGCACCGTCTGAAAGCCAACCCAGCCTCGGGCCGCCCCCACTTTTAAAGGGCCCGGGGCCTCGGGCGCAGCTCCTCACCCTCCCCCAGCCCCTTCTTTCTTCCATTCGCTCAGCTGCGAGGGATCCGCGCATCTGGCCCAAGCCGAGCTGTGCAAAGAGCAGCTGCCCGGCCCCTCCGCCCACCTCGGGGTGCCCAGCTCCAGGGACGCCTGGGGCCCATTAATTCGTCGCTGCAAAAGGGTGCGGCTAACAGACAGAGCCCCTTGGCAACGAAAGACCCCGGGAGTTCTCGTGCAAAAGCCACGAATGCGCTTTCAGGAATTAAAAAACAACAACAACAACAAAAAAAAAAACAGGTGGGGAGAATTTCTCAGTGTTGCTGCTGGGGCTCGGTTCAATCATGGCGTCGCCCAGAACCAGCTTGTCACGTCTGTTATAATGCAAGGTTGGGGGTGTGTGTGTGGTTTGGTTTTTTTTTTGGCCTTAGTCTTTTTCAATACAGCTTCTCCCTCCGCCTCCCCACCAAAGCGATTTTTATTCTCCAGTCTTCTCCTTCGGGATGCAATTACTCCGATTATTCTGACAGGTTGAAAAATAATCATTTTTGTTTACCGCACGCCAGCCCTTAATTAGTAACCGTGTGTATGGGTAAAGGTGTCACAGCAAACGCACGTAAAACCCTCGCTAAACGATCTTAACGATCTCTTTAGGTTAACGGAAGCCGACCGGGAAAAAAAAAACAACACAAAACAAACAGAACTGAGATAGAAAACCCCAATCGGCAGCCGAAGGAAACCACCGCAAACACGCTCGGAGTTTTCCAAGCAATGGTCGGGGTGGAGGACGAGATGCATCAAGGGGGCGAGAGGGATATAGGATGGGGAGGGCTTGTTCAGAACCAGGACAGACATTTATAAGGAAGACGGTGGCACCGACCGAGAGAGCTATAACCCCGTTTAATTTTAACTGGCGATCAGCAGCCAAGTGCAGCTCCAATTAAGAGGAGAGGGCTGAAATCTCGGGTAAAAGGGGCTTTGGGAGGCAGCGAGCCTTGGCCTTTAATCCGCATTACGGGCAGATAGATTTTTTTTTAAATAAATAAATGCCAGAGAATCAACCCAACCAGTCCGTGTCAAGAGATCAAACCTCGGTTGGGGGGGGGGGGGGGAGAGGGGAAAAGGGCTGGGAGATAGAAAGCTGACATCAAGCTTAATCGACGGTGGTTGTTTAATGGCTCTGCCCTGGTAACATCTGTGTCATTCACATCAACTTGGAAACCCACCCGCCCTTCGCTCCCGGCGCTATCCCTCGCCCTGTGTGTGTGTGTGTGAAAGTGTGATCGTGTGTGTGTGTGTATGTGAAAGTGTGATCGTGTATGTGTGTGTGTGAGGGCGAAAGCACACACGACCTCCAATTCAGCACCAAAGCCACGAACAGCAGACACTTGATCTTCCATCCTGAGTTAGGGGCCTGACTTCCCTCCATCTTCTAGCCAAGCTGGAAATCACCGCCTTCGGGACCAGACAGGAGAAGGGGAGGGGAAGGAGGGCTGGAGGGCCGAGGAAAACACCCCACCGGCAGGAAATAATAACTATAATGCCAATAGTGGTGATGCTCGGATCAATATGGCGGACGCCGTCATTCATACAAAACCCTAACACCCCCCCCCTCCCCCTTAAAGAAAAAAATAACCCCACCCTAAAAGAGGAAAAGAAAGATCCCGGAGGTGAGGTGGAGGGGCCGAAGCTAACCGATACGGAGAAGGGGAGAGGTTCGAGGGGGATGCGTTTGGAAACTAGGCCGCGGAAATATGGGGGGGGGGGGGGAAAGGAAGGAAAATCAAAGTCCAACACAAAAGGGACTTACTTCATCTGCTTCACGATAGTGCTTTTGCCCGATTCTCCGGCCCCTGTTTGGGGAGACACAGAAAAAGAGGGAGCGTGAGACTGAGCACAAGAGGATATATCGGAGAGAATCAATGCACATCATAGGGATTTGGCGGGGGGGAGAGTTTGGGGAGGGGGGGAAAGGTGGGTGCGGGGGCCCGTGGCCTTGTAGGAGCATGGGGGGATAAAAAAGGCAAATCTCCCCAGGTGAAGGGGGAAGAGGGGAAGGGAAGGGAAAGGAGTGAGGCCGGAGGAGGTTGCATGCAAGGGACCGGGTCCGCGCAGGGGAGTTAGGGCGGAGTGGGGTGGGGAAGGCTCTTACCCAGCAAGAGTAATTTCACGTCTTTGGCGGCGCTGATGCCATCCTCTTTGAGATTTTTCTCAATCGCTTTGCTCCTCTCCAAGGCGGCTCGCTCCTCTGCGCTCAATGTACATCCCATCGTGGCCAGACAGACGCCCTGCACACCTCGGCTGGCACCGCTCCCCTATTCAGGTTCTCCCCTCCACCCCTCCGAGTAATAACGATACCCAAAAAACCCACTTTAAAAAAAAAAAGCCAACCCCAAACTACGAGCCGAATCCACCCTCCGGAAAAAGAGGTGGGGCTCCGACCACTCCCCCTTTTTTCGGTCACCTGCAGGAGGCCGGGTGGGGTGGGGGCGCGAAGGGAAGCGCTACGGGATGAGTTGTGGTTTTCCCTCCTTCTGCAAACAACGCATCGGTGAAGTGGCAGCCGCCGGGGAGCTCGACGGTTGCAAGAGCCCCGGGCTGCAGGCACTGAGGCTTGTGCAAAAAAAAAAAAAAAGGCTGAGAAGCTGGAGCCGGAGCAGGAGGAGGGTGGGGATGGGGGCAGGGAGGATGCCTCGCTCTGCAGGAGAGGTGGTTGAATTGAATTATGATGATGATGATTAGTATTGCATCCCTTTTTTTTTTTTGCAAACGGGAGGGGGAGAGGGGAAGGTTGCTAACGGGCGGCGGCTGGGGCTCCGAGCGAGCGCATCGTTCAGCGGATCCTAATGGAGAGAGAGGGCGAAAAGAAGGGGGGGAAAAAGAGCGGAGGGGGGGGGGGCTGCACCCAGCGCACGGGCTCGCCGGCCTCGATGACGTCAGCAGGCGCGCGCGAGCGCACCGCCCTCCGCCGCGTGCGCGCGCGCGCGCGCGCGGGAGGCGGCCGCGCGCGGACGGACGGTTTTATCCCGCCAGCCCCGCCCACCCGCTCCTCTCCCCGCCCGGCCATTGGTCCATCCGCCCCGCCCCGCCTCTCCTGATTGGCCGGCGGCGCTGCGCGTGCTGCGAGGGGAGGGGGAGGGGAGGCCCGCGGCCTAGAATGGCGCCTTTAGCCGGGCGGCCTTGGCGTTGGGCGCGGTGCGGGTGGGGCCCGCCGGTTTGGAGGGGTTTTTTTTCCCTCCTCCCTCTTACCGCAGCGGATGGGCGGGCGATCTAAACTAGGGGAGTGATCGTTGAGGCCATTTTGGGGTAGAATCTGGCCCTCCCCCCCCCCCTTAGTCTTCTTCCATTCTGAGTTCTCCACCCAAGTGCTCCACCCCATTGGCCATTTTGAACAACTCTAGGATCCTGGACCGTTCATTCCATAATAAGCAGAATGTTGGTATCCGTAGAGCGCTTACTATGGGCAGAGCGCTGTTCTAATAATCATAATGTTGGTATTTAAGCGCTTACTGTGTGCAGAGCGCTGTTCTAATAATGTTGGTATTTGTTAAGCGCTTGCTACGTGCAGAGCGCTGTGCTAATAATCATAATGTTGGTATTTGTTGAGCGCTTACTATGTGTAGAGCGCAGTTCTAATAATCATAATGTTGGTATTTGTTGAGCGCTTACTATGTGCAGAGCGCTGTTCTAATAATGTTGGTATTCGTTAAGCGCTTGCTATGTGCAGAGCGCTGTTCTAATAATCATAATGTTGGTATTTGTTGAGTGTTTACTGTGTGCAGAGCGCTATTCTAATAATCATAATGTTGGTATTTAAGTGCTGACTATGTGCAGAGCACTGTTCTAATAATCATAATGTTGGTATTTGTAGAATGCTTACTATGTGCAGAGCAGTGTTCTAATAATCATAATGTTGGTATTTGTAGAGCGCTTACTAGGTGCAGAGCACTGTTCTAATAATCATAATGTTGGTATTTGTTAAGCGCTTACTAGGTGCAGAGCACCGTTCTAAGCAGTGGGGGAGATACGGGGTCATCAGGTGGTCCCACGTGAGGCTCACAGTCTTCATCCCCATTTGACAGATGAGGTCACCGAGGCTCAGAGAAGTGAAGCGACTCGCCCACAGTCACACAGCTGACAAGTGGCAGAGCCGGGAGTCGAACCCATGATCTCTGACTCCCAAGCCCAGGCTCTTTCCACTGAGCCACGCTGCTTCTCTTAATAATGTTGGTATTTGTTAAGTGCCTACTATGTGCAGAGCACTGTTCTAAGCGCCGGGGTAGGTAAAGGGTAATCACATTGTCCCACGTGAGGCTCACAATCTTCATCCCCATTTGACAGACGAGGTCACCGAGGCACAGAGAAGTGAAGTGATTTGCCCACAGTCACACAGCTGACAAGTGGCAGAGCCGGGAGTCGAACCCATGACCTCTGACTCCCAAGCCCGGGAGCGCTTACTATGTGCGGGGCACTGTACTAAGCGCTTGGAATATACGATTCGGCCACAGATAGAGATGATCCCTGCCCAGTGATGGGCTGAGGACCAGGCCCAAGCAGGCAGTAAAGTGGGGTTTCCACTGTCCCGACAGGCCTTGGGTAGCAAGGAAGGAATACACAGAAATAAATTTTGGATAATAATGATGGTAGCTGTTAAGTACTTATCCTATGCCAACCACCGATCTCAGCACAGGGGTAGACACAGGTCAGGTTGCCCCACGTGGAGCTCACGGTCTTAATTCCCATTGTACAGACGAGGTAACTGAGGCACAGAGAAGTGAAGTGACTTGCCCGAGGTCACACGGCAGACACGTGGTGGAGCGGGATTAGAAACCCCCGTCCTCTGACTCCCAAGCCCGTGTCCATGCCACTGGGCCTTGCTGGATCTGGGCTGAGGTGATTCTTGTAGGGATGGAGGAGCTCGCTGCCCTCATTTGCTCTTCTCCCACTCCCTTCCACATCATCCTTGCCCTTTTGTACCTTTTTCTTCGCCCTTCCCACAGCACTTCAGTACATATCTGTAATTTGTGTTCATATCTCTCCTACAGTGTAAGCTTGTGGTGGGCAGGGAAAGTTTCTACCGACTCTATTATAACGTTCTCTCCCAAGGGCTTAATGCGGCGCTTTGCACGTATCAAGTGCTCAATAAATACGATCGATCGACTCACGCTTTGGCCCGTTAAGGCTTGACGAACTTGAGGGAGACTTTGAGACGAAGGAAGAGAGATGCTTCCTCTGTCCAGTCAATCAGGGGTATTTATTGGCTGCTTACCATTTCTCAGAGCACCGTGCTAAGTTCTTTCAACGCTACGGTAGAATAGGTGGACGTGATCCCTGCCCACAGAGAGCTTACAGACTAGAGAGGGAGACAGGCAAAATAACTTTTTGATGCATCAGTACATAAATGCCGTGGAGCTGGAGGAGGAGTAAATGTCAGAGTGCTTAAAGAGTAAAGACCCAAATGCATAGGTTTATTCATTCGTTCAACTGTATTTATTGAGAGCTCATTGTGTGGAAAGCACTGTATTAAGCGCCTGGGAGAGTACACTGCAACAACAAACATGCATTCCCGGCCCACACTGAGCTCACAGTCTAGAGGGGAGACAGACATTAATATACACGACTAAATTATAGATATATAAACGTGTGCTGCGGGGAAGGGAGCGAGGATGAACGGAGGGAGCAAGTAAGGGTGATGCAGAATGGAGTGGGAGAAGAGGAGAGGAGGGTTTAGTCAGGGAAAGTTTCTTGGAGGAGATGTGCCTTCAATAAGCCTTTGAAGTGGGGGAGAGCAATCATCTGTCTGATAGGAGGGAGAGAGGTAAGATGTGGGCGAGAGGTTGGCGGTGAGAAAGATGAGATGGAGAGACAGTGAGAAAGTTAGGGTTAAAGGAATGAAGCGTGCAGGCTGGGTTGTAGGAGAGTAGCATGGGAGGTAGGAGGGGGCAAAGCGATCGAGTGCTTTAAAGCCACCGGTGAGGAGTTCTTGTTTGATGCGGAGGTGGATGGGCAACCACTGGAGTTTCTTGGGGAGCGGGGAAACGTGGTCTGAACCTTTCTGAGGGAAAATGATCCGGGCAGCAGAATGGAGTACGGGCTGGAGTGGGGAGAGACGGGAGGCAGGGTGGTCAGCGAGGAGGCTGATAGAGGCTGATATAATAAGGTGGGATAAGTGCTTGCATTAATTTGGTGAAATTAATAGGTGACACAGAAGGGAGGGCTTGATCAGAGAAGACCTCTAGGAGGAGATAAGATTTTAGTAGGGCTTCGAAGATGGGGAGAGTGGTGGCCGGTCAGATAGGAAGAGACAAGGTAGACCTGGATGAGGTATAGCAAGGATGGTGTTAGAGGGAAGTGTGCAGGTTGGGTTACAGGGGAACATACTGCAGTTGGTACAGACTGTTGTCAACACTAGCTGGTGGCCAGGAGGAATAATGATAATAATAATAATGTTGGTATTTGTTAAGCGCTTACTATGTGCAGAGCACTGTTCTAAGCGCTGGGGGAGATACAGGGTCATCAGGTTGTCCCACGTGAGGCTCACCGTTAATCCCCGTTTTGCAGATGAGGTAAGTGAGGCACAGAAAAGTGAAGTGACTCGCCCACAGTCACACGGCTGACAAGTGGCAGAGCCGGGAGTCGAACTCATGACCTCTGACTCCGAAGTCCAGGCCCTTTCCACGGAGCCACGCTGCTTCCCATTGGGTGCTCAAATTGCTATTTCTGTTCATCTTTTCTCTCCCTCGACGGCTGCAGCTGATTTAGTGGACAGATGTAGCACCAAAAAGTGTTGACCTCTTCCCCCATCCCGTCCTCCCGCCCCCCAACCCACTCCTTCCTCCTCCTCCTGACTCTCTCATCTGCATCGATATTGCCACCATCTTCCCTGCCCCAGAGACTCACAATCTCGGTGTCATCCTCAACCGCTCGGTGTCTTCCAGCAGTCATTTTAATGTACTGCTCACTTCTGCCGGTTCTTCCTACACGACATTTCCGGGATACACCCCCTTCACTCTGCTCCGGCAATTATCATCCCGGTCCGAAATCCGGTCGCGTCACAGCTCCGAGTCTCATTTTCCTCATATGCGAAATGGGGATGAGATACCTGCCCTCCTTCTGTTTTTGAGCCCCGTGTGGGACGTGAACTGTATTCCGACTGATTATCTCGTATCTTCCCCAGTGCTCAGCACTTGTAAATGCTTAATTATGATTAGAGACTGTCAATCAATCAACTGTCTTTATTGATGGCTTACTGCATGCAATGCATGGTACTAAGTGCTTGGAAAAGAACAATCTAGTAGAGTTGGTAGATGTGATCCCTGCCCACTAAGAGTTTACAGTCTTCAGGGTGAGACAGACATTAGAATAAAATCTGTCAGACGGGGATGTCGCCTGCCCTCCCTACCTCAGTACCTACTATTGCGTCGTTCTGATCACTGGTCTCCGGACCTCCAGCCACACCTCCCTCCCAGCCCTACGATTTGATCTATACCCTATGCCGCTGCATGGATCAGCTTCTTTCGGTGTCGCTGCACCCCTCGAAAATCTCCTTTGGCTTCCCTCCGTATCAAGCCAAATCTCATAATAGGCATCGAAGCTCTCCCCGAACTCTTTCTTGCTAATATATCGATTCTTTGCCCACCACTACTCCTCAGCCTGCTCACTTTGTCCTTTCCAAGCTAACCTTCCAACGGTACCAGGCTCTCAAATCTCCCTTTCCCCTCCCGCCTTCCCCTCTGTCCCCCTTTCCTCCTCCCCCCGCCAAGTTGGGACTCAGTTTACAAGCCCCAGCTGAGCATTAAGGCCAGTCTTTGAGGGTATAGAGTTCTGGTGAAGCAAATAATTTTGAAATAGCTTGGGCTGTAGTAGCTGACAAATTATTTTCAAACCGTTCCGTCAAATGACCGACGAATGAAGCCCTCTGAGAGTTCCTAGCCAATAGAGGGCTTTCGGAGGGCTGAGGGGCAAGAGGCCGGGGGAGATGTTTGTCGACCATTTGGCGGAGCAGTATCTGAGGCCCCGGAAGCACTCGTGTCTTGGAAATGTACAGCTACTTTAGGTTTTGAGAGAATAGGGGTGGTCAGGGCAATGGCTTCCCCAATATTTGAATTGTCTTCATGGCCCCATCCACGTTTGAGGGCCTAACCAGGGCCTGAGAAGCAGTGGGTGGTGTAAAGAACTAAATTTCAGTCTCTTTGGACTATTCTTCCCATCCGCCTTTCCCCTGCTTCACCGAATCTCAATGCTGAGGGACTGGGGCTGAGGCTGGGACCATTTCTCAAACTTTGTCTGGACTGACGAGGTTGGGAGCATTATGGTTATTTGATGGTCCTGTATGTCTTCTCTACTATCACCCTCCTTACCTGCCTTTTACATTTCCCTACCTGCATCCCGCTTCTGACGATATCCTCATTTAGAGAAGCAACGTAGCTTAATGGATAGAGCACAGGCCTGGAAGTCAGAAGGACCTGGGTTCTAATCCCGACTCTGCCACCTGCCTGCCCTGTCTCCTTGGGCAAATCACTTCACTTCTCTAGTCCTCGGTTACCTCAACTGAAAAGTGGGGATTAAGAGTGCGAGCCCTGTGTGGGACAGGGACTGGGTCCAACCTGATTAACTCGTATCTACCTGGTGCTTCGAATAGTGCTTGGCACATAGTACTTAAAAAGAGTACCATAATAATTCTAATTATTATTATGAAATTTGAAGCCAAAAACAAAAGTTCCCACGAGCAGGCATCAGTGGAAGTCATCCCAGGAGTGGGAGGATTAAAAATCAGTCAATCAATGGTATTTGAGTGCTTACTGTGTGCAGATCACTAAGCTCTTGGGGTTGTACAGTACATTAGAGTTGGTAGATGAACCCAAGGAGCTTACAGTCTAAGGGGAAGATGGCGACAAAGACCAGCGGGGCATCAGTAAAGGCGGAGGAAAATGGAGCTTCGGTAGCAATGAGGTTGGAGCAGCAGGAGTGAAGGGTTCTGGGGATTAGGGCAGGCTAAGCCCAGTTGGAAGGGGAGGAGAAAAGTTGGAAGGGGAGGAGAAAAGTTGGAAGGGGAGGAGAACAGGCCTCAGGCTGGGTTGGCAGTTACAGGGTTGGCTTCAGCCAGGTCCTGCCAGAGGTGAGGAGGGCTAAGACCTGCTGTGGTACGGGCCAGGTCCTGCTTGTCACGGGGAGAGGCCTCAGACAAGCTCCATTCATGGTCCCTGAAACCCACGTAATTAACTCTAATGATTTTGAAAATTTTAAAATAACCTATTAATCCTCAAAGCATAATCCATATTTTGATATAATTATTTAGAAGCCCTTCCACTAAAATCCTCAACGCTTCTTCTCAATTTGAAAAATCAGCATTTCGTGGAGACTGAACAAATGTTTGCAGCTGGAACGAGCATTTGGTTCATTAAAGAATAGACGAGGTTGAAGGTTTGCTTTTATTGTGTCTTTTATTTTATTTATGGTATTTGTTAAGCAGTAACTAATGTTACTGTTTTAAGCCTCGGGGCAGATACAAGTTAATCAGGTCGGACACAGTCCCTGTCCCATATGGGCCTCACAATCTAAGTAGTGGCTAGAGCCAGGGCAACAGAGCTCTATAAGAATATAAGAAGAAGGGTACATGTGCCAAGCACTGTTCTAAGCGCTGGGGGAGATCTAAGGTCATCAGGTTGTCCCACGTGGTGCTCAAAGTCTTAATCCTCATTTTACAGATGAGGCAACTGAGGCACAGAGAAGTTAAATGTCCTGCCCAAAGTCACACAGCTGACAAGTGGCGGGGCCGGGATTAGAACCCACGACCTCTGACTCCCAAGCCCGTGCGTTTTCCACTGAGCCGCGCTGCTTCTCAATAGCTCATCTGAATAGCCCCTCATTACCGGCACCAGCCCTAAGTGAAACTTTTTACAGGAAGGCAGAAAGTTTTGGTGCCGCTCCCTGATCTCGGCTAAGTCGCCAGCCTAGGTTTAAAACTCAGGGCAGTAGAGAGGAACCTTTTATCCCTTTTTAAAAATAGTTGTTATAGTTTCAGAAGCTCAACCTCAGAAGCTATATATAGTCAGAATTTCTATTACTGGCATTCTGCCCTTTTTAGGTGCTCAGTCGAATAAATCTGTGGTATTTGACTGTGGTGATTGTGTGCTAATGGTACCTCTAATAATAATAATAATTGTGGTATTGGTTATTAATAATAAAAATAATGACGATGACGACGATGGCATTTGTTATGCGCTTACTCTATGTCAGGCACTGTCGGAAGTGCTGGGGTGGATACAAGAGAATCAGGTTGGACACAGTCCCTGTCCTACCCGGGGCTCACGTTCTAAGAAGGAGGGAGAACGGGTATCGAATCCCCATTTTACAGACGAGGAAACCGAGGTACAGAGAAGAAAAGGTCAAACGGTAGGCAGGCGGCGGAGCCGGAATTAGATCCCAGGCCCTCTACCTCTCGGGCCCGTTCTCTTTTTTTAGGCCGTTCCTTCTTAGGACTGCTTCCCATCTCCGGGATCTCAAAAGTCACCCCTTTTATATGCCCTTTTGACCGCCGCTCATTCTCGGCATCATTATCCTGTCCAGTCACATTTCTTGCAGGTGCAGACCTGGGGCCCCTCTCATTTGCAAGGTGCACCAGTTCATTTCTGGGGTTACTCTCCTCTCTAGACTCCCACCCGCACATATCTCTGGTGTTTTGGCGAATGTTCATTTGTGTTGATGAGGACCGGGTGAGCTGCGCAGCTGTGGCAGATGAGGGGGGTGGCGGCCGGGAGGGGAGAAGGTGGTAGTTAAGGGGAAAAGGGGATGTGTGTCTCTGTTATCGTTTGCTATTCCTATCGCAAGGTTGCCCTGGGACCCTTATACAAGGACATCGGTCTGTTGCCGTCCTTTATGTAAGAGGTAAGAGTAGCTAATCAAAATGGCTGCGAAGCACTTTGCAGTAGCGACACACTAGATAAATTCTAAATAATGGAAACCTCACAAAGAGCTCGATTAAAGCACGAGCAGTGAATCCTGCATTAGTCCCCAGGGGACTCGAAAAGACGACGTGACCAAACAAATAATTCCCAGCTCTGTTTTCTGCGAAATAGCCGCGATTAGATAATAACGCCAGAGTCCAATTTAACCAAGTGCTGATTCCTGGGAGAATCTGGGGGAGGACAACCTTTTCAAAATGGGTTTTGCCCGGAAATGATTTGTATTTCTCTCTTCTTCGCCTCAAGAAAACAGGTGAGGCCAGCCCCCGAGATAGTGAAACCTGGTTTCCTAAGAATGTGGGTTGCAAAAGGGGTTGTAGTTGTTTAATATTAATTGAGTTCCCATTATGGCTCTGAAAAGAACGTACACATCGGCAGGGTTCTTTGCCCTTACAATCTAAAACATTGGAACATCTAACTGAGGGCCATAAAGGTTACCTAGCAGTTTTGGCTTCTTTGAATTTGTTTTCCCATGTGCTTCCTCAATCAATTCATTGTGATGAGACTTGGTGGGTGAAACGAAATAGGTCGATTTGATGGTTCTTGCGCTAAATATCAACTCTCTTTCTCCCTTTTTATATATGTACACACACGCGCGCATATATATTTTAAATATATATAATACACTCAAAATTGGGAATTTGGGGTAGGCGGGTTAAGGGCGTGGCTCAGTGGAAAGAACCCGGGCTTGGGAGTCAAGAGGTCATGGGTTCGAAACCCGACTCTGCCCCTTGTCAGCTGTGTGACTGTGGGCAAGTCACTTCACTTTTCTGTGCCTCAATTCCCTCATCTGTAAAATGGGGATGAAGACGGTGAGCCTCACGTGAGACGACCTCATTCCCCTGTATCTACCCCAGCGCTTAGAACAGCGTTCTGCACGTAGTAAGCGCTGAACAGATACCAACGTTATTATTATTATTAACCAAGCTTTGTGATGAGCAGGTCAAAAAAAGCCCAATACTGGATCACCTCTCCATTCCAATCACTGCAACCAGTGCACGCCTGTTCCTAAAGCCACATATATTTGGACACAAACATATGTGTTCACGTGTTGGTACAACCACCTATAAAATCGTGTGACGTAGAGCAGTAGCTTCATCCTCTGTAGACTGAGGCACTCTTCCAAAATTTCTCCCAAATACCCAGAAGCTCAGACTTCAGTTATACTCCGTGGACTTACCGGAAAAACAGTGCCTGTTGCTCCTTTTTCATTCATTCAATTGTATTTATTGAGCGCTGGATGTGTGCAGAACACTGTAATAAGCGCTTGGGAGAGTACAGAAGTACAATAAACAAATCGGAGATGGATGTCGACTAGGTGCAGAGCACCGTACTTGATTCTCAAGGAATTAGAAAGGAAGAATACGGCCCAGGGATTGTGTCTGATCTGATTAGCTTGTATCTACCCCAGTGCTTAGTACAGTGCTTCGTGTGAAGTACTTAACAAACACAACAGTTATTTTAGGGAAGCAGTGGGGGAAGAACAGTGGGGTTCTTCTTGAAAATGCTCTTTTATAAAAGTATAATAGAAGAACTGTCGCCATCCCTGGAGATGGTAATATCTTCGTTTAGCCTCAGAAAGCAGACCCTTAGAGACGGGACAGAATGGAGACTTAAAGGACTTTATTTTTTTGCATAATCTCCTTATACCAAATGACAAACACATTGTACAGAGCACCTTCATCTCTTCGTTAGAGGTTTCTCTTGTATGCGACGGGCAGGGTTTAGTAAGACGTAGAGCCATCTCAGCTACAAAAATGAGCCCTTGTTTATAGGAAGTCAGGCAGCAGGCCTAATGTAAACCGGGCAGGTGACCTAAAAAATCTCAAAGGCTCGGCTTCTTCCTCCCATTTCCTATATGTTTGGCTTTCCTAGGAATTTCAGGAATTCTATGAACATTTGCTGCAGGAAGATGCTCTAGGGTCTTCCGGTCTTGTGATACAGGGAGGAATAGTTGAAAGCGTAAGTGGGGCAGAGGGGCCCTGGAAAGCAAAAAGTGCCAATTCCGGAAGGCGAATTGAATTTTTGAGGGTTTGGTGGTTTTGGAAAGCTATTTGCAAGGCAGAATAAGCTCCTAGAAGGTCAGAGCTCGAGCTGTGTGTACTCCATTCAGCATAAGGTCTTTCATGAGCCCTCGCTAAACAGTAAATGACACTGATAAAACAAGTTGAGAATTTCATTTTGTTCTCGAATGGGCCTTGGAGTGAAAAATAGGAAGTTTGAACTTTTCCCCGATGGGTTCTCAGCTCTCTTTATTGAGTTTTATGACCTTTACAGGCCACTTCTCTTTCAGAATTAGCGAGCACTAGTTTGTTTTCCAATTGACAGGAATGACGGGCGAAGAGTGCCCAGGGAAGAGATGGAGGTTTTTGTGTTTTTTTGAGCGAGTGGCAAAGGGACTTTTATCTGGGAGCAGATTAGAACTCGTAGGAAATTGAATTGTGCTTGTAGGTTATTGAAGTCCATTATGTGGTCACCGAAGAGGACGTCGTTCAGTGAGTGCTCTGGTGGTGTCGGAGTCCCAGAGGGGACGAGCTGTGCTATTTTTCTCAATTTGGATAGTGGGATTATCCCGCAGGGGGACGTTCGGTGATGAATGGACTGGATCGTTGTAGAGGGCCGGGGCAGATGTTTCCATGAATGTCAAGGGATCGTCCAGAAGGAATTGTAGTTGAAGGAGGAAATCTGGTCTAAAGTGAAGGCCTTTGATGTCCTGCTGCCATAGATTCTCTGTGGCTTATTGGAAAATCGCCATCTCTCCATGCATTCAATCATATTTTTTGAGCGCTTACTAGAGGCAGAGCACTGTACTAAGCGCTTATCAATCAGTGAATGGTTTATACTGAGCGCTTACTGCGTGCAGGGTACAGTACTAAGCACCTGAGAGAGTAAAATACCATAGAGCTGGTGAGCTCTGCCCATAAGGAGCTTAAAGTCTATCCTTCTACTAGTATGAGAAGCAGTGTTGCCTAGAGGATAGAGCACGGGCCTGGGAGTCAGGAGGACCTGAGTTCTGATCCCGGCTCCACCACTTATCTGCTGTGAGACCTTGGGGAAGTCACTTAACCTTTTTGAGCCTCAGTTACCTATGTCTACCCCAGCGCTTAGAACAGTGCTCGGCACATAGTAAGCGCTTAACAAATACCAACATTATTATTATTACCTCATCTGTAAAATGGGGAGTAAGACCGTGAGCCCCATGTGGGACAGGGACTGTGTCGAACCTGATTGCCTTATATCTACCCCCATGACGTGGAACGGTGCCTGGCATATAGTAGGGAAGCAGCGTGGCTCAGTGGCAAGAACCCGGGCTTGGGAGTCAGAGGTCATGGGTTCGAATCCTGGCTCCGCCGCTAGCCAGCTGTGTGACTTTGGGCAAGTCACTTCACTTCTCTGTGCCTCAGTTACCTCATCTGGAAAATGGGGATTAAAACTGTGAGCCCCACGTGAGACAACCTGATCACCTTGTATCCCCCCAGCGCTTAGAAAAGTGCTTTGCCCATAGTAAGCGCTAAACCAATACCACCATTATTATGTAGTAAGTGCTTAACAAACACCATAAAAAATCCCCAGATTCATAATTTACATAAGGGGGATAACAGTACATGCCAGCTACCTGTGTCAAAGGTGAAGAGGAGGAGGATTAATACACTCATGTTTGCAGATCACCCTGTGACAGGCAGAGGTCTTACATCCACTCAAACTTTATCGTATTAAATAAATATACTTTGTACCCTATGATATCGTTCATTCACTCAACTCAAAAGTTTAAGGACATTACCTCACTCATCCACGGTGAGTTAACTAGTACAAACTTTTAGTATTGCTCTCTTTCAAATGAAGATAACATATTTGTTTCATCTTTTCAGTTCCATTTGTATTTTGGTTCGATTTATAAGGGGACGGAAGCAGAGGGATTGATCCTTCATTAGGAGCTGCTTAGCTACCACTGAAACCCGACTCATATCCTAGTTAAAATCACCACAAAACATTTGCATGAAGGCAAGAAACATATTACAGAACCGAAAAGATGTGACTTTCTCTGCCAGAGAGGTGTATCTCGCAAAACTCCCTGTTTTATACAAATTGGCAGAAAATCAAAGCCAAAATTCCTGACTATCTCTACCCTCACGCCGAACAATAAGAGCCTAAACAATAAAAGCAGTGTGGCTTAGTGGAAAGAGCCCGGGCCTGGGAGTCAGGAGTCCCTAGTTCTAATCCCGGCTCTACCACTTGTCTTCTGTGACACCTTGGGCAAGTCAATTAACTTCTCTATGCCTCGATTTTCCCAACTGTAAAATGGAGAGGCAATACTTGTTCTCCCTCTCTACAGTAATGTTAATGTTAATGTTGGGATTTGTTATGTGCTTACTATGTGCCGAGCACTGTTCTAAGCGCTGGGGTAGATACAAGGGAATTAGGTTGTCCCACGTGGGGCTCACAGTCTTCATCCCCATTTTACAGATGAGGGAACTGGGACACAGAGAAGTGAAGTGACTTGCCCAAAGTCACACAGCTGACAAATGGCCGAGCCGGGATTTGAACCCATGACCTCTGACTCCAAAGCCCGTGCTCTTTCCACTGAGCCACGCTGCTTCTCTGTAGACAGTGAACCTCATGTGAGACAGGGTCTGTTTCTCATCCAATTGCACTGTATCTAGTCCAAAGCTCGGCACCTGGTAAGTGTTTAAATACCATTATTATTACAAAATTGGAGAAATGGAATGCTGGCCAGTTCAGGACTTTGAGGTAATTTGTATTCCTGAGACCTGATGAAAGGAACAAAATCATTGAGCTGCAATGCTGCCAACCTGTAAACTCCTAGAAAGACCAGGCTGGACCCATGAGTTGGTGTGGGCACAGTATGGCAGGGACAATAGCAGCAGTAGGGACACAAGAATTTCAGTCTCTAAGAAGAAAATCAAGCATCCCTTTGGAGAGAGGTTTCCCTTTTCTAACTTTATCATAGGAGTGTCTAGTACAACACTACCTGACCATGATGAGGAAAAAGATAAGAAAATGTTAAATGGAATTGAGGGAGCTGTAATATTGAGACGGACAGTAATTGTGGGTGACTTTGATTACTGTCTTATGGGGGGCTGGATAACGAACACGTCAGGTAGAGAAGTGGAAGGGTGGGTTTGGAGAAGATGCGTGATGGTTTTCTGGAACTTCTTGTCCTAGAACCAAGGAGGAAAGATAGTATCCCGGATCTAATTCTGAGTAGGGGACAAGATCTGTAAATGAGGTATACTTGGGAGAGTCACTCTGCAATAAATAACATTTTTCATTCTTCTGGATGATTGGGATGCTAGGAGAGGGAAGGCACCTCCAAGCCCAAGACAAGCATATTTAAATTGTAGCTAATGGAAACAGTATATTACAGACCTAAGTTAGAAATAAGCTGAAAGACACAGCTAAAAAAAAAAAAGTGACTTATTAGAAGCCTAGAGGCTGTTCAAAAAGAGGTAACATATGTGCCTCAGAAGAAAAGAAAATCAGGCAATCAAAGGGAAATCCTGCATTGCTAGTTGGTAGAATAAAAGAGGTCATCAGAAGGAAAAGCCATCTTTTTAAAAATGAAATTGGAAAGTCTAAAAATAATGGCAGGTCAGATATAAACAGGACATTAGGCAGACTGAGAAGAAATTTGAAGAGCAACTCGCAAGAGTTGTTCAAAACTCAAAAAAACAAAAGATTCTTCAAATACATCAAAAGCCAAAAGCCGGCTAGGGACTCAGCGGACCCCTGATGATTGTGAAATGGAAGGTACGCTCAGGATCCTCCCCTTACATTAAAAGAGGGTGAAAAAGGGAAAAAAGGGTAGCCAAGGAGCTCAGGAAATTCTATAGTTTAGTTTTTACTGAGGAAGGTATTGGACTTTCACAACTAAAGTATTTTTTACAGCAGGCAGGTCAGCAGAACTGGGGCAAATTGTAGGAGCCACAAAGGATATTGTAGTTCAAATTCTTGGTTAAATAAATCACTGGGACTGATTGGCCCTCACCTTAAAGTGCTGAAAAATATGAAGAGGACATTGCAGAACTCATAGTAGTAGTAGAAAAACATTTACTGGGGAAAAGAGGCGAGTAGTAATAATAATAATAGCGATAATGGTGCTTGGTAAGACCTGTATTAAGTGCTAGGGTAGATACCAAATAATCAGATCGGACACAGTCCCTTCCTCAGATGGATCTCACAATCTAAGGCGGGAGAGGGGTATTAAATCTCCATTTTATAGATGAGGAAATTGAGACCTGAGGAAGCTAAGTGACTTGCTCAAGGTCATACAACAGACCCATGGCAGAGCTGGAATTAGAACTCTGTGACTCACAGGCTTGTGATTTTTCCACTAGGCCGAGTTGCTTCTCTAACGTGAGCATCAGGTATGGTCCTGGACCTCTAGGGGCTCATAACCTGAGGGCAAGGTCGGGAGAGGTTTGACACCAGGCACAAATGGAAAGATTAAATAATATAGATATGAAAACATTAACAAAGACCTAAACTCAGGATCCAGTGATTCTGGTGGTGAAAGGGGCTGGTAGGATCCTCACGGTGCTGCCCCCAAAGTCATTCAAAATCCAGTCACAACCGAAGTCTTCTGATTGTATTGAAATTGAGAGAGGCTTCCAGCTGCTGCAGCTTAGAAAGCAGTAGATAGAACACGGGCCTGGGAGTCAGAAGGACCTGGGTTCTACTCCCGGCTCCACCACTTGTCAGCTGTGTGACCTTGGGCAAGTCGCTTTACTTCTCTGTGCCTCAGTTACCTCATCTGTAAAACGAGGATTAAGACTGTGTGCCCCATGTGGGACAGGGACTTGCTCGCATCCACCCCAGCACTTAGTACTGTGCCTGGCACATAGTAAGCGCTTAACAAATACCGCAATTATCATTATTTTTATTCCAGGAGGCACAGACACGGCTGGAGCAAAGACACTAGTTGGCATGGTGGGAAGGTGGCAGGTTTTCCTGGAGGTTTCACTTGGCAGTCTGGTAGGAAGAGAGGCTGAAAGTTGCACTGCTGGAGTTTAAATCCGTATCGGCCCTGCAGGAACAGGATTTGTTGGGAGCAAGAGCCCCGGTGGCACGGTGGGAAGGTGACGGGAGTTTCTGGTAATTTTCCTTGGCAGTCCTGTGGGAAAAACGTGTGTGACCTGTCGTTACAAATGACCCCTGTGCCAGATGATTGAGAGTTTTGCATTCTAACTCACAGTTAATAAAAGGGCTCCGGAGGTGATTCTAGGAATTGTAGGCCAATAAGTCTATCTTCTATGCCTGGCAAATCGGTCGAATCAACAGTTAACTTTAAGATCAGTGAGTACTTGAAAAACACAACCTGATGGGGAAAAACAACAGAATTTTCCAAAAACTTGAATTGTTCCTCATTATTCTTAAGTTATTTGAAGGAGTCGACAAGTATGTCGATAGAGGAGAGCCAGGATGCATAAAATATTTAAATTTTCAAAAGGCCTTTGACATGGCTTCCAACCAAAGGCTTATAAAAAAAGACTGAATTATCATGGGATCAGAAGGACTGTTCAGTCACAAATAGAAAACTTGCAAAAACCGAGGGAGGGATAAATGAACAATTTTCAGGATGGAGAACTAAACTCCTATGGTTCCCCAGGGATCAGTGCGAGAACTGGATTTGTTTAATATCCTCTGGAAATGATTCGGAAGAGAGTGTGGGCAGTAAAATCTCAAAATGTGCAGAGGATACTAAACTCTTCCAGGTGGTAAAATACCATGAAAATGGGGATATGCTTCAGGGAGACCTTGTGAAGTTGAGTGGGCTGAAAAATAGCAGGTGAGCATCAGTGTAAAATGGGCATGGTAATGCATCTTGGGAAAAATAAACTTCAGATTCCTAATGATCCACTCTGAGCTTTCGGTCATGCCTTAGGAAACAGCTCTTGGAGCCATTGTAGACTTTAAAAAAGAGTCACTGGGCCACTGATGATGATGATGGTATTTGTTAAGCGCTTTAACTATGTGCCAGGCACCCTACTAAGCGCTGGGGTAGATACAAGCAAATCGGGTTGGACCCTGTCCCTGTCCCATGTGGGGCTCACAGTCTCGATCCCCATTTTACAGATGAGGTAACTGAGGCCCAGAGAAGCAAAGTGACTCGCCCAAGGTCACACAGCAGACAAGTGGCTGAGCTGGGATTAGAACCCCTGACCTTCTGACTCCCGGGCCCGTGCTTTATCCACTACACCAGCCTGCTTCTCACCATTGTGCAACAGCAGCAGAAAAAGTCTTCCAAATGCAGGACATCCTTAGGAAGGGGGATGGAAAACTAACCGAAGATATAGTTTTGCCATTATATGAGACCATTTTAAGAAGGCCGTGATAGAGTCCGAAAAGGTGCAGAGTATGGACAGCGTGGTCAGGGGAAAAACTTTCTTAGGTGAAACTGAGAGACGTAGGACTCTTCAGACCCCGGCTGAGAGGAGATGTGATTGAGATATACCAAATCCTAAAAGTTATGGGAAAGGTGAACACAATAACATTGGCCCCTCAAGTCCCTCAACATGAAGTCGAAGAGACATCCCCTGAAGCTTAAGGGAGGCAGTATCAAAACAAACCAGAGGAAGCCCTTCTTCTTTACACAGCATTTGGCAAAGCATACGGAATTTGTTACCACAGGAAGGAGTAAAAGATGAGAGGATGGAGTCGGTTGAAATGGGGAAAACTGAGGGGATGCACAAGTTGGTTTCTTGGTCATTTTTATTGGTTCACCAAACTCTCTCATCATTTTCTTGTCCATCGGGGCCAAGAGCACCACCCAGGCCTACAGGAGGCCGGGGAATAGATTCAGTGACCTCCGAAGTCGCCCAGCCCCGAGAGTCTAGAGTTCTTTGATTATTTATGTGACCATCAACCCCAAATAACAGTAATGACGGTATTTGTTAAGCGCTCACTGCGTGCCGGGCTCTGTACGGAAACACGCTATGCATACTTTCGCCTCGGCATTCCCCAAGTGAGCGTAGTGCTGTCCGACTGTCAAAATGAGCACAAAGAAATGGACATCAGGTTTGGCTGTCTGTCCCCGGGAAAAAAGTAACAAGTGGAGATTGGGATGAGGGTAGTGTTTAGCTGGTAAAGTTACAGATTCCAAACCTTGGGCCCTCTCGGGGTGGACATGGTGTTCGCAAGCTGCTGGCCAAAGGGAAATTCTTCTCTGTAAAATAATAAAAAGTGCTGAAGCGCCATGTACGGAGGACAGGGCAACGGAAGAGCAACACCAGGGAGTCCGCAGATGGCAAAACTGTAGGGGGTGGGAGTCCCACCAGGTGGCCGAACAGCAGGAGGACATTATAACTTGATTTACTACTTGACTATATGCACATCTGTTCCTCCGTTGCGTGGTTTCCTGTCCTTCTTTTTTCCTCTTGGTCAAGAAAGAAGCATTCACTAGGAAAAGGGGCAAATAGTTCCTGTGACATTTACTTCGGAACTGCAACCCCTTTGTAAATGAAACCAGCAAAAACTGAGAAAGACTTTGACGTCCCAACCCGGCAGCCGCCCAGTCCCTCGAAATCCCGGGCCAGGTTTCTCCAGCGTGTGTCGGTCCCCCTTCAAAGATGCCGACGAGCAGTGATTCAAAATCATCTTCTGTTGCGTCTGGGAAATTTACACCGTGGGAGAGTGGAATAAGAGGAACACCTGAAGGGCCAGTAGGAGGCTGGCCAGGAGAATGGAAAAGATATGGCAAGACAGTGGGGAAAATGGGCTTCCAGTCTGCCTCTCCCAGACTCCTCTCTCTTCGCAGGTCTGCCCCGCTCTTCCTGCCTGCCTTCTCTCACGCTGCATTTCCATACGTCCTGCAGTTACTCGGTCTTCTCTACTCCCCGAGAGAGGATCACTCAAGAAACATTTCAATCACCCCAAAGACACTTTTAAGCTATCTCGGCTGCCCATCGAGCTGCCCCAGGACTGCGGCAGACGAGGAGAAATCTTGTAAGGTTTTTGGTGGCTGTGGAGATTCAGAGGTTCCTGGGAACGACAAATTAGCAAAAGGTACGGGCTCATCCCAGGTATCCGGGGACGTGTTAAATAATGAACGGGTCATTATTTAACCATTATGTGAGACCATTTTAAGAAGGCCACGGTAGAGTCCGAAAGGTGCGGAGTGGTCAGGGGAAGCTTTCTTAGGTGAAACTGAGAGACGTAGGACTCTTCAGACCCAGGCTGAGAGGAGATGTGATTGAGATGTACCAAATCCTAAAAGTTATGGGAAAGGTGAACACAGTAACCTTGGCCCCTCAAGTCCCTCAACGTGAAGTTGAAGAGACATCCCCTGAAGCTGTTGGCCGACTATGACCTAGAAGGAGTTTTTATAACTGGAAAGCAAACTGCCGTTCAGCAGTGGTAAAAACCAACTGCCTTTACTCAGAGTTTCCATGGTAACTACAGGGAGCCCGGCACGTCCACGTTTCAGAGGCGACAGGTGGATAAAGGACATCCCAACAGGAGCCACGGGCCTCGGCCCCCTTCAAGAACCGGAATCCCAGGCCCGAGAGCCTTCCTGTCCTTGGCCCCTATAGCAGTTCGTCTGGGACCACGGTTCCCCGGGCTAAAGGAGTGACCTTTGAACAGTCGTAGGCCCGTTACCTCCAACGCTGCTGAACCTCACATGGTTCTGGATTGGTGGGTCAGAGCGCCATGGGGCGTTCAGCACAGTGTGCTCTAACTGTGATCCTCTGGTGAGCGGAAAGTAGACCCCAGCCTATAGAGGTGGGGGATAAGCGCACACGGTGTAGTGGATAGACCAAGGGCTTGGGAGTCAGGAGGTCATAGGTTCTCATCCCAGCTCCACCACTCGTCTGCTGTGTGGCCTTGGGCAAGTCACTTTACTTCTCCGTGCTTCAGTTTCCTCATCTGTAAAATGGGGATTAAGAGTGTGAGCCCCATGCAAGACAGGGACCGTGTCCAACTCAATTTGCTTGTATCCACCCCACCGCAGTGCCTGGCACATAGTAAGAGCGTAACCAATGCCACAGTTTTTATCATTAGTAGATACCACTGATTGGAATGGAGGGAGCTGTTGGCCTAGATGTTTGTTGTGGGCTCTACATTGAGCAAAGTGAACTTTTCATAGTGTTTCATTTCTTCCAGTGTTCCTCCCTAGCACCGGGGGGACTGTTTGTTTCTAATGGTATTTATTAAGTGGTTACTATATGCCCGGCACAGTACTAAGCGCTGGAGTAGATATAAACTAATCAGGTTGGATGCAGTCCCTGTCACACATGGAACTCACAGTCTTAATCCCCATTTTACAGATGAGGTAACTGAAGCCCGGAGACGTTAAGTGACTCGTCCAAAATGACCCAGCAGACACGTGGTGGAGCCAGCATCAGAACCCAGGGCCTTCTGTCTCCCACGCCGATGCTCTTCCCACTGGGCCACGCTACTTTTTTCAAAACCCTGCTAGCTGAGTTCTGCAGCTGGTAAAGACTGTTCCCGGCAGAGGAAGACGAGCACTGGGTGACCCGCGTTCCCCTCATAGGGCGTCGGCACCAAGCCGGTGGGGAGACGATTAAAAATTGTCTTTTTCCGTTTTACCAGCATCGCTTTTATTTGAAGGGATGAGAATGTATGATTAAATAATTACTGTGTTGGAAGATTTTCCTCAGAAGTTAAATCTTCTCCCCAAACCGAGTGAAAATGTGTTTGGTGGCAAGTACAGGGAACACGTTCACATGATGTTCTTCTTCTCTAACTACTCACTACTTCACTTGTATGGAACATGTCTACCAACTCTGTTGTACTGAACTCTCCCAAGCGCTTAGTAGAGTGCTGTACACACTGAGAGCTCTCAATAAATACCGCTGATCGACTGATTTTAGGACTGACGAAGAGTCACAAATTAAACCTGTCGGGGGTTAAAGCAGATGTGGGGGACTCAGAGGAACAAGAGCTCAATTTTACCCCTCTGAAATACAGTTCACTGCTAAAATGAGAACAGGGGCAATGCCTTTTTAAGGTAATCTTTCATCAAAATTGGGGAAGTAAGGTCACATGGCATTCTTGTGGAGGCACCCCATTTGCCTTAAGCTAACTCTGGGTTCTGGAATCAATCAATTCATGGAATTTATTGAGCACTTACCGTGTGCGGAGCATCAGTTTGAGGAGTCGTAGCAACGGGGCAAATTCTGAAATCCACCTTTCGTATGGGAAAGATCCCATGGGGATGGGAGTCAAAGGAATGCTTAGCTTAGCGCAGTGTTTTGTATGCAGTAAACACAACTGATCGATTACGTAGTGGGCAGGAAATGCGGCTACCAACCCTGGTTATATTGTACTCTCCGAAGCTCTTAACACAAAGTAAACACTCAATAAATATGATTGATTGATTGACTGATTGATTGATTGCACAAACGGCGACGGACAGCCAGACTCGATCCCTGAGTATCCCAGATTTTAAAGCCAAGGAGGATCATCTTGCCCTTACCTTTTGTTCCACTCTAGAATCTCATCCATGTCAAAGCAGCTAGATATAAAAATAGCAAGCGAGGCATAAATTCATATATACAATAGAGAATTAGAAAGGAAAGCCAACGTTCCCATAATTGTTGGTTTTAATAGAAACCCAGTGTCTCCGTGAAGACGATTGAGGTTTTTGGTAGGAAAGCCGCATGCGTTTATGTATCTCATAAAGTACTCAACTATGGGTCACACTTCTATTAATGCACCGTGGCCCTTCAGTGAAACTGATTCAGTGTGGGGAAGCAGCGAAATGTAAAGCTACATCATCCGGCCCTCCTGGGAAAACTATCCTTTTCCAGCCTGCTAAGGACAGTATATCTGAGCACTTCTGCATCGATGTATTTGGTTGTTCAAACGCCTAAGTCTGTGGAGTTTTACCTTTCGGGTGAGTTCACGTGTTAGTCTTTTGGATGACTCCCTTACAGCTTCTGATAAGTATTATTATTAGGAGTAGTGATATCTATCATCAGCGACAATCCCCTTCAATGCCTTCTTTCCCAAACCGACGTACTTTTCATTGGTTATTTACACAGCTCTATTATTTCCTATTGAACTCCTTGAACGAGTCAGTATGGCATACCTGAAGCAGCATGGCTCAGTGGAAAGAGCGTGGGCTTTGGAGTCAGGGCTCATGAGTTCGAATCCCAGCTCTGCCACTTGTCGGCTGTGTGACTGTGGGCAAGTCACTTAACCTCTCTGTGCCTCAGTTCCCTCATCTGTAAAAATGGGGATTAAGACTGTGAGCCCCACGTGGGACAACCTGATTCCCCCATGTCTACCCCAGCGCTTAGAACAGTGCTCGGCACATAGTAAGCGCTTAACAAATACCAACATTATAATTATTATTAGCTACATGAGAAACTGTTAAAATAAGACCGCCAGCCCCCGTTATACTGTGTCTGTTACGAAGTACCGTACTGGCCCCAGCACGATGAAGATTTCCAAAAATACGTTTTGCCATCATTAGTTTTAACCAAAGCTGCTAACGATCGATCCGAATTGTTTGCATTGCCACTCGGGGTTGCGGGGGTCACCTAAGACACACGGGGCTCCCCTTGGTTATCTGTGACCCCACTGATGGAAGCAGAGCCAGATTTCTGTCATCTCCTACTGCTCAGTCTCCCTCTATACACACACACACACACCCCCATTACATCAAGAGGATCAGACAATGTGGTAACCATGAGAGCCACACTCGAGTGGTTTCTGATGGCATCAGAACCCTGCAGTGTGTTCATGGCTTAGTCACCATTTTCCTTTGCTGGATTTTCTCTGTTGGAAGACTCTCTCAGGAGTCTTTTATAAGAGACATGCACTTTCATTTTTAGTCTTTAGAAACTGTTGCCATGTCCTGTGCCCTTCTGCTTGATATTTCTGTTGGTTTAAATTCTAAGTCAGATCGGTCTATTTTAGTGAAAAAGCAGAGGAATAAAACAGTTTGGATTCTACTTTAAGCTCTCTTTTCCCGGCAGTTTTTCACATGAGACCCGCACCTGTACCCTATATTGGCCTCACCTGGCCTCACATATTCTATTACACATAATCGATAACGTTATGGGAGACAGTATGGGCTAGAGGAAGAAACGTACAGCCTGGGAATTAGGAGACCTGGGTTCTAGTCCCAGGTCTGCCACTGGCCTGCTGGGTCACTTCACCTCTGCTTCTTATTTGCAAAATGAGTATGAAAATACTTGCCTTGCCCTACGCCACCGTGAAGCTTCTAGGATAAAAGCGGTGTCATTAATTTGAGAGGGTACTGGAAAAATAAAAGCACTTAATTGAAATTCTGGATTTTATTAATATATCTTGGATTTACATAGCCATTTTCTCCCACAGTGACATAATTTAACTTATTCCACCTCCTCAAGGGAGCTAGGGATGGGTTTTATTATCCCATATTATTGCTGCAGAAACTGAGGCACGGGATTTTTCACAGTGGGTCCCCCAAGAAGCAGCACGGCCTAGTGGTCGGAGCACAGGCTCTGGAGTCGGAAGGACCTGGGTTCTAAACCTGGCTCCGCCACTTGTCTTCTGTGTGACCTTGGGCAAATAATTTCACTTCTCTGTGCCTCAGTTCCCCCCTCTATAAAATGGAGGTGAAGACTGTGAGCCCCCTGTGGGACCTGGACTATATCCAACCTGCCACAGCTCATACCTACCCCATTGCTTAGTACATGCCTGGCATAGAATAAGTAGTGCTTAACAAATACAATGCTCTAGGTATACAGATAGTCGGGGATAAATCAAAGTTGCCAAACTGCCAGCTCGGTGGTGTTTCCACCGGTCCGTGAAGCAGAGATGAGGGCCACCTCTTCTATTCGTTACCCTATTTACTCATTACCCTATTTATTTTGTTAATGAAACGTACATCGCTTTGATTCTATTTATTTGCTATTGTTTTAATGAGATGTTCAACCCCTCGATTCTATTTACTGCTACTGTTCCCGTCCGTCCGTCTCCCCCGATTAGACCGCAAGCCCGTCAAAGGGCAGGGACTGTCTCTATCTGTCACCGATTTGTACATTCCAAGCCCTTAGTACAGTGCTCTGCACTTAGTAAGCGCTCGATAAATACTACTGAATGAATATTAGCTGATTCCCACTTTCCTCTCCCTGTCTTTCCTTTTTCCCTCTCCCACACTGAGCACCTGGCCCTACGTTACTCAAAAACAAACAGGGAGAATATTTCTTTTTCTTTTTTCCTCTCATCACCTTCTTCCTTTTCTCCCTTCCCGTGGTTCTTCCCCATCCTTAGCCGTTACAGAAACCATTGCGTTCAGCCAGACATTCTCATCGCTCACAAGCAGCTAAGCCTGCAACATCACAGCAGTTGGCAGTGAAGAGAATATGCCCAAGTGAAATCGTAGGGTCAGTTGAGGTCAGTAGAATGTGATTTCCAGAATTACAGTCAAACCTGGACTTCAAGAGTGGCCCAAGTTCCTTTTCCGAAAGTGCGGGTGCCATCGCTGGGGTTTGAAAGCTCCCCCCCGTGCCTTCCCTCTATCATGGAATCCAATTCAATATTGGCTGGAGAGAAAGGAGGTCAATTGGGAAAAGCAGCGTGGCTCAGTAGAAAGAGCACAGGCTTAGGAGTCAGAGGACGTGGGTTCCAATCCCGGATCTGCCACGTGTCTGCTGTGTGACCTTGGGCAAGCTGCTTAACTTCTCTGTGCCTCAGTTACCTCAGTTGTAAAATGGGGATGAAGACTGGGAGCCCCACGTGGGACAACCTGATTACCCTGTGTCTACCCCAGTGCTGAAAACAGTGCTTGGCACACAGTAAGCGGTTAACAAATGAAATAATAATAATAATTCCCACCGAATTGGCTTTCGCATGTAGAGAGACCCCAAAAGTATACCCCCTACCTAGGAGCAATTACAGACCCGCCTAAACTTTGGAGGCTTTCACCTCTAATTCGTGTGGGATGAAACACCAAATTCCTAACTGTGGCTGTGGGACCCCACCGTCCAGAAAAATAACGTCTGGCTTTTATTCCAGGAATACGCTACCGGTTCAGGATGGAGAGAAGCAGACGAGCCCGTGCCCGGAACCGTGGCGGTAATCAGGATTCTTTCTGCGACACTGGGTCCAACCGGGAGTTTGTTTTATGGTATCTGTTAAGAGCTCACTACGCGCCAGGCATTGTACTAAGCCCTGGGGTGGATACAAGCTCATCGGGTTGGATGCAGTTCCTGTCTCCCATGGGGCTCCCAGTCTTAGTCCCGTTTTACAGTTGAGGTAACTGAGGTGCAGAGCAGTGAAGTGACTTGCCCCAGTCACATTGCTGATGAGTGACAGAGCCAGGATTAGAACCCAGGTCCCTCTGACTCCCAGGCCCGGGATCTGTTACCGATTTGTACATCCCGAGCGCTTAGTACAGTGCTCTGCACATAGTAAGCGCTCAATAAATACTAGTGAATGAATGAATGAATCTATCCACTAGGCCACGCTGCTTGTGATGGATGGATAGGGCAGTGTTTGGGTCCCTCCAGCTAGTGGGAGCGGGGAAGACAGACACACGCAGAGAGATGGGTGGGAAGACACCACTGTGCTCACTATGTTCCACTTCCTGTATACCCCACACACCCCCACGTATAATAATAATCATGTTGGTATTTGTTAAGCGCCTCCTATGTGCGGAGCACCGTTCTAAGCGCCGGGGGAGATACAGGGCCATCGGGTCGTCCCCCGTGAGGCTCACGGTCTTAATCCCCATTTTACAGATGAGGGGACTGAGGCCCAGAGAAGTGAAGTGACTCGCCCACAGTCACACCGCCGACACGTGGCAGAGGCGGGATTCGAACCCATGACCTCTGACTCCCAAGCCCGGGCTCTTTCCACTGAGCCACGCTGCTTCTCTATGTATGGTCGGTCTCAGCTCTCCAGGACCTTTGATCCCAGGTCCATCAGCCTCCCCCCAAACCAGGCCTGATGTTCCCCCAGCATCAAGGCCATCTGATCCCCAAACCTCCCCCCAGCTCCTCCCCGTCTAAATATGCCCTCCCTCCACGCCCAGCCCAAACCGGCAAAGGCAGCTCTCAGTGTCCCAACCCTCCCCCTCCCGTCTACAGTATCGGAATCATAACTATATCATGATAGTCTTCAGCATAATCATCACCCCACCCCCAGGTTATGTACAATATATACACACATCAATGTCAACCTTGTGATCCATCAGCCTCCCCCACCGGCGATCCCTAACATATATATATAGATATATATCCGTACACATACATACTTCCTCAGTGCTGTGAAGCACCTTTCCCTTGCCCCCCACTCTTTATCCTTTCCCCCCTCAGCCCCCCAGTTCATCAACACGTACGTCTATATCATTCTGCAATCCTGGAATCAACCCCTCCCCTAATCCCTTCTCCACCAGCCCGACCCTAACTCCCCCCGCCCCATCGTCGTCATCACGATCGCCGCCACGATAGACTAGGCGTCAGCAAACCCGGACCCGCCCTAAAAAAAGAGTGGGGGAGTAACTGGGGCAGCCCGAGACCCCACTCACCGAAACCCTGGGTGGGCCACGCTCTTTCTCCTATCCTATCTCGGGGCCCGTCAGTTGACCTTGCTCGGTCTCTCTTTCCTTGCGGCCTGCCTCGATCGGCCGTTTCGAGGACCGGTTCCGTTAACGCGCCTAGAATGTTGATGGGCGACTCTGTTATATTGGGCTCTCCGGAGCGCTCACTACAGTGCTCCGCACAGCCTGTGCTCGATAAATGACACTGAAATCCGATTCAATGATGAGCTGAAATTCTTAATGATGATAATAACTGTGGTATTTGTTAAGCATTCACTATGTGCCAGGTACCGTCCAAAGCACCGGGGGGAACACAGGCGAATGGGGCAGGCCTCGTCCCACATCCGACTTGCAGCCTTAATCCCCATTTTACGGATGAGGGAACTGAGGCACGGAGAGGTGAACCGATTTACCCAAGGTCACATAGCAGACAGCGGAGGTGGGACGATCCACGACCTTCTGGCTCCAAGGCCCGTGCTCTCTCCGCTAAGCCGGGCTGTTTTGAGCAGGCACCGTAGATTCTGACCTCTCCCCGAAGAGAGCGGACTCTGAGAAGCCCGAGAGGGGAGCAGGGCAGCAGAGAACCACCTCATTTAGGGAAAGTGACTCTCCCTATCTTGGCTGCGATCTGGGTGGAAAGAGGTCAGAGAAGCCTGGCTGCCCCTCAGCTAGAATTCATTCAATCACATTTATTGAGCGCTTACTGTGTGCAAAGCCCGGTGTTTGCCGTCTCTTCTCCCCCAGGTCACCTCTCTCACTCGCTCTCTACGGCTCAGTGGAAGGAGCAAGGGCTTGGGAGCCGGAGGACACGGGTTCTAATCCTGGCTCTGCCGCCTGTCTGCTGTGTGACCTTGGGTGAGTCACTTAACTTCTCTGGGCCTCAGTTACCTCATCTGTAAAAATGGGGATTAAAAAATGTGAGCCCCACGTGGGACAATCTGATTACCCTGTATCTACCGCAGCGCTTAGAACAGTGCTCAGCACGTAGGAAGCACCTGACAAACACCGTAGTCATTATTATTATCACTGCAGTCTCCCCTGAAGTTCGCTATGGGCAGGGAACCTGGCTACCATCTCCGTTGAACTGTACTCTCCCAAGTGCTTAGTACAGTGCTCAGCACATAGAAAGCACTCAGTAAACACCGTTGATTGATCAACTGATTAAGCATCACTGGAAGCAGCAAAAGTGCTTTCAGACCACCGGATAGGTAGGATATTCGGTAAGTGACTTAAGCGGACTTAATCAGCTTTTTCCGCCGAGCTCTACACTCGACAATCATTTAGCCAGATTCTCCCGGGGTCTGAGCTTCTCTCGGGTGGAAAGCACAGAACCCGCGGAGCCGCATCAGGTCTCAATGTTTCAGGGGGCAAAATAGCAGGGGCTGGAAACCCCTCACAGCCTCCAAAGAGATCGACCACGTGTCTGGGAGTTACACAGGTCCTGGGATTATCCGGTTCAAGGGCTGTGAAATGGGAGGAGGTCTTGAGAGAATAATAATTATATTTGTTAAGCATTTACTGTGTGCCAAGCTCTGTTCTGAGCGCTGGGGTAGGTACAAGGTAAGCAGGTTGTCCCACGTGGGGCTCACAGTCTTAATTCCCATTTTATAGATGAGGTAAAGTAAAATGCTCAGGTGATTTCCCCAAGGTCACACAGTAGACGAGCGGCAGAGCCGGGATGAGAACCCATATCCTCTGACTCCCAAGGCCGGGCTCTTTCCACTGAGCCGTGCTGCTTTTTCAAGGTTCTATGGCAAGACCAAGTACCTTTGTGCCCCCTTTCAAAGATGGACTCTCCACACCACCTTTCAATATAAGATTTTCTAACCAGATATTTCCCTTTTACTGGGAAGGCTTAACAGGGCAGGAGAAACTGCTAGGCTCGCACGTCAAATATTTCCCATATATTCCAAAAGATACCTAGAGGTGTGGTCTGTTCCTCACAACCCCATTCATCTGAAAGGAGGTGAGAGTGAATTCTTTAAAGCTCCTAATCCCGCTTTGTTTTCTAGCTTTTTGTCACGTGGGTTTGACACGTCTCTTCCAGTGGAATTTGCTTCAGGTGTGATTTATAATTTGGTACATCTGTGCTCCAAACCCTTTGTTTCTTTTCACCTGAAAACAGATCTCCTGCAGAGACTTCGCGAGGGGATTGGCCATCTGTTCAAGATTACATTTTTGAATTGTTTGCTTCCCTGAATTTTCTAGCCGGTGTGTGGGTTAATTAAATAGACTATCGAGAGTATATTCTTTTTGAAATTCTAGCCCAGCTACCAACTTTGTCTGGAACTACACACGTAGATTCCAGAGTCCCGTGTTAGCGATCTGTTGTAGTCAATACCGCATAAGGCTAGAAGTGTTAAAATGTGAGTACCCTGATTGATTTTTCTGCTCGCTTTTCAGAGTATGCTGAGAATAATCATTTAAGCCACCTCCAAAAGTGAGGCAATGCTCCTCAGGCCCCAGGAGAAGTATGAAGGTAGTTGAGAGTTTACCCTCAATTCCCTATTGCTTGCTCAAATTGAGGGAGAACCGGGATGGACAGTTAAAAAAAGAAAAATAAAAAACCACCAGGTGATACAAGATTGGAGGAAATGATGCAAGCTGCAGCTGAGATTCAAGGAGGAGGCAATCTCGGGATAAAGGTAAGCAACAGTGGGATGGGGTCTTGGGTCGGGGAAGATTACAGAGTCACTAAAAAATTGCTTATTCTTAGTGTAGGAGAAGATTAGAGGGAGATATTGATGTAAACTGGTGGGAGGGGAATGTGTCTGCCAACTCCGTACATTGTACTTTCCCACGTGCTTAGTCCGGTGTTGTGCACACAGTAAGTATTCAAAAACACCATCGATTGACTCCTAAAATTAGAAGTTACTGACTAGGCTATTGTTATCAATAACAACTAATATTTATTGAGGACAAATTTATTTATATTAATGTTTAACTCACTCTCTAGACTGTAAGTTCATGATGGACAGGAAATGTGTTTGTCAACTCTGATATTCTGTACTCTCCCAAGTACAGTGCATACTGTAAGTACTCAGTAAATATGATTAATTGATTAGCAATGTGCTGTGGGCTATACATAATGCAAAAGGAGATTAAATCCTTTTCTGTAGGGTGTCTACACTAGAATGAAAAGGTAAAAGACTGAAAAAAACAAAGTAACCTTTGTAGTCTTTGGCGAACACAGGTAGTCCGAAGAAAATATGTTTGTTGAGTTTCTAGTAAAGACCAGTGAAGAAAGCTTCAAAAGAGAATTTAAAGTAGAAATTATATTTCTATAATACAGAGAAGACTGAGCATGGTGGGATACCTAATTGGGTTAGTTACATTGAAATTTAGCGTTCTTGATAGTTTTAGCTGTTTCTTGAGGAAAAGAGATTTAATGCAAAGAGGAAGTAAATGTGATGCTATTGTTGAGAGCGTAAAAACTAAAAATAGGATAAAATTCTCGAGCTTGGCCGACTGTAGCTGCACGTAGAAGCGGCATGGTAGAGTGGATAGAACACGGGGCTGGGAGTCAGAAGGACTTGGGTTCTTATCCCAGCTCTGTCGCATGTCTGTTGTGTGACCTTGGGCAAGTCACTTCACTGGGCCTCAGTTATCTCCTCTGTAAAATGGAGATTAAGGGTGTGAGCCTCATGTGGGACAGGGACTGTGTCCAACCTGATCAACTTGTATCTACCACAGTGCTTAGAACAGTGCTTGGTACATAGTAAACACTTAAGTACCATAATTATTATTTTCACATCTCCCAGAGGCCTTGCCCAGTGAGCCCCTCTTTTCCCTGGCTTGCTCTCCATTCTCTGTCACCAAAGCACTGGGATCTGTGACTTCTGGCAGCACTTATCTTTGAATCCTATACTATGTTACCTACCTTCCATATTAATGCCTGTCCTCTCCTCTAGACTGTAACTTGTTATGGGCAGGGTACATGGCGACATTCCGTTGTAATTGTACTCTCCAAAGTGCCTAATACAGTGCTCTGCAAATAGTAAGTGCTCAATAAATACCACTGATTGATAATTGATATCTTTCTTAGGGATTCCTAATGTGAGCATAAGTACCATTGATTGATAAGAAAGCAATGCCTTCCTTAGGGATGCCTAAGGTGAGCTGAATGCGATTCCTAATGTGAACTTAAACTGAATTCAAGATGATTCTGTAGTTCCAGAAGGCTTTCTGGGAGAACTAAACGCCTGGAAAACGTTCGCAGAAACAGACTGTTCACGGAGCACCCGGGGCAATCATCATATTAATAATTATGGTATTCGTTAAGCGCTTGCATGTGCCGCATGTACCGTACTAAGCCGTGGGCTGGATACAGGCAAATCGGGTTGGACACAGTCCTCGTCGCCACGTGGGGCTCACAGTCTCAATCCCCAGTCGTGGAGCAGGACTTTTTGGTCCCTGAAAACTTTATGTTGCCGACAGCCCTGGACACTGTCCCCATTTTGCTTTGTTCGCCGTGTAACACGTGATAATCAATCGATCGGTGGTATTTATCTAGCCCTCCCTACGTGCAGAGCACTGTACTAAGCTCTTGGGAGCGGACAGTACAGCAGAATTAAGCAGTCACAATCCCCGCTCATAACGAGCTCACAGTCTAGAAGGGGAGACGGACATTAATATGAATAAACTGTCTCAAGTCTGCTTTCTGATATTATGCCAAGAGGCACCCATTTTCATAAAGAATGAATCTTTTTAAAGTGCCATTTACACTGCACGTTTTGGGTGAATGGGGTTGAAATGATGGTTTCCAAATGGATTCTGTCAAGCTTCTGGAAAAGTGTGCAGAAGGAAGGAGAAAGCATCCTGCTTTGTTTCATCCCCCTCCTCCCTCTAATGCGTAGATGGAGCTAGAAAAACTAACTGGTCTGCCAAGTGTTTCTGTTCGGAAGGGACACCGTCTATTTTTAGCCACAGCGAAGTGTTGGGCAAAGGGAGGGAGACAGACCTCGGAAGGACAGCTCTGAGGTGCAGTCCAGATGGATGGAGCAAGTAGAGAGAGAGAGAGAGAATAGAACAGAGTCTGATTAAGAGGTCTGCAAATTACAGGCTTTGAACCCAAACCTACAGCCAGAAACTTGAGGCTGTTCCCATTTCCAGGGTCCTTTTTACACACGGGATGATAGATTTAACCCACAGTTACTTGAGCCAGCCCGTAAACAATTCAAAATAAATCAGGGGAGGAAGATGAGTCCAACTAAATGTTTCACTTGGACTAGAAGCTGTACTTTTTCAGACCCAAACAAAGCCCAGCGATAATTGTAAATAGCGTTACTATGGGATTTAGAGTAACCACTACTGCTCGGTCTTCCTACAGTCCCCTGCTAAGTGTATGTTGTTCAGCCTCCGTTTGGGACATTTGGAAAAGGAATGAATGAATGAATGAATGAATAAGAAGGGGAAAATAGAAGCCTGGGACAAGACGGCCATTGGATTATGACAGAAATTAGGTTTTTGTGGGCATAAGTACCCTGCAAATTTTTCAACACCTTTCCTGTTGAAGGATGTAACCCTACGAAGCCTGTCATTTGAAATTCCGAACGGAGACGAAGCTCCTGACCCGCTGAGCTCCATTACTGATTCAGCTCTGGAATAAGTCATGGAGGTTTTTCTTGGCAGCAGTTTTCCTGTCTGAAAAAGGACCTGTTCGTTCTGTTCTGAGTCAAATAGGTGACACTTGGCAGATGGTCCCTGAGTCATAACTTCACTTATCTCGAGGCACAGAAGTGCCACACTATTGAAAAAGTTTAAATTGATCGTATTTATTTATTGAGCACTTACCGTAGGCAGACCACTGTACTAAATGCTTGGGAGAGTACCGAAGGAAAGGACTGATAGACGCATTCCCCGTTCACAATGAGCCTACAGTCTAGAGAGGGAGGCAGACGATAGAAACAAATTACGGATCTCTACCGAAGTGCTGGGTTGAATAAAGGGCGCAGATCAACTGCTAGGGTGATGCAGAAGGGAGCGAGAGAAAAGGAAACGAGGGCCTAGGCAGGGAAGGCCTCTTGGAGGAGGGGTGCCTTCCGGAAGGCTTTGAAAGTGGGAGAGCGATCATCTGGCAGATAGGAAAGGGGAGCTCTGCTAGGCCAGAGTCAGGATCTGAGTGAGGTACATGAATCTGACTCACTCAAGTGTAATACAGGCCAATGTATCTTTTTTTCCCTCTGAAGCAGAACTTCTGTATGGCTATCACCATAATTAAGTTTCGTGTTTCAAAGGGGTCCCTCTTAGGTGTTCGCAGTGAGGATGAGCAGTAATATGAGAGATGACGAAAAGCAGTTTAGGATTGCGTCTAAACTGCTGGGTTTTTTCCCTCTGGCCCCTGCGTGGCGAAACCGCACCTCAAGTGGAGCGGTACAGTGAGAGAGAATCCAGCCCCAAACTGCTTCTGCTCCGAAAGCTCAACAGATTCACTCCCCTTCAAACCAGAGGGTCAGTGTGACCTAATGGAAAGATCACGGGGCTGGAAGTCGGGAGCCCGGGTTCTAGTTCTAACTCTGCTACTGCTCTCCTGGGTCACCTTGGGTAAGTCATTTAATAACGTTGGTATTTGTTAAGCGCTTACTATGTGCAGAGCACCGTTCTAAGAGCTGGGGTAGACACAAGGGGAATCGGGTCGTCCCACGTGGGGCTCACAGTCTTCATCCCCATTTTACAGATGAGGTAACTGAGACACAGAGAAGTGAAGTGACTTGCCCACAATCACACAGCTGACAAGTGGCAGAGCCGGGATTCGAACCCATGATCTCTGACGCCAAAGTCCCTGCTCTTTCCACTGAGCCACGAACCTCTCTGGGCCTCAGGTTCCGCGTCTGTGAGACGGCAGTGAGATTGATTTTGAACTCACTTTGGGACTGGGATTTGTCCAAACTGATCATCTTGTCTATACTTTAGTAGGTAATAAATGCTTAATAATTGCCAGAATTAATAAAATTAATGAATGGGCCTCCCTGAAGATTGCATGCTAAGTATTGATCTCCCGTGCGCAGGGGTCCAAATGTGATTTAGATTCAAAATGGAAAAATAAAGGAACCGAAACCTTTTTTTATGGTATTAAACTATGTGTTGGGCCCATAGTAAGCGCTTAACCCCCATTATTATCATTAGTAAGCGTTGGGGTATATATAAGCTAATCAGGTTGGACCACAGTCCGTGTTCCACTGGGGACTCACGGTCTGAATTCCCATTTTTCAGACGAGGCAAATGAAGTACAGAGAAGTTAGGTGACTTGCCCAAGGTCACACAGCAGACAAGTTCTGCTGGTTGTCGTTTATTTTTTTTACTTCTATCTTACTCTTGCTTTAAGAAAATTTGCCCATATTCATGATGATCCATCTTTATATCTCAAGTCGCTGCAAAGAGTTTCCTCCCTATTACTGTAGAGTCCCTAGGACGTAGCTCGGCCATGTTAGATGCCACGATGTCGGGATTGTCAATTCTCAGTTTTAGTCATCGCCCCTTGCCAAAGTTTCAAAATCATCTCTTATCAGTACTTTGCACTCCTTGGGGGAAAGGCAATTAAACATTCTGTATTGTCACAGCTGTTCAATTAACAATGGCATTTTTGTCATTGATATTATCATTTCCAGGCATGTCAGGATTTTTTTATTTTTTTTTTTAGGTTTCCTTGAGCTCATGACATACCAGTTCCTGTGCCCGGAGAATACAGTCGGTGGGTAAGAATAATGTGTGCATCCATTCTGATGCATTCTATATCATTCTTGGCTGGGTGTTTTTCTGCATGATTATGGCAGCAGTTAAAACCAGGAAGCCTCTGGTATTAAGACCTTGTAATCCCATTTTATAGGGAAAGCAAATCCAAAAAAATGACTGGCTGGAAAAACAAAGTGGTAAATTTGTCAAGTACAAATGACAACCAACTTATTCCCCAAAGTTTATTTCCAAACTAAGACACCACCCCCATTCCTGCCAAATAGGAGAATTGAATAATAGAATAAGTGTTATGTTTAGAACAGTTATTTTTGTCTCTGCTGTATCCTAAGAATGCAAAAAAAAAAGAGAACAAAGGGTTTTTCTTAAAGGTTATTTGCATAAAAATGCTTTGATAAATCAATGTCAAGTTTAATTTCATACTGGATGTATTTTTGATTATGTATTTAAAGAATCTATTTAGTGTTTGCTTGAAACTTTAGTACTCAGCTACCTATGTTGTAAATCCTTCTTACCTGGCCGTGCATATTCAGTTAATGCTTCTGAACTGGAGATTTCCCTCTTGCTCGGGTGGAAGGTCAGAAATAATGTATTGAGGATTCATGGAGAATAATAACTATGATGGTATCTGTAATCATTTACTAGGTGTCGAGCATTGTTCTGAGCACTGGGGCGGATGTAAACGAATCAGGTTGGACGCGGTCCCAGTCCCACAAGGGGTTCCCGCTCTTAATCCCCATTTTGCAGAAGAGGTAACTGAGACACAGAGAGGTTAGGTGACTTGCCCGAGGTCACACAGAAGGCAAGGGCCCAGGTCCTTCTGACTCCCCAGGTCCCTGCTCTATCCACTGGACCATGCTGCTTTTTTAAGAGTGAACTCAGCGAGAACCGAGGGACCCCCAGTGGGACAGGTCTCTGAGTCCCATGGAAGCCTTTAAATGACCTGGCATTCAAAATCTCAGGGTTTGGGATTAAAGAGATTCGTGTGATGTAACAACTAGGAGATAACTAGGAGGCGTGGCAGGGTAAATGCGCTCCTTCCTTTGATTCTGCATTTTAATGGGACTGACATCTCCCACGGATTTATCTAGGGGGACCAAGACAGGGCATCTCATCAGCCTAAGACAATCCTCACTGACTTGGTTGGGAGTGTAGGAGAGAAGAAAATTGTGTTCCGAATCAGAGCAGCTGTTTCTAGATTTGTTTCCATTCGGTGGAAGAAAACCACGGCCAAGATATAGTCTGGTGAACTGCTTTTCGTGGCCGGTGACGTTTCCGGTGGTGAGATTTCATCCACGTGTGAGAGAGACTCTTCAACGTGGAGCACGTGAAAGACTGTAAAGCGCATTTTTGTAGCCCCTCATCCAATCGGGGAAAAATATCTGACTAAAGGACAGCGTCCTAAATAGGGCAGCTTAAAGTCCTCCTGACTCCCCCAGCGACGGAGAGATCAATATTAAGATACCTTCTCATATTAGACTTCTGTTTGCGGTTGCAGATAGTGGTATTATTTTATTTGTCTTTCCAGTAGCGGCGACAGATCGTCCCCCAGTCCCTCGAGAGCAGTACTCCCCCTTTCAAGGTAGCTGACAGGAGTAGAGGGGTTCGGACTGTGATCGTGGAACAGAAAATAGTCGGCAGTCTTCCCTGCTTCATAAATCATTAGTGAGTACGGCATGTGCCCGTTGGCTGTTCCTGTGCTGTAGTCGAAGGTGGAAGAAGTAGTAAGGCCCAGTGGAAAGTCAGAGGCCCCGGGTTCCAATCCCAACACTGCAATCTGCCTGCTGTGTGACCTCGGACAAGTCATTTCCTTTTTCTGTGCCTCACTTTCCTCATCTGTCAGATGGGGTTTCAATCCCTGTTCTCCCTCCTACTTTGACCGCGGACCCCACGTGGGACAGGGACTGCGTCTGACCTGATTAAAATTGTATCTACCTTAATGCCTAGTGCGGCTCTTGCTCGTGTAAGCGCTGAACGAATCCTGCAATTACTGAACAGCCGTATATATGATTGTTATTTGCACCGCTACTGCTGCTGGTAATAATAATCGTGTGTGTGCCGTTCAGTTATCCAAAGCGGATATGGAGAGGTGGAAGGTTGCTTGGGGAGACTTGCCGAAGAATGGATTCTTGCGTATCTGTGCATCCGTTTCCAATGGGAGATAGATTGACCGTGAGGCTACGTACCACCATCGGCAGCAGCTCAGCATTTGGAGGAATGATAATGTTGGTATTTGTTAAGCGCTTACGATGTGCAGAGCACTGTTCTAAGCGCTGGGGGAGATACAGGGTAATCAGGTTGTCCCACGTGAGGCTCCCAGTTAATCCCCATTTTACAGATGAGGGAACTGAGGCCCAGAGAAGTGAAGTGACTCGCCCACAGTCACGCAGCTGACAAGTGGCAGAGCCGGGAATCGAACCCGTGACCTCTGACTCCCAAGCCCGGGCTCTTTCCACTGAGTCACGCTGCTTCCCCGCGAATGAAATGAAAATGAATGAGGAATCCATGAGAATCCATGAGGAATGAAGATGTTCAATCTCTATCTTATGCCAGGAGATATCCCCAGACTTTTCGATGCCTAACTCGGTCAACAGACCACAGGTCTCGGGCCTCGTTGAAAATTCCGACTGCGTGCTGAACTGTTGAACTCGGCATCTCCTGGAAATCAGATTAAGATCTGGGAAGCAGCACTGCCTAGTGGGATAGACCCCGGGCCCGGGAGTCGGAAGGTCATGGGTTCTAATCCTGGCCCCGCCACTTGTCCGCTGTGTGATCTCGGGCAAGTCATTTAATTTCTCTGGACCTCCGTTCCCTCATCTGTTAAAAGGGGATTCAGACTGTGACTCCTACATGGGACAGGGACTGTGTCCAACCCAACTATCTAGTATCTACCCCAGTGCTTAGAACAGGGCCTGGCACATAGTAAACACCTAACAAATACCATAATTATGATTATCATCTAGCCAAAGCTGGATGCCAAGCTGGTCATTGACTTCTCAGGGAGTTTTAGCCCTTCAGTTTCCAGTGTCGTCCGAAGAGGGGTTTTTTTTTATGGTCTCTGTTAAGCACTCACTATGTGCCAGTGACTGTACCGAGTGCTAGGGGAGCTGGAAGCTAATCAGGTTGGACGCAGTCTTTGTCCTACACGGGGCTCACGGTATGAACCCCCATTTTACAGATGAGGAAACTGAGGCACAGAGAAGTTAAGTAACTTGCCCAAGGTCACACGGAAGACAAACGGCAGAGCCAGGGCCGGAACCCAGGTCCTTCCGACTTCCAGGCCCATCCCCTAACCGTGAGGCCGTGACTCCGTCGGGAAGGCCAGGCTTATGGGGAGTAAACCAAAAAGGCTCATCGGTGTAATTGGGATGAAGACTGTGAGCCCCAAGTAGGACAGGGACTGTGTCCAACCCGATCTGCTCGTATCCACCCCAGCTCTTAGTATAGAGCCCGGCACGTAGCAAGTGCTTAACCAATATATTATTATTATTATCATTTTCCACTGGAATTATCTAAAAGACTGTCAGAAGACACTGGAAACTAAAGCAGTTAGTGGGTTCTTCCTCTGCCGATAGAGAACATGGACTCAATTCCCACGTTATCTCGGGCCTTCAAATTATTTTTGGGGCACAGGTTACAGGGCAAGCTAGCGGTGACATCCAAATGACTTGGAATAGACGGAACTTGGAGAAACAGCATGGCCTGGTGAATAGAGAATCGGCAGGACCTGGATTCTAATCCCAGCTCTGCCAATTGTCTGCTACGTGAGCTCGGACGTGTCTCTTAACATCCCTGCGTTTCACTTACCTCATCTGTAAAATGGGGATTAATACTGCGACCCCCATGTGGGACACGGACTGCGTTCAAACCGATTACCTCGTATCTACCCCGTCGTTCAGTAAAGTGCCTGGCACACGGTAAGCACTTAACAAGTAGCATGAAAAAAAAGAAAACAAACTTGGATCCGTGCTGCACAGTGACTAAGCCTGCACGAGGCAAAGGCGGTGTTCGTTTCCCCAGTGACATCTTAATGGTTCGGCCAATTCCAGCTTCATTTTCGTTTCAACCAAATGGGAATCAGCCAAAGGGAAATTTGGTCGAACTATTTTGGGATCAGATGAAAGCTGTTTATTTCGACTGTGGCAGTCATGGACTTCTTACAGTGGCGAATCATTTGTTTGGGCTTGCTTGAAAGTGTGTTGCCAAACCCAAAGCGTTTGAAAATTCTACACCAAATTTTCTCCTCCAATTATGAGCTGTTTAAATAGTGAAAACATTCAGAATGGGCCCACATTTTCCAATAAGCGGCATGGGGGACAGCTCTGTGGGCAAATTACGTAACCAAACAAACTGGATCACGGGACTAGGTGATCGCAAATGTGTGTGCGTGGGCCGGCCCTGATTGACCTGATTTCTATTACATTCTCAGGTTTGGCGTTTTACTTGCCGTGTTAATACTCGTCGGAATGTATTTTCTCTGCCATCCTTTTCTGCTTGGACACCTGGAATTGTTTTGTTCCGTCAGCCCGCCGTGTTAAAATTAGGTTTCTACTTTAACTTTTCTTCTCAGTTAAGATCACCAGAATTCACTGCCTATTTTTGACTGTGCAATGGCTTGCTTTTGGCTGCCTCCTGATTGACCTGGGAGCCCACTTGATTGACAGGTGCCGCCCAGGGGTTGAAGGCCTTATGCCACTCACCCCGGGGCCAGCCTGCCTGACTTGTGGGGACTTCCAGGGGGGTGGGATGGAGTGGGGATGGCTGGGGGCCGAGAAAGGCAGGCGTGCTCATGTCAGAGTGCCTAGAGTATCACTGCGGGACCAAGGAGGATGTGCCAAATAATCTACTGTGTTTAAGTAAAAACGACATGGGGAGCAATCGCTCAGTCAATCAACTGTATTTATTGAGCAGTTACTGTGTGCAAGGCACTGTACTAAACTCTCGGGAGAGTACAGTTTAGCGATACGACGGACACATAGCCTTCCCACGGGGAGTTTAAAGTCTAGTGGGGGAGACGGATCTTGATATAAATAAATGAATTACAGATACGTACCTAAGCGCTGTGGGGCTGGGAGGGGGCTGAATAAAGGGAGCGAGTCAGGGTGACGCAGAAGGGAAAGGGAAAAGCAGCATGGCCTAGTGGAAACGGCCTGGGAGCCAGAGGACCTGGGTTCTAATTCTAGCACCTCCACCGGTCTGATGTGTGACCCCGGGCACAGTCCGTGTGTCGGTTTCCTCAGCTATAAAATAGGGATTCAATCCACCCTTCTACTTAGACCGTTCCATGCGGGACAGGGACCGTGTCTGGCCTGATCGTCTTGATTCTACTCGTCGTGGGCAGGGAATGTGTCCCTTTATTGTTTTATTGTGCTCTCCCAAGGGCTTAGTAGAGGGCTCTGCACACAGTAAATTCGAGTGAACGAACCCACCCCGGCACTTAATACAGTGCTTGACACATAGCAAACCCTTAACAAACACCGTAGTAGAAATAATCATTATTATTACCTCGTTCTGTAGCTTTCTGGCAAACACCGCTTCAAGCTGCTGGTGGAGGAAAGAGTGCCTCACTACCAAAGATGCAGCCAACCTTTAGAGAGAAAGGAGGTGTCAGGTCTTTCTCACTGTCTTTTTGATGCCAGCACGGAGAAGCACCACGAGGTTTCAATTTTAGATTGGTTCATCTTGTTTGTTAATTGTCAGACTTTGCTTAATTATTCAATTAGTCATGCAAATTTAGCCTGATTTTTTTTTTCCTTTGCACATCTAAATTACCAAAGCAATTAAAAAGCTGCTTTGATTAGTTCTTTTGAGAGGGCGGAGCGCAGGATGCCAGATTTAGCCTACTTCTGACTGCTGAAAATTAAAGTTTCATTAGGAGAAAGTATCTTATTTGTACACATTTGGAGGAAACGGAACCCGGGTCAGGTGACGGAGAAGGTGGTATGCCAGGGAGAGATCAGCTCAGAGAGTTTTTTTGACTCATGAAAATGAAAGAGCAGGTCCTGTAGATGGGAATCTCAAGTCCTAGTAACTGTTTGGGAAGAGAAGACTGGGAGCTCGTGAGATCCTTGTGATCCGGAAATGTGTCTACTAACTCTGTGGTATTGCAGTCTTCCAAGTGCTCTACGTACAGGAAGCCCTTAATAAACACGATTCATTGGGGGGGGGGAAAACCCTTCGATCAGTGATATTTAGTGAGTGCTTACTACGTGGAGAGCGGTGTACTAAGCGCTTAGGAGAGTGCGATCAAACAGAATTAGTGGAATCATCCCCTGCCCTTCATTGCACTGAGCTGCCATTAATCTGTTAGGCCTTTGTGGGCAGGGTTAGTGGAAAGAGCCCGGGCTTCGGAGTCAGAGGTCATGAGTTCGACTCCCGGCTCTGCCACCTGTCAGCCGTGTGACCGTGGACGAGTCACTTCACTTCTCTGTGCCTCGGTTACCTCATCTGCAAAGTGGGGATTAACTGTGAGCCTCACGTGGGACGATCTGATTCCCCCGTATCTACCCCAGCGCTTAGAACAGTGCTCTGCACATAGTAAGCGCTTAACGAACACCGACATGATTATTATTACCTACTTCGCTGTTTTGCGCTCTCCCAAGCGAAGGTGTGTTCTTTCATTCGGTTGTGTTTTTCCAGCGCTTACCGTGTGCAAACGCACCATACTAAGCCCTTGGGAGAGCGCACTGTAATGATAGCGGTAGTTAAGCGCTTACTAAGTGCCAGGCACCGTACTGAGCGCTGGAGGTAGATACAAGCAAATCGAGTCGGACACAATCCCTGCCCCGCGTAGGACTCGGTCTCGATCCCCGTTTTCCAGATGAGGGAACTGAGGCCCACAGAAGTGAAGTGACCTTGCCAAGGTCGCACAGCAGACGTGTGGCGGAGCCCGGATTAGAACCCACGACCTTCTGGGCCCCACTAACCGCTGTGCGGTGCTGCTTCTCTAACTATAACATTCTAACTGTAACATTATCCGTGTGAGTGCGATGCGTGTTTGTCGTAGTTGAGAATAGTCGCCGGTAGGACACTAACTTAGCGCCCTGTTGTATTTCCTTCTCACCTGCCAGTGTGAACGAACACTATCCCCCGAGAATCTAGCTTCCGTCCCCTCCACTCTACCGAGACTGCTCTCTCTAAGGTCACCCATGACCTCCTTCTTGCCAAATCCAATGGCTCCTACTCCATTCTGATCCTCCTTGACCTCTCCGCTGCCTTTGACACTGTCGACCATCCCCTCCTCCTCCATACCTTATCTCACCTTGGCTTCACGGACTCCGTCCTCTCCCGGTTCTCCTCTCACCTCTCTGGCCGGTCATTCTCGGTCTCCTTCGCTGGCGCCTCCTCCCCCTCCCATCCTTTAACTGTTGGAGTTCCTCAAGGGTCAGTTCTCGGCCCTCTTCTGTTCTCCATTTACACTCACTCCCTCGGTGAACTCATCCGCTCTCACGGCTTCGACTACCATCTCTACGCAGGTGACACGCAGATCTACATCTCCGCCCCTGTCCTCTCCCCCTCCCTTCGGGCTCGCATCTCCTCCCGCCTCCGGGACGTCTCCACCTGGATGTCGGCCCGCCACCTAAAACTCAACATGAGCGAGACTGAGCTCCTCATCTTCCCTCCCAAGCCCGGTCCGCTCCCAGACTTCTCCGTCACCGTGGATGGCACGACCATCCTTCCCGTCCCGCAGGCCCGCAATCTCGGTGTCATCCTTGACTCGTCCCTCTCGTTCACCCCACACATCCTATCCGTTACCGAGACCTGCCGGTTTCACCTCTACAATATCGCCAAGATCCGCCCTTTCCTCTCCACCCAGACGGCTACCTTACTATTACGGGCTCTCGTTATATCCCGGCTAGACTACCGTGTCAGCCTTCTCTCTGACCTCCCTCCCTCCTCTCTCGCCCCGCTCCGGTCTATTCTTCACTCCGCTGCCCGGCTCATCTTCCCGCAGAAACGATCTGGGCATGTCACTCCCCTTCTTAAACAACTCCAGTGGTTGCCTATCGACCTCCGCTCCAAACAGAAACTCCTCACTCTAGGCTTCGAGGCTCTCCGTCACCTTGCCCCTTCCTACCTCTCCTCCCTTCTCTCTTTCTACCGCCCACCCCGCACGCTCCGCTCCTCCGCCGCCCACCTCCTCGCCGTCCCTCGGTCTCGCCCATCCCGCCGTCGACCCCCGGGTCACGTCCTCCCGCGGTCCCGGAACGCCCTCCCTCCTCACCTCCGCCAAACTGATTCTCTTTCCCTCTTCAAAACCTTACTTAAAAATCACCTCCTCCAAGAGGCGTTCCCAGACTGAGCTCCTCTTCCCCCTCTACTCCCTCTGCCATCCCCCCTTCACCTCTCCGCAGCTAAAGCCTCATTTTCCCCTTTTCCCTCTGCTCCTCCACCTCTCCCTTCCCATCCCCACAGCACCGTACTCGTCCGCTCAACTGTATATATTTTCGTTACCCTATTTATTTTGTTAATGAATTGTACATCGCCTCGATTCTATTTAGTTGCCATCAGTTTTTACGAGACGTTCTTCCCCTTGACGCTGTTTAGTGCCATCGTTCTCGTCTGTCCGTCTCCCCCGATTAGACTGTAAGCCCGTCAAACGGCAGGGCCTGTCTCTATCTGTTGCCGACTTGTTCATCCCAAGCGCTTAGTACAGTGCTCTGCACATAGTAAGCGCTCAATAAATACTATTGAATGAATGAATAGCTTCCGGGTAGCCGCATCCAAGTGCGAAAGCCCCAGATGGATTCCATAGGCGGGGATGTCCCCTGGAACACCGAAGCCTGGGGGTCACGGTAGCGTCGAGCACGCTCTCCGGCCGGCCGGACGCCTCGGCCGACGCTGGGCCCGAGTCCGCTTAGCCCGGGGCCACGGGGTCGTTCGTTCGTACCGTCGTATTTATTGAGCGCTTACTGCGTGCGGAGCATTTTACTGAGCGTTTGCGAGTGTCCGGTATAACAACGGGCACGTCCCCTGCCCACAGCAAGCTTACGGTCTAGACGGGGAGACAGACATTAATATAAATCGACGACAGATATGAACATAGGTGCTATGGGGCTGGGAGGGGGGAGAATAAGGGGAGCGCGTCGGGGCGACGCGGAAGCGAGAGGGAGAAGGGGAAAGGGGGGGTTTAGTCAGGGAAGGCCCCTCGGAGGAGACGTGCCTTCGGTAAGGCTTTGAAGTAATTGTCTGTCGGGTTGGAGGAGGTGGGACATCGCAGGCCCCAGGCAGGATGTGGACGAGGGGTCCTGGGAGGGGACAAGTTTGGGTGAAAGTGACGGAATGGTGGCTCGGAAGGGGAAGCCCTGAAAACGGAGAACCCCCCTGCCCTTTGGCGCTGCCGCTGTGACCCCCAGTCGTTACCGGGAGCAAAGCCCTGGGGATGGTGGAACAGGCGAGCCCCATGTGGGACGGGGACTGTGTCCAACCTGCTTAGCCTTCGTCTACCCTGGCGCGTAGTACAGTGCTTAATTAATTATTATGGTATTCATTAAGCACCCGCCGTACCGGGTTTCGAGCGGGAGGCCGTGCCCGCTGCATAATCAGGCTTAATCGCGGCCCAGCAACCTGGGACAAGCTGTTTCTGGGATGGTAGAAGCAGCATGGCGCTGTGGAACGAGCACGGGCTCGGCGGTCAGAAAGTCAGGGGTTCTAATCCTGCTCCGCCGCTTGTCTGCTGTCTGACCTAGACCGCCAGTTGACTGAGGGCAGGGAATGTGTCCGTTTACTCTTCTACTGTACTCTCCCGAGGGCTTAGTGCGGTGCTCTGTACGTGGTAAGCGCTCAATAAATATAATTAGAGAAGCAGCGTGGCTCCGTGGAAAGAGCACGGGCTCAGGAGTCGGAGGTCATGGGTCCCGATCCCGGCTCCGCCACTTGTCAGCTGGGTGACTTTGGGCAAGTCACTTCACTTCTCGGTGCCTCAGTTCCCTCATCTGAAAATGGGGATTAAGACTGTAAGCCTCATGTGGGACGACCCGATTACCTCGCATCTCCCCCAGCGCTTAGAACAGTGCTCGGCACATAGTGAGCGCTTAACAAATACCAACGGTATTTTTATAATTGAATAAATGAATGACCTTGGACAAGTCACTTCATGCCTCGTCTGTAAAATGGGGATTGAGACTGTGAGTCCCACGTGGGACAGGCGCTATTTCAAACCTGGTATGCTTTTATCTACCCCAGCACTTAGTACGGAGCCCGGCACATAGTAAGTGTTTAATAAGTACCATAATAACAATTATCATTATTATTGTATGATCATCTCAGCGTACCCCTACTGGAATGGGGGCTTCTCCCCAAAGTTCCGTGCCGTTCGGGTTGGCTGCCGAACTCCGTTAAAATTGGCCCCCAACCCGTCGTCCTGCCTCCCGCAGGAGTGAGCTAGGATAAAGGCTCGCAAGTGGACTCGGCTAATTATTTAGAGATCGTTTCGGGCATCTAAGAATGAAATGGAGTTCTCTAAGCTCTAATGGGCTGATCGTCGCCGCTTTTCTCTCGTGGAAGCGATTCCTGGTAATCTGCATTTTGCGAAGTAACATAGCCCTTGCGTGTAGATTAGGCAGAGGTGAACGGAGCGTGTGAATCGGATTTCTTAACAGATTCAAGAGGGAGGGACATTTAATGAGATAAAATGGGAGGCAAGGAGCATCGGATAGTGATTAGCTAAAGAAAATTTGCAAGCAGGATTCAATCCAATCTTAGCCAATGGATTCTTTTGTGTTTTTTGTCAGGTCACTTCTTTTTTAAAAAAAAACACTTTCCTCTAATTAAAGAAACTATATCGTCCGGGACTCGGTGTGGGATTGGGGGGGGTCCCAGTGATTCAAACAGGGGAGGGGGAGGAAAAGATGGGAAAAAAGAGAAGCTCAGAGACTGAGACAGAAACAGAGACGATGGCACCGGCGTCCACACACGTACGTATTCATCGACATGGACAGTTTTTACAAGGAGCAAACAGCAGTGGCATGAGTAAGGTGAAGAAGAAAGACTGTAGCCAGTGCATTCCCCTCAGTGATTGTCTACCTCATCACTACTACTGTGGCTTCCTCTGGTTACCATGACTGCTGGCTCTGCTTTATTTGCAAATAGGACTTTTGCGAGTCATGCCAGCTGCCCTTTGGATGGTGGGATGGGGGGTAAATTTGGGGATCACCTTGCTCAATACGGGCCATCAATTCTCCGTACCTTTAATGCTTCCTCTCAGCGTCCGTAGCCAGGCTTTCTGCCGCACCGGTTTCCTCGCGGCTCTGACGCTTCATGGTTTTTAATGGCAAACCAGATAGGAGACCCTGACCTCTGGATTGGCCTATCGGGAGAAAACAACTTTGTTTTCTGTGTTTGCAATACTCATTTTAAAAAATCTTCTCTTTCAAAAAAAATTAACATCTTGCTTTCTAGATGGCCAATGTATTTATAACAAGGTTGTCCCAGGACCCTTCCCGATGCATACTGACTTTGGGTGAATTTGGGACGCATGGCAAAGAAAGGAACAGGGTTTATTCTCCACCTGCTTTAAAAGGAATAGAGGACTGGGTTCAAGCGTGGCCTAGTGGGAAGAGTATGGCCCTGGGAGACGGAGGACCTGGGTTCTAATCCAGACTCTAGCACTTTCCAACTGCGTAGCCTGGGGCGAATCACTTAATTTCTCTGTGCCTCAATTACCTCATCTATAAAATGGGGATTAAATCCTCCTCCTAAGACTGTGAGCCTCCTGTGGGATGGGGACTGTCTCCAACTTCATTACCGTGTATCTATTCCAGTGCTCAGGAAAGTGCCTGGAACATTTTAACTGCTTAACGAATGTCATAAAAGAATACCTAGCCCTTCTTTGCGGTATCAAGATCTTGCCTCTCAGACTGGTGGAGAAGTCTATGTTCATGACACCGTGAAATGGTCTGGGTCCTAGCAATTCTTGGGACACATCAATGATTTATTCTCCCTCTGCCTTCTCTTCTAGTTCACCTAAATTTCCCCCCACATATATAGACACATATATGTACATTATTGATTGGATTAAGAATTTTTGTCTTTTAACTGTTTCTCCTTTGAGACGGTAGATTCTACTTGACCTCCATAAAATTGACATTCCTGCATCGTTTGGTGATTTGGGTTACTTGTCATATTGCTTTTGCGTCTGTGAGGATTGATTTGACTTCTCGGGGAGACAGTCGGTTAATAATAATGTTGGTATTTGTTAAGCGCTCACTGTGTGCCGAGCACCGTTCTAAGCGCTGGGGGAGATGCAGGGGAATCAGGTCGTCCCACGTGGGCCTCGCAGTTAATCCCCATTTTACAGATGAGGTAACTGAGGCCCAGAGAAGTGAAGTGACTCGCCCACAGTCACCCAGCTGACAAGTGGCAGAGCCGGGATTCGAACCCATGACCTCTGACTCCCAAGCCCGGGCTCTTGCCACTGAGCCACGCTGCTTCTCTGGCTCTGGCAGCTGGTCTTCTCTCAGTTGGTGTACAAATAGATACAGGTGGGCACCCACAATGTCCAGGAACTTTCAGATGAAAAACCCAGCGAAACCGACGGATTGATCGTGTGTTTCTGCTGAATACTTTTCTATTCCAAAGTTTTCAAGTTGTTGAAACTTCGTTGGAGCACACCCCAGCCAGTGCACTATTCAGAACCGTTCTTTGTTAGACACAGCTGACTCTCAATTATGAATATAAAAGCAATTATCTGGATGCTCACCATGCATTTGAAATTACAGATTCATGTTTATTTTTTAAAAAATCAGCCAAACAGCTTATTTAAAATGCATTGTGCAGTGGAATTGATTTTTTTCAAAAGAACCCAACGAAGCCCACAAAAATCCCTGTCTTCTCAGTTCTAGAGATCTGACAAAAATCCCTTCTTGCCTTTGCTATTTGGAGCAAATTCTGAATCTTAGGGTGTTGCAGAGCTAGGCTCTGGGCAAATATACGAGTCTTGGAAAGAGCAATATAAAGATCAAAGAACGTTCAATTTGAGACTCAAGATTGAAAGTTAACGTGGCCGAAAATGGAGTGATTTTTAATTTCGTCTGAACCTTTTGTAGCAAGTCTCTACCAAGAAATAATTGCGATAGGTCACTTGCTTCTCTTTGTATGATATCTATTAAGCCCTTGCTCTGTACCGGGCACAGCACTAACTACTGGGGTCGATGCAACCGCAGTCGGGTGGGACGAAGTCCATGTCCCACAAGGGGCTCACGGTTTTAATCCCCGTTTTACAGTTGAGGGAACTGAGGCACGGAGAAGTTAAGTGACTTGCTCAAGGTCACAACCAAGCAGACGAGTGGTGGAGCTAGATTTGAACCCAGGTCCTTCTGGCTCCCAGCCCCATGCTCTAACCACCAAGCCGCACTGCTTCCCGAGGCTCTTCTCATCGGAACGGTTACCTGCCAAAGTTCCAACTACTCCTAAGACCTTCGGAGCAGACACTGCCGCTTCTCTACGTCCTGCATAGTGCTTGCAGTCTAGGAGTGAGACAGGAAATATTCCTACAGATAAAATACAGATATCTGGCACCTGTCCCATAGGTATGTAACTATTCATCTAAATATAGTTTATGCCGTGTCTGCGATCGGAGGGAAGTGTTCCACGAATTGTCCCGTCACTTAGCTGTAGGTTTCTGACAGTCAATAAATATGTCTCGCTTCTTTTGGACTCTTCCGAGTGTTCGGTATCGTACGTTGAGTAGCCGCTCCCAAGAAAATGCTATTAATGATGACGATAGTGATGACGAACCAATCAGTCATGGGCAGGGACTGTCTCTGTTGTTGTTATTGTACTCGCCCAAGCGCTCAGTACAGTGCTTTGAACCCAGCAAGTGTTCAATAAATATGAATAAATAATTTATTGAGCGCTTACTGTGTGCAGGGCACTTTACTAGTGCTTGGGAGTGGCGTGGCTTGGTGGAAAGAGCAGGGGGCTTGGGAGCCAGAGGTTGTGAGTTCTAATCCCGGCTCTGCCACTCATCAGCTGTCGCTTAACTCCTCTGTGCCTCGCTTACCTCATCTGTAAAATGGGGATGAAGACCGTGAGCCCCACGTGGGACGACCTGATTACCGAGTATCTCCCCCAGCGCTTAGAACAGTGCTTGGCACACAGTAAGCGCTTAACAGATACCATAATTATTATAATATGAGTTGGTAGACACGTTCCGTACTGACAACGAGTGAAACTGAGGCACGGAGATATCGTGACTAGCCCAAGGTCATACAGCAGGCACTTGGTAGAGTCAGGATCAAAACCCACTGGTAACAATCAATCGTTTGTGTTTATTGAGCACTTAATAATAATAACGTTGGTATCTGTTAAGCGCTTACTATGTGCCGAGCACCGTCCTAAGCCCTGGGGGAGATACAGGGTCATCAGGTCGTCCCACGTGAGGCTCCCAGTTAATCCCCATTTTACAGATGAGGGAACTGAGGCCCAGAGAAGTGAAGTGACTCGCCCACAGTCACACAGCTGACAAGTGGCTGAGCCGGGATTCGAACCCATGAGCTCTGACGCCCAAGCCCGGGCTCTTTCCACTGAGCCACGCTGCTTCACAGCACCGTGTCTCCGGTTCTCCTCTCCGACCGGGGTTGAGTAGCCCCTGAAGTGTTAGAATCAAAGAAAGGATGGACATTTCTAGGTCCCCAGGTGTCACCTAAAAATCTCTGAGTGGCTTTCGGAAGGGAAGGGGTCACCCGGTGGTTATCGTCATTGTGGTAAATAGTTTTAAGAGAGCTGAGAGCTGTGTCTCCGAGACACAGAGAAGTGAAGTGACTCGCCCGCAGTCACACAGCTGACAAGTGGCAGAGCCGGGAGTCGAACTCATGACCCCTGACTCCGAAGCCCGGGCTCTTTCCACTGAGCCACGCTGAGCTACTCCGCTTTTCACCCCCAATAAAAGAGGACCACCCGTTCACCTCATAACCCTTTCTGGGTCACCTTCGCACTTGGATCTGCACCTCTCCCTCAGCCCCCCAGCACTTATAATAATGTTGGTATCTGTAAAGCGCTTACTACATGCAGAGCACCGTTCTAAGCGCTGGGGGATACAAGGCGATCAGGTCGTCCCACGTGGGGCTCACAGTCTTCATCCCCATTTTACAGACGAGGTCACTGAGGCCCAGAGAAGTGAAGTGACCTGCCCACAGCCACACAGCCGACAAACCTACGTATAGGTCTGTCATTTATTTCTTTCTAATAACGTCTGCCTCCCCCTTCAGACGGCAAGCTCTCTGCGGACAGGTGCGCTCTCCCAAGTGCTCAGTACAGTGGTCCGCACAGAGAAAGCGCTCGGTAAATGTAACCGATCGACGGATCCCCCAGTCCCCAATTCCCCGCAGCCCGATCCCAGTGAAAAATCACCTTTTCCCCTTAGGTGGTCTGGCCTGCCGGTCGATTCCAGCTTCAGCCTGCCGGTCCCGTAGTCCTAACGGAGTCGCGCGTCGGGCTGTTCAAATTAAAATGACCACCCGCTTGCCCCTTGGAATCGGGCAGACTCGTCCTCAGAGCTCCGACCTAAGATTACTCACCGACGGGCTCCGAAGGCAGCGGAGAATGAGAGTCCGATTCCCACGATTCACGTGGGTCATCGTCTGTCTTGGGCCGTTGCTATTCCCTTTCAAGGAACGAAATGAAACCTGGATCCTACCAGGATCCAGCTAGAGTAGGACTATTGGTCTGGGGTTCTCTCCGATCTAATAGAATAAGTTTCGTGACCCAGGAGAGGCAGGCCGTCTATTTCCGGGCACACTTCATGAAGAGATGGACTATGTTTCAATTTTCTGAACTGTGTCTCTTAGACTGGAGTATCTAATCTCCAGCACGTCTCCCCTGAATTGTTGCATTGATCCCACAGCGCTGTGTTCGGTACTCTGTGGAGGAAGGCAATTTGATGTGGATCTAGAGGTACCACCACATCTTTAGAGTACCCCTGTCCTTCAGATAGTGTTGGACCAGTGTGGAAAAACGTTAGATCCGTGGAGTGGAATTTATAGTCCCATGGCGTATCCTCACTGGGCCGAGCTCTCATCTCTCTCGTCACTGACCCGTTGCTCACGCCGCCCAAGCCTGGAAATCCCCTCCCACCCCCCACACCTTTATAATATTCAAGTGCTTGCCGTATGCCAGGCACCATACTGTGTCCTGAGGTAGATACAAGCTGATCGGGTTGGAACCAATCCCTGTCCCACACGGGGCTCACCCAGACGTAATCCCCATTTTACCGCTGAAGTAACTGAGGCACAGAGAAGTTAAGTGACTTGCCCCAGGTCACCCAGGAGACAAGTGGAGGAGCTGGGATTAGAACCCAGGTCCTCTGTCGCCCGGGCCTGTGCTCTTTCCACTAGGCCATGCTGCTTCTGGTTTAAGCATCAACAGCTATGGTCGTCGAATATAGAATCTTAGACGTGTCAAGCAGGGAGCAAACTAGTTAGGCAACCCTAAACCCTATCCCTGACTTTAGTGCTGCCATGTAATGACTGAGATCCTCCTCATCTGACTAAATTATTTGCTTCTAATAATAATAATGGTTGGTTTTTGTCATGCTCTGACTATCTGTCGGTAAATGTTCTCAGTGCTGAGATAGATACAAGCTAATCGGGTTAGCTACAGCGGGCAGTGGTGGAGCCGAGATTAGAACCCAGGTCCTTCTGGCTCCTAGGCCCATGCTCTGGAAAATGGGGAGTAAGACAGCGAGCCCCATGTGGGACAGGGACCGTGTCCAACCTGATTACCTTGCGTCTACCCCTGCACTTAGAACAGCGTTGGACACGTAATAAGCACTTAACAAATACCATCATCATCAAGGAAATTACCCCGGTTGAATGAAAGTCATCCTTTTTGCCTGAATATTTCAATTAAATGGTTCAGTTAAAATAGTAGTGATAGAGTGATCTCTTGGGACGTTATCATGATCCCCAAAAGTACTCAGCTCAACCAGCTTTAATGACATCTAACAGTCTGAAGCTATCGTCCTTGGAACAAAGCTCATCTGATCGCTCAAAGAAATAGCACAGGTCATCGCGGCCTGAAAAAAAACATGTCTCTGCCCGCTTTAAAATCTGTCCCTGCTGCCTTCGAAAGCCCCCTCGGCCATCATCGCGTTAATCTCCTTATTTAATACGCACTGCGCCTTCCTTAAAATGTAGCAGATCCCAATTATGGGCCACAGCTAATTTTACCTCTTCCCTTTCTCTATCTCACCCTGCTTCCTCTTAGTCTTATCTACTTCAACAAAAGCTCAGTAGGAGACAGCAGGCCGTGGAGGAATGAGATTGATCGTCACGTAAAAGGTCTGGAAAGTTGAAATCCACCTCTGCCCGGCCTTTCCGGCATTTCTCTGGCGTGGGGAAGAGTTTCGGATTACTATTATCTTCTTTTTTTTTTTTCTGTGACTGAATCCTGTTATCCTGGCATCTTTACGGATAACGTAAGATAGAAAGTGTAGAAAGATGCAGGCTGAGGAGGGGGTATGGATATGTTAGAAGTTCATCACATCAGTGGACATGAAATTGATGCTCACCAAATCACACAGTACAGGACAAGGGGGTGGGAGATTCAGAACAGACGTAAGAGAGCTGCAGGTAGACAATTCCCACTCGAAGAGTGTAGATTCCTTGGCACTGATGCCATGGAAGCCAGTTAGAACTATTCATTTTGTTTTTCACTGAGACCTGCCTGGTTTCCACAGCAACGGCCATATCGTAGACCCTTCAAGCCCTACTTCCTTCCCTGCGGGAAAAGCCGGCATCCTTCGAGGCGCGTCCGAAGGTGCTGGAGAATCTGCTGTTCTTTTTTCCGGTTGGAATCCCTGCCCCTTTTGGGGAATTATTCGGGAGACATCCTTCACGGGAAGCCCTGGATAAAGAGCCTGCTTTGTCAGGTAAACCTTTCCTCTGAAGAGTGCAAGGAATGCCATCGTCGGTTCAGAACGGTGGTCCGTGCGGAACGGCATTCGGCATCTCGACTGAGAGAAGCTACGGGATGCTCGGGGGGAACTTTGACAGCAAACCTAGTGTTTAGGTTTGTTCTCTCCGGCCCCCATTTCTCCCTCTTAACAACCCGAGACCGGTCACCCATGAGGAACAGCATGGATTAACGGAAAGAACACGGTGCTGGGAGTCTGAGGAACTGGGTTCTAACTCTGCCTCTGCCAGTTGGTTGTCGGACCGGCCACTTTAGCCTCTCTGTGCCTCAGTTTCCTCATCTGTAAAATAGGGATTCACTGCCTGTTCTCCCTGCTACTTAGACTGTGAACTCAGTGTGGGCCAGGGACTGTGCCCGACACGATTAACTTGTACCTACCCCAGCACTTAGAACAATGCTAGACACACAGGCAGCACTTTAAAAATGTTTTTATAATAATTGTTAAAATCCCTTTCAAATCTTGTGATTTTCCTGTCTGCGTGACTGCCTAGAGTAACAGATTTTATGTGCTTACCACCCTTGGGGGGAAGAAGGGCTTTCTTGTGTCTGTTTTGAATCTCCCACCTTTAATGGGTATCCCCTTGTCCTGTACTGGGTGATTTGGTGAGCAACAATTTCATGTCCACTGATTTTACGAACTTCTAACACATCCCCTCCTCAGCCTGCATCTTTCTCTGCTGGGGGATTCTAACTCTGAGGAAATCCTCTTGTGGAAATTTCTCCGTTGTCCCTAATCATCTCGGCTGTCTTTCTCCGAACCTTTCCCATCTACGTCACGCGTTTCCTAAGGTTCGGTAAGCCAGAACTAAACGCGGCATTCCGGGTGCGGGAGTAACAGGGTCTTACAGTCAGGAAGCAATACGTCCTAGTGGATAGAGCACAGGCCCGAGATTCGGAAGGACCTGGGTTCTAATTCCGGCTCTGCCGCTTATCTGCTGTGTGACCTTGGGCGGGTCACTTCACCTTTCTGTGCCTCGGGTCCCTCATCTGTAAAATGGGGATTTAGGCTGTGAGCTCCATGTGGGACGGGGACCGTGTCCAACCTCATTACCTTGTTTCTACCCCAAGGCTTAGTAAATTGCCTGGCATATAGTAAGCGTTTAACAGATACCACAATTATTATTATTATTGTTGTGACAAAACTGCACTTTATAATTTTTCCCCCTTCTAATGACACCCAGCATTTAGTACTTTCCTTGAGGCGTAATAAAGCTACTTGACCCTAATCTTAACCCCAGGCTGCTGTCATAGACTGGACCGCTGATTTTAACAGTCAACAGAGACTCCAAGATCTCTTTCCTGAATGGTGATAGCCAGCTCCCGACCTATCATCATATAGGGGTAATCTGGATTATTTTTTCCCCAGCTGCATTACTCTATAATTGCTTACCGCAAAGCTCACTCGATCCTGAGCGCATCCTGGATTTATCCCCCATCTTCGCTGCGATTCACCGTCCGAGAGGGCTTAGCGTCGTCTGTAGATTTGAGTGTTTCTCTGCACTCTCTCTCTCTTCCAGCTCATTATAAGGATGTTAAGGATAATCAGTTTTAGCACAGTTTTAGTAGTAATAGTATGTATTAAGAGAAGAGTGAGCTACGCGCACGCGCTAAGCGATGGGAAGCAATACACGGACAAGGTTTAGACGGGGTTGCTGGCCCCACAGAAGCTTCACAATCTGAGTGAGGAAGGGGATGGGAAGATTGGTGACAGACATGGAATTTATCTGTTTAACTAATGTTGGTATTCGTTAAGTGCTTACTATGTGCAGAGCGCTGTTCTAAGCGCTGGGGAGACACAGGGCAATCAGGCTGTCCCACATGAGGCTCACGGTTAATCCCCATTTTACAGATGAGGGAACTGAGGCCCAGAGAAGTGAAGTGACTTGCCCACAGTCACCCAGCTGACAAGAGGCAGAGCCGGGCTGCGAACCCATGACCTCTGACTCCCAAGCCCAGGCTCTCTCCACTGAGCCACGCTGTTTATCGTTACGTAGTACTCTCCCAAGCACTTAGTACGGTGTTCCGCACGCAGTAAGCGCTCAGTAAATACCATCGAATGGATGAACGTAAGGGAAGGCGAACCAAAATGCCAAAGGCAGAGATGACAAACTTGAATGGAGCAGTAGGATTTTGGGCTCCTCACAGCTCAGGCCAACCCACATTTCTGGAAGACTCAATCATTTGCACTCGAGTCTTCCAGCTCTGTTATATTGTACTCCCCCAAGCGCTCAGTACAGTCCTCGGCACACAATGACCACTCAGTAAATGTGATCACTATATTTTAGCTAGTTTTCTATCTGTGACTGAATCAACCCAAGGAGTTTGTTCATTAGTGGTGGGGAGCTGAAAATTAGGCTTTTTTAATTTCCTGGTTAGGTGGGGAGACATTTTTGAAGGGCCTGAAATCATGAGGATCTCAGCAGCCCCTTACCCCTCTCTCACCAGCCTTTCCCACCCACCCTGAACTGCCACGCACTCCTCCTCTAAGATTTTGCTCTCAACCTCCTTAGGATGGACTGGAAGGGGAAAGAGCAAAATGGTGTGTGTCTGTGCCAGTCTGGGGGTCAGGAGAGGGAGGATTGAGTGGCCACCCAATGGCCATGCCTATTCTAAGCCCTGCGTCCACTTTGGGTTAGCTCTGATTGTCGGGGACCTGACTTGACCCCAGCTTGATTAATGCAGTCTGTCTTGGGAGGGGAGGGCCGAAGCAGCCATTTACAGCTGTTCTGAGGCAACGCCTGATTTCCTGTGGAATCCTGAGCTGAAACTTACATATAAATGTTAAGATCAGGAGGAGTAAGTTTACCAAAATATCGTTACAGAATTAATAACCCTCCCGTCACTTTGGTGATCAGGCTGATCAAGCACAGATTTCTTTATTCACCTTCCCCGAAAAGCGAACTCATTCCCCCATCAGAAAAATCTCTCACCTATTGTTTAATGACAAATAATATTTCACAATAAAATCTTTCACTCAGAGAAAATTATCTCTAGCGGATTCCACGGGGGATTCTCTGCTGTTCAAGGAGTTGTCAACCTTTTTCCTTCTGTTAATGAAGACATCTGGAAGCTGAATTCCATTTCTAAACCAGGGGGAGAGAACTAGATCAGAAAAGCCCTTGGGCTGGTGGGGCCTCCGGGGGACAAGCTCTCTATTTACTCTGCAGCTTGGCCGAATGGGTCCAAGAACCCGCTTTTCAGAGCGTCTCTGGGGCAATTTCTACCGGGACCTCTCCCGCTCCCATACTTCCAGTCGGATTATTTGACTTTTTGCCCAATTGCCCTGGATCACCAGGCCTACAGAGTCCAACGCTGATTTCCACGTAATGAGCACAGCTCTTTGAAATCACCTGAATAGGTTGTCCCTTCATGGAGGCTGAAGCAGCCTTTTGGGTGAGGGAGTGAGAAATAATGATGGTGATCGTTAAATGCTTACTGTGTGCCAAGCACTGTTCTAAGCCCTGGGCTAGATATACGGTATTCAGGTTGCCCCACGTGAGGCTCACAGTTTTAACCCCCATTTTCCAGATGAGGTAACGGAGGCACAGAGAAGTTAAGTGACTTGCCCAAAGCCACCCAGCCGACAGGTGGCAGAGCCAGGATTGGAAACCATGACCTCCGACTCCCAAGTCCGTGCTCTTTCCACTAAGCCACGTTGCTTCTCTAAAGACTGAACCCTGCTCCCCCTCCCGCCACACCCCCCCCCCACCACCACAAGCTCGATCCCGATGGGCAATATTAAGCTAAAGCGGTCAACATTCTATTATATTGTGTTCATCCCTGCCCACCTCCCTCTTTGTTGCATTTCATCCACTTAGTACGGTGCTCTGCACACTGTAAGTGCTCAATAAGTATCCCTGCTTGACTGATGTCCCAGTGGGTATATGACTGACAGGGATGAGGGTGTGTGAATGACACTGTTCAAACCACTAGAACTTTAATCAACTCTTTTGTGCAGATTCTCAGTACTGAAGTCTCAAGCCGAGGCTCATCCATCATTCTCGGTGGGAGACTCCAACATCTTCCTCATCACAGGGTAGCATAGCACCATGGCAAAGTCCTCTTGCCTCATGCCTTCGAGTCGTTTCCGACCCGTAGCGACACCACGGACGTATCTCTCCCAGAACACCCCGCTCTCCAACTATAATAATGATGGTGGTATTTGTTAAGCGCTTACTATGTGCAGAGCACTGTTCTAAGCGCTGGGAGAGATACGGGATGATCAGGTTGTCCAACGTGAGGCTCGCAGTTAATCCCCATTTTACAGATGAGGTAACCGAGACACAGAGAAGTGAAGTGACTTGCCCACAGCCACCCAGCTGGCAAATGGCAGAGCAGGGAGTCGAACCCATGACCTCTGACTCCGAAGCCCAGGCTCTTTCCACTGCGCCACCCTGCTTCGTTCTAGTAGCGTATCCATGGAATTTTCTTGGTAAAAATACAAAAGTGGTTTACCATTGCCTCCTTCCAAGCTGTAAACTTGAGTCTCGGCCCTCGACTCGCTACCATGCCACTGCTGCCCAGCACCGGTGAGTTTTGACTTGTAGCGGATTGCCTTCCACTCGCTAGCCACTGGCCAAGCTAGGAACGCAATGGGTATGCCACTTTTGGACTCTCCCTCCCCTAGCCGAGACTGGTAGAACAGTGGAAACTCTCCAGGCGCGAAGCTGAGAGGTGGCAAACTCCTCCGTGCAATTAAATTTCTTCTCTTGGAAGAACCGGGGTGCTACTGATGGGGGCCTCGGGGAGGAGATAGGGTTGAAAATATCATTTCGTCCATATGGTGATGTCCCATGCCCACTGTTACCCATGCTTACTTTTCACCTCAAATTAGGAGTAGTATCATCATCATAATGATCATCATCGATAGTATTCACTGAGCTCTTGTCGGGTGCAGAGCGTGATAGTAAACGCTTGGGAGAGTACATTACAGTGGAGTCGGTAGCCGTGTTCCCCGCCCCCATTGAGATTGCAGTCTAGAGGGAATAGTAATTTTAGCAGTAGTAATACTGTTTGTAAACTTCTCTGTGCCTCAGTTACCTCATCTGTAAAATGGGGATGAAGACTGTGAGCCCCACGTGGGGCAACCCGATGACCTTGTAACTACCCCAGCGCTTAGAACAGGGCTTGGCACCTAGTAAGTGCTTAACAAATACCACTGTTATTATTATTATTAATAAAGTGTCCACTAAATGCAATGCACTGTACTAATAGCTTGGAAAAGAACCGCAGAGGCGCCTGTTCCCTTCCCACGAGGAGCTTCCACCCCGGTGGAGGAGACGGATGCAAAAATATCTACAACTAGGGAAATCAAAATAAACGATTCGGTGTAAAATTGACTATGTGTAAGTTCTGGGGATGGTCATAAATTAATATCTAATTGTGAATTACTGGTAGCAATTTTAGAGCGCCCATTGCTTCGCCTAGAAAACCTTAGGAACCAGTTCTATTCAAAAGACTTATTTATGACCTAGATGAAATAAGTGAGTGTGGTCATCCAAGGGGCAGATAAGCTAAATTACAGGAGGACTAAGGAACACAGGCTAGACAAATTGGAAATATTGTCCTACTAAATCAGGAAGAAATTCAGGATGTGCAAGTGTACGGTAAAGTCACTAAGGCTTGAAAGCAGGATAGGGAAAGATTAGCCAGCATAGAAGAGAAAGACCTGGGGATCATGGTTGACTGGAAGCTGATATGAGTCAGCAATGGGATGCTATTATTAGAAAAAAAAAAAAGACAGAACCCAACACAGCCCTGTGATGTATCAATAAAATGTATGACACGCGAGACTTGTGAAGTTATCCAGAATACTCTGCCCTGGTCAGATCCTGATTAAAGTATCACGCCCCGTTTCGACTCCGGCAATTTAAAAAGATATAGAAAAATCGGAGTGTAAAAGTGATTAAAGCAGTAGAAAATAAGAAAAGATAAAGGAATTGGGTCCATTTAGTCTGGAGGAGAAAAGGCTGAGGGGTGTCTTAAAAACCCGCCTCAAAGATATAAAGCGTTCTCACGGGGATAATGTCGACCAATCGTTGCCATTAATCTCCGTGGATCGGACAGTGGAAAATGGGTTTAAATGACAGTAGGAGAGATTTCAGGTGGGCAAAAGGCAGGATATAAGCTAAGGGGTGAAGGACATAAGTGAATTGACTTTGAAGGGAAACAGTGACATTTCCATCACCGAAGAATCGTCAACCATCAGTCCTGGTCTGTGTAGTCATTCACCTGCCTGAAAGCAGGGAATGGGACCAGTTAATCTCTCACATACTGCACCTCTAGTATTCTGTGATTATCCAGTCTGGTTCACAGAACACAATAATAATAATAATAATAATAATGTTGGTATTTGTTAAGCGCTTACTATGTGCAGAGCACTGTTCTAAGCGCTGGGGGAGATACAGGGTAATCAGGTTGTCCCTCATGAGGCTCACAGTCTTAGTCCCCATCTTACAGATGAGGGAACCGAGGCACAGATAAGTGACTTGCCCACAGTCACACGGCTGACAAGCAACAAACTGTACGTCTACATCTCATTGTTCTTATTCAAAGATGACACTGCGGACATCGCTGCCATCCCCGTGTGAGTGACTGAATTACAGATTAAAGTATGCAGGCAGTCCTCAAATTTACAACATAATTACAACTGTGCCTAAAGTTGAAGCAGAACCAATTTGCACATAGGAGCAATGTTATAAATGTGGGATCGGTTCTTGGACCAAGGCTGGATACCCTACACCAAAATTACCCACAATTGGGCATTCAATCAATTGCTAAATGAGCATTATAGTTATATTAATGTATTTATATTGAGTCACAGAGAGTCTACAGTCAGGGAGCCAGTGTTTTTCCTCAGTTGGAAGTAAAATGGAAATGTTCCCAGGCTTTTCTCATCCTACCCCTTCTTCTACCCTTTTTGTTAACTTTTCACCCTCTTTCATCCCCACTATTTTGGGGTTTTTTCAATTGTTTCCCTGTTAGTCCCTCCCCACCGCCCCCAACACGCCCCAAATGTCTAGTGTCATGAATTGAAACAAATGCAATGTAAAGCTGAGACAGGGTGTAAGTTTAGAACTATTGTATGCCAGTCGTCTCAACTTGACACCCGTAACTATTGAATTGAAAGTGCTAGGGGACAGCAAACACGTGTCTTTAATAATAATGATTACAATATCTGTTAAGCTCTTACTAAGTGCTAGGCACTGTTCTAAACCCTGGGTAGATACAAGATTCATTCATTCAGTTGTATTTATTGAACGCTTACCGTGTGCAGAACACTGTACTAAGTGCTTGGAAAGTACAATTTGGCAATAGAGACAATCCCTACCCCCACAACGGGCTCACAGTCTAGAAGGGGGGAGACAGACAACAAAACCAAACAAGTAGGCGGGCATCTATAGCATCTAAATAAATAGAATTATAGATATATACACATCATTAATAAAATGAATAGAATCATAAATATGTACATATATTCACAAGTGCTGTGGGGCGGGGAGGGGCGGGGAGCAGAGGGAGGGGGAAGGGGCTCTGGGGAGGGGAAATCGGGTCGGACACGGTCCCTGTCCCACGTAGGGCTCACGGTTTTAATCCCCATTTTCCGGAAGAGGGAACTGAGGCACAGAGAAGTTAAGTCATTTGCCAAGGGCACACAGCAAACCAGTGGTGGAGCAGGGATTAGAACTCATGACCCTCTGACTTGCAGGCCTGGACTCTAGGCCATGTTGCTTCTTGTTACTGTTGTGCTCTCCCAAGTATCAACCTAGGGCTTAACTCTCGGGAGATGCTCATAAATAGCACTGATTGGGCCGGTGCCCCTCTAGAAGTCCTTCCCATTTCGCATTGCCGGTAAAACTGAGCTTTGGATTGCTCAGTTTTTGCCAGGCTGAACACTGGTTTGCAACTCTACCATTCAGCCTGATGGGAAGAGGCGATCACGACCACGTCTCCTCTGGGCTGGAATTGGCCAAGGTGGGCATGATAGCAGGACACCTAAGGCACCTCCGTATGTTGAGTTGAAACATAAACACGGTTAAGAAAAAGATTCATTAAGGTTCAACTTCCAAAGATGCACCATCGCTGTGGTGTGCTGGGAAACCCCTGCAGCTGGAGGAGGTCAGACTGCGGGCACTTGGAGCAAAAGCGTCAAACTGTGGGGAGGCGAAGAGGCAGAAGGACGTAACGGTGATAAGACTAAACTGCAAACCAAAGATCGGTTTCCTTGGGAAGGACTCCTGAACCTTTTGGGTCACTCACCCCCGTGGGTGGTAATATTGCCAGTAGTGACCTCTCTGAACGTGGTCAGTGAGATACGGACTGCATCTGTGGCTTTTATCCTCTCTACTCTCCCGTACAAATTACTAAATGTTGCTGAAAAGGACTCGTATCTTCCTTGGGGGAGGACAGGAAAGAGTGTAATGTAGTGCTTCCTGCCAAAAACACTCTGGGGAAGGGATCTTCACTCTCCAGTAGAAATCGATCAATCGATCGATGGTATTTACTGAGTACTTATTGCATGCACAGCAGTGTACTAAGCGCTTGGGTGACTACAACAGAGGTGATAGCCATGACCGCTGCCCACAGAGAATTTACAGTCTGCAGACAGACATTAAAAATGATTAAGGATAAGGGAAATAGTAGGGTATCGGAATATTTACCTAAGTACTGTGGAGTTGGGGCGAGATCTAGTGGTTTGAAGGTTTCGGCAGAAGGAAACAATGAATCGGCATCAACGAAACTTGAAGGACAAGATCCTAGTTCTTTGTTTTATCTTTCCCTATCAAGAAGAGTGTGGCTTTGGATCACCAGCTTGGATTTAATCTCTGTGGGTGTCACGTACGGTTCGAGACGGCATCTTCTAGAATTCCTCTTGCTTCACTGACAGGCTCGAAACCCGTGATGGATATGATCAAATCTCCCCACGGTTCCTTGACGGGGGAATAGGATGCAGAGAAACACACAGTAAACATTCAGTAAATACCACGGATTGATTGATTTGAAGAACATTTCTCTTAGGTTGACGAGCAATTTTTCTTTTTTTAAATCCACCGTGTTCGATGAAGAACTTCTCCCGGAATTTGTCACGCGGTGATTTGCGGCTTTCGAGCTGGCGGGGTGGGGTCGGGGAGAGGAAAGAGGGTTATTGGAGGGATATGAGAGGGAACTGGGAGAGAAGGAGCTGAGAAGAGCTGCTGGTTTCAAAAGATTGGCTGCCTAACTCTTTTCTCTCAGGTCCAGGTTGGGGTAAAAATTCTCAGTAACGGCAAGCATTTTGCACTGATCCAAATGATCAGTTGAGCGCTCTATGACCCAGGGGGGCAGGAAGTATGTCTACCAGCTGTATTGTAGTCGCTCAAAGGCTTAGTACAGTTCACTCACACAGTAAGCACTCAATGAATACAATTGATTGATTGCTCTCCCACCACCCTCAGTGGCCAGTAGCCCCCTGACCTCCGGGCTGCTCAAAGACCACTTTGCCTCGGCGAATTCTCAGAATTCTCACTCAGAAAGCCGGGGAGAAACAAAGTCTTCAACCGAGTCATCTGGTTGTGTTTCCAAAGCGTTCCTCCACGCCCTCTCCCTTCCCAACAAGCCCCACCTCACCGAACACGTATTTCCCAATCGACTAGAGGGGAGGGGCGGCATCTTCCGTCTGAAGACGCTGGGTTGCGTCCAGGTCGTCAGCCTCGACGCCACGTTTGCCACACGCCCTGTCGGTTGTTCCCCGAGGACGCTCAGTGATTCTGACAGGCTCCACGCGTTCGGTCGGTCTGCGTTTGCTCAGTGAAGAGAATGCGTCCCGTCATTGCTCTGGGCGGATGAAACCTCCCTGCCTGGTGGTCATATCCCAGCGGGGCTGTAGGCCTGAGGCCTCTGTCCTCTAGAGGGATGTCAGCCAACGGAGGCCACTCTGAAGAGAAAAGCCTGGCTTCTCTTTGGCCGCTGTCATCCTTGGGGTGAACTCGGAGGTGGCGGCGATATTCCCTCTTGCCTGTCCGCCTTTGAGGAAGGCCGCACTGCCTCCATCTCGTAAACATCTGCTGCCGAAATGAGTGCAGACCCGAAACCCCAAGTGAGAAGGACAAATGTTTATTCCATCCAGCTCGGGCGCTGGAAGGCAGGTCTCAGAAGGACCAGAACACAGTTAGCGTGATTGCTTTTTCACTCTGATTAATGCTGGGACTGTATTTTGCTGATAGCTGATAAAAGTGAGGCGTATGCTAAGAAAGGCCCATACCGGATATCTTCGGGGAAGATGAATCGACTCCCGCTAATAAAAAGAAAAAAAGGAACACACAATCTGATTGTAAATACAGACACGAGGGATTTTGTGTCCTTCCGTCTCTCGCTACCATCTTCGGCCTCGAGCTGGGTTTATTTAGTTCAGCTCTTTCATGTTCCTTTTTGAACTCTCAGGATTGAGGTGGCCCGAGTCACAATCCAGCCTCCCAGGATACATGAAAACTTAGGATTTCTGATAAAATATCCTGGGAGCGGCTCACACGTGCTGCGTATTTTACGTGAATCCACCATCTTTACCGGGGGTGAGGCTCCTTTCCTCCGTCTGTGTGTCAGGCTTTTCCTTCCGCCGGAAATGAGGGGCAGAGGCTGGGTGGGCCTGACGGTCACAAGGCCGGGGCCCACGAGAGGGACTTGTCAGGGGGTGTTCCGTGGGCAGGGAATGTGCTCGTTTATTGTTATATTGTACTCTCCCCAGCGCTCGGTACGGTGCTGTGCACACAGTAAGCGTTCGATAAACATGATTGCATGTACTGAATAAATTAATTCCCCTTGCTTACCATCAGCTTTAAAGCTCTCAATCTCCTTTCCCCCTCCTACCTTCTCGCACGATTTCCTACTACAACCCAGCCCACGTCGTTGGCTCCTCTAATGCCAACCTGCTCTCTGTTTCTTAATCTCATCTATCTCACCACCTACCCCTTGCCCACGTCCTCCCTCTGGTCTGGAACTCCCTCTCCCTTCACGTCCAACAGGTCACCGGTCTCCCCAACTTCAAAGCCTCGTTAAAATCACACCTCCTCCGAGAGGCCTTCCCCTACTAAGCCCTCCTTTCCTCTACTCCCCCTCCCTTTTGTGTCACCTATGCATTTGGAACTGTACCCTTTAAGCATTTTTTAATTGGTATTTTTAAGCATTTACTCTGCGTCGAACACTGTTCTGAGGTCCGGGTTAGGTACAAGATAATTAGATCAGTCTCAGTCCCTGTCCTGTGTGGGGCTGATAGTCTACGAGGGAGGACGGGGATTTAATCCCCATTTTACAGTTGAGGAAACGGAGGCACAGAGAAATGAAATGACTTGGCCAATAATAATGATGGTATCTGTTATGTGCCAAGCACTGTCCTAAGCACTGGGGTAGATACGAGGTAATCAGGTAGTCCCACGTGAGGCTAACAGTCTTAATCTCCATTTTGCAGCTGAGATAACTGAGGCACAGAGAAGTTAAATTTCTTGCCCCAAGTCGCACAGCTGATAAGTGGCGGAGCCAGGATTAGAACCCTCGACCTCCGACTCCCAAGCCCGTGCTCTTTCCACTAAGCCGCAGGCCAGAATTAGAACCCACCTCCTCGCTCTACTAGGCCGCTCCGCTTCTCTATAGTCACTCCACCTTGAGCCCCACGGCATTTATGTATATATCCATAATTTCTTTTAACGGCTCTCTCCCTCTCGAGACCGTAAGCTCCTTGTCGACAGGGAACTCGTCTGCTTGTCTAGCGACTGCATGGTATTCTCCCAAGCATTTAGTAGGGTGTTCCGCACACAGTAAATGTCTGATAAATACTCCTGATTGATTAACTGATCAGAAGGGGCTGGGGACTGGAGAACCAGGTGTACTCTGTAGAAGAGTTGTCACGCAGCAGGCAGGTGGTGGAGGTGGGATTGGAGCTCAGGTCCTCCGACTCCCAGGCCCGTGCTCTTTCCAGAAGGCCGTACTCTTTCTCCTGTGCTCTAGCCAGGCCCAGCAATGAACAGATATTTCAGCTCTCTCCCTTATGTTAACAACAGTAATAATTCTGGTATTGGTTAAGCACTTACCGTGTGCCAGGCACTGTAATAATAATGTTGGTATTTGTTAAGCGCTTACTATGTGCAGAGCACTGTTCTAAGCGCTGGAGTAGATACAGGGTAATCAGGTTGTCCCACGTGAGGCTCACAGTCTTAATCCCCATTTTCCAGATGAGGGAACTGAGGCACAGAGAAGCTGTGACTTGCCCACAGTCACCCATCTGACAAGTGGCAGAGCCGGGGTTCGAACCCATGACCTCTGAGTCCCAAGCCCGGGCTCTTTCCGCTGAGCCATGCTGCTTCTCTAAGCTTCACTGTACTAAGCGCTGGGGTGTGTAGAAGCAAGTCGGGCAGGACACGGTCCCCGTCCCACATGGGGCTCTCAGTCTCAATCCCCATTTTACAGATGAAGAAACTGAGGCTGTAACTCGCCCAAGGTCAAGCAGCAGACAGGTGGCAGAGGCGGGAGGATGTTCTATGCTTCCTAAGGGGCTCTGGCCCTCCGGACACCCTGCCTTCATAGACCGAATAATAATAACAATAATAATAATAATAATGTTGGTATTTGTTAAGCGTTTACTATGTGCAGGGCACTGTTCTAAGCGCTGGGGTAGACACAAGGGAATCAGGCTGTCCCACGTGGGGCTCACGGTCTTCATCCCCATTTTACAGATGAGGGAACTGAGGCACAGAGAAGTCAAGTGACTTGCCCACAGTCACACAGCTGAATGACAGCTTGCAGGGTGTAAAATATCAAGGAACCAAATGGCCCGGTTTAGGGAGAATCCCTAAAGGAAAAAACTCTGGAGTAGAGGATGAAAAGAAATTCACTGTGTCTCTCTTCTCCCTTATTCTAGTAATTTATGATCATCTTTGTTGAGGACTTCATAAAGAATGAGTCAGATCTCAGCTGTAATTCCCATCAAAGGAAAGTTACCTTTAGAATGCATATATGCTTATGCAATGGTGGACTATAAAAAGACGATCTGATTTTCCCGAAGCACAAAGGAGAACACCATCTGATACGTAAGGGTCAGAAATTTAATAAAGTGCAATTTACAATCAAAGGAGCGGCTACCTTATCGACACAGCTCCGGCGGAGGAAGGAGGAAGCGGCGGTGCTTTGAAAATCCCCTGCCTCCAACAGATATGTCGAGCAGAATTCTCTCAACCGTCTGACAAACCTCTAGCGGGTCTCTTCCTGACAGAGATTAGTGACGCGGAAGCCCCTTGGAGAGTAAACGGGAGCATTTACGATCGATGGGCGGACATTTCTGGAAACAGAGAGATCCCTTTTGCAATATGGCCTTCTTGCTTGATATTTTTTTTTTTAGTGGTACTTGTTAAGTATTTACTATGTACTAGACATTGTGCTATTCACCAAGGTAGACACAAAATAATGGGGTTGGATGCGGTCCGTGTCCCACGTGGGGCCCGGGGTTTGAATCCCCATTCGACAGATGAGGGGACCGAGACAGAAGTTGAGTGACTTGCCCGAGGTCACACAGCAGAGACGAGTGGCAGAGTCGGGATTAGAACTCAGGTCCTCTGACTCCCAGGCCCATGCTCTTCCCCCCGGGACATGCAGACTGTGATAACACGAGAAGCAGCGTGGCCCGGTGGAAAGAGCACGGGCTTTGGAGCCAGGGGTCATGGGTTTGAATCCCGGCTCTGCCGCTTGTCAGCTGTGTGACTGTGGGCAAGTCGCTTCACCTCTCTGGGCCTCAGTTCCCTCCTCTGTCAAATGGGGATGAAGACTGGGAGCGCCACGTGGGACAACCTGCTTCCCCTGTGTCTACCCCAGCGCTTAGAACAGTGCTCGGCGCATAGTAAGCGCTTAACAAATACCAACATTATTATATATTCTCAATGTGTGGTGGGAGGAGTCTGGATGTTTTCCTCAGCCTCTTGTGGTCCCTTTGAAAGTACCGACAGGGTTGACCGTAGTCACCAGAAAAATCTAAGTTCTCCAAGAAATGATGACCCGAGGTCAGAGCCAGGTTACCCAAGGTTGGATTAGGAGGAGGGAACTGCAGGGGCAGAGGATATGAGAGGGAGCTACCTCTTCCAAGTCAGCGATACGAAACATTTCTCTTGAATTGAAGAGCAATAATAATTGAGTTTTCATTACATCTTCTCTGTCACACTCCATTTATTTTGACCACGTTCGGGGAACATTTAGCAAGAGCTTCTGTAACTAATTCTACATTTGTAACGTCTCGCGGCTGGCTGGGGAAGACAGTGGCCTTATTGGTCATTTGCAACACAGGATGACGGAAACCATACGAGGAAGGAGTTTTACGGATTTATGCAGAGTTAGGCTCTCAGACGGGGGAAATGAAGCCTCCCTGAGCCCAGAGGACATATCTTCTGGGCTCCTGCTTCATGGCTCAGTGGAAAGAGCCCGGGCTTGGGAGTCGGAGGTCATGGGTTCGAATCCCGGCGCTGCCACTCGTCCGCTGTGTGACTGTGGGCGAGTCACTTCACTTCTCGGTGCCTCAGTTACCTCATCTGTCAAATGGGGATTAACTGGGAGCCTCACGTGGGACGACCTGATGACCCTGTATCTCCGCCGGCGCTTAGAAAAGTGCTCAGCACATAGTAAGCGCTTAACAGATACCAACATTATTATAAGCAGCATGGCTTTAGCACGGGCCCAGGAGTCAGAAGGATCCGGGTTCTAAACCCGGCTCCGCCACGCGTCTGCTGTGTGACCTTGGGTAAGTCACTTCACTTCTCTGGACCTCAGTTACCTCATCTAGAAAATGGAGATTACGACTGTGAGCCCCACGTGGGACGGGGACCGTGTCCGACCCGATTGCCGTGCACCTACCCCAGCACTTGGAACAGTGCTTGGCACATAGTAAGCGCATAGCAAGTACCTAAAATATTATTATTATTCTGTTGTGCTTTCCCAAGGGCTAAGTGAAGCGCGTGGCCCTCCGTAGGTGCTCAGTAAATGCCATTACTATTACCACCACTACTCTGATTCTGGCTCCATCGTCCAGAAATGGTATTCACCGAAACTATTTGAGCACACGTAGAGTTTGTCTTCATATTCAGAAAAGATGCTACTGATGTGAAGGAGTCAGTGTCGACTAACAGTCCCTACCACACCACTCCCACCCAGCGACTGTCCCGTTTGCCGCCCCTGGCACTGATTTTCTTTTTCTGCCTCTCACAATCCCCTCAGAACTTTTACTCGGAAGAACCACTCCTTTCTTCATAGCCACACACCAGCCTGGTGAGCCTCACTTGTCTCCCAACCCTCAGCGTGATTTCACTGTCTGAGACCGGATAGTATTTCTCCTGAGCCACTTGGTTTGGGCTGTGGGCTCCCATTTCAGTTCACCACACGGCGGCTCTCTGGATATCTTCCGGGATCCACTCTCATCCTGCGTCCTACCGAGCGACGCTCTAAGAGCGGCTGTGGTATGGAGGAGATGGATTTTTGTCCCAGGACTTCACTGTACGTGATCCCGTCTTGCCACTTGTGCGTAGGGTCCGAAAGGGGTGGCCTTGTGGGTAGAGCACGGGCCCGGGAGTCGCAAGGAGCTAGGTTCTAATCCCAGCTCTGCCACTTGTCCGCTTGTGTGACCGTGGGGAAGTCACTTCGCTTGTCTTTGCCTCAGTTTCCTCATTTGTAAAATGGAGATTAAGACAGTTTGCCCCATGCAGGAGAGGGACGGTGTCCAATCTGATTATCTTGTATCTACTTCACCGCAATAATAATTGAGTTTTCATTACATTTTCTTTGTCACACTCCATTTATGTTGACCACGTTCGGGGAACATTTAGCATAGTATAGTACATAGCACGCAGTGAGTGCTTAACAAATACTATAAAAAAATGCTCCAGGATCCAGATGTGGCATTTGAGAAGACCCAGACCGAGGTTGGATGGCGATTCAGTTCAGTAGACCTTCAGCTTGGCGTGGAGCCTCATGCCAGATTGTAGCCATGCTCTTCCTGTGTCTCTCTCTTTCTCTTTTAAGCATTCGCTGTGTACCAGGCTGTATATCGACTGCTGATCTAGATTCAAGATAATCAAGTTGTATACAGTCCATATCTCACGTGGGGCTCAGAGTCTTCATCTCCATTTTACCAGAGAGGTATCCAAGGCCCAAGGAAGTGACTTGCCCAGGGTCACAGAGCAGGCAAGTGGGGAAGTGAGGATTAGAACCCAGGCTCTCTGATTCCCAGGCCCATGCTCATTCCAGTGGGCCAAGCTGCTCTCCTCTAAGTCTTCCCAAAGGTAGGCTGGCCTTTCCATTTCAGCTCTCTACTTCCATTTCTATCATCGCACCACTGGACAGTTGCTGCCCTGAAAGAGAATTCCTAGAAAGGAGTTCGGTTCTACGTTAATGGTGAAAGTCTTTGATTTTTGAACAGATGCGTTACCCTAGTTGGTCTTCAGACTTTAAAAATTCATAACGACCGACTCATTCTGCAGAGAAGCTCACGCTTTACTGGGCATGTGCCTCCAATGTGCAGACGTGCAGACGTTCGTATTTAGCGACTCCCGAATGCGTGTGTCCAAGACTTTCGAAGTGTGTAACCTTGGATGAGTCACTTAACTCCTCTGTGCCACAGTTACCTCAGTTGAAAAACAAGGATTAAGACTGTGAGCGCCACGACTGTGTCCCAGCTTGCATCGACCCCAGCGCTTAGTACGGTGTCTGGCACATAGTAAGCGCTTAACAAATGCCATTAAAAACCCCCAAAACAGAACCAAAAAATCTTTCATTGATACTTAGAGATAGTTGAATTGGAAGAGTTACTTGGGCAGTTGGAAACCTAATCTAACATCAACATCCAGGTCTAACTCTGTTGTGCTTTATTCTCCCAAACCCTTAGTACAATGTTCTGCAAACAATAAGTGCTCAATAAATGTGATTGATTGATTATTGCCTCCTCCAATTTGGCTGAGTAGAATAAATGAAACAGGGCCTAATCTATTCCCACGCTGTGCTACTCTGCCACGCCAGTGGAGCGATTTGCTCAGACACGGCTTTGGCACGACCAGTCTTCTCGTCGGGTGGCGAGATCGGGGTCGGGATGAACTTCTCAGGGCAGCAAAATTGATTAAGGAATTGCCAGAATCCAGATCTACTGATGGTGCTTAGTATAGGGCTCTGCATATAGTGGACGCTCAATAAACACCATCAATTTATTCATTAATTGATCGTGTCCAGTGCTTTTGAAATGTGGTCTGTGAAGACGATATAGGGATTTGGATACTTTTCATTCATTCATTCGTATTTATCGAGCGCCTACTGTGTACCGAGCACTATGCTAAGTGCTGGGGAGAATATAATATAACAATAGACACATTTCCTGTCCACAATAAGCTGACAGTCTAGTGGGGGAGACGGGCATTAATATAAATAGATGAATCACCTCTCCCTGCACATCTCCGGTATCCGCTCCTCTGTGAAGATCATGTCTCTACTGTTTCCCCCGGGACGGAGACCATAGCAGCTATTTCTTTGCTTCAGCATTAAAAGCCAAGGCATTCAATACGTGATATTGAATGCATGTGATCTTTTGAAACTTAGGTCCCGAAGGAGCCAGTAATAAAATCCTCTAATGTCCGAAGGCTTTGAGTTTGCTTTCACAATGATCAAAATCTGCGTGAGTTCTAAAACAGTGGCTGATTCAAGAAACCAAATGTGACCATGACTCATTTTTACCAAAATCTGTATTCCAGATTTGGCACCTATGGCCCTTGAGGTGAAGAGAATGATGATGAGTATTGTACCTTGGACACCCTCAGTTTCATTGGTAAAAGCTGATTCTTTCCACTTACAGGTCTATTTTCCCTTAATAATAATAATAATAATCATGGTATTTGTTAAGCGCTTACTATGTGCCGAGCACTGTTCTGAGCGCTGGGGTAGACGAGTGGCAGAGCCAGAATGACCTCTGACTCCCAAGCCCGGGCTCTTTCCACTGAACCACGCTGCTTCTCGTAACATTCAGGGAAATAGGTAAGCCTTTCCATGGCTAATTAAATACATATAAATTGAAATATCAAGACCAGCAATTAAACCGTGTCAGTCACCAGAGACTCTTTAATTTCCTGGCTCAACGATTATAAATTCAATTCCTCTCCAAGCTAAATTTTTATTTTCTGTGATTTTCTTTTTGGTACCTAGGAGATGACATTTATGTTACCTTCTTTCCAATGAACTGGAGGGAAAAGCAGGAGCATTTTAGCCCGCGGCACATTCTGCTGCTCCTGTGTAGAGTTAGGATTGGGATAAGACCCTTGCATCTAAGTAGTTCGGTGACTTTTGAAGTCCTGTAGCTAGAGTCATTTATGAGAGAAAATGCACTTGGAAAGTGGCGGTTGAAATTCCTGCCACGTGTCAGCAGCCGTACCCAGTGAGGCCATTTCTCCCTGTGTCGAATACATGCGAACGTAACAGCTCTCTGACTTCCTCTGTCTAGTTCAACAAAGTTATTAATAGCTGCTTCACCTTGGCCTGAGACTTTAGGCGATTAATTTGATTCCGGTGAGGGAAAGGTGGAAGGAAAAGAGTGCCTTTCAGAGAACAGGTTGTAACCCCCTGCAGTGAGCTTTGCCTGTACCATTTCAGATGGACCCATTTCCGGGCCCCCCCCCCCCCCCAATCCCTTTTAATGCACAGCCGCAATTCCCGGTGCTCTTTGGATTGGCGTGTGTCAATCTTGTCCGACTTGCTTCCCGAGAGGGTGCCGGAGTGCTTTGTTAAAAATTCCCACGGGCCTTTGTCATTTTGGAGGAATGTGCGAAGCCTTTGCACAGTAAGAGATTTTGAATGAATACTGGGTTCTTCGGGACACGATTCAAAAATCACCCTCATTCACTCAACGGCAATTATTAAATCTCTACCAAGTAGTGCCGAGACTTAGTTTTGCGATCGTGTGCTATTTAAAAGAAATATCGGACATGACCCCTGCCCTCAGGGAGCTTACAAGCAAATGGGGACAGAGACAGGACAATCGCAGATACCGTTTTTGTGCACGTAGATCTCGAGAGCAAGATCACCACAACCGGTGTGGCCTAGCGGAAAGAGTACGGGCCTGGGGGTCAGAGGACCTAGGTTCTAATTCTGCCTCTGACGCTTCTGTGCTGTGTGACCTTGAGCAAGGCACTTAACTTCTCCGTACCTCAGCTACCTCATCTCTAAAACAGGGATTAAATCCTACTACTTCCTACTTAGCCTGTGAGCCCCATGTGGGACAGAGACCGCGTGTCCCAAACGATTAAGTACTGTGCTTGGCACATAGTATGTGCTCAACGAGTACCGTAATTGCGATAGAGATATACAACAGAAAAGTTCTAAAAAATTCCTTTACAGATAATTACAGCTAGGGATTAAGTTGGCTAGTCTTCATTGAAGTTGATTTTCAAGGAGTTGAGGAATGAGATTTGGCAAAGAAGGAAGGGAGGACTTTCTGGGTAGGAGGCATTTAACAAAATAAATCAAGATGTTTTCTGCTTAGAAAAATCTACTCTAGCGGCTTATTTTGTCCTCTGCGGTGTATTCCATCTCTTTTTTAATGGAATTTGTTAAGTGCTTACTATGTGCCAGGAACTGAATTTAGCGCTGGGGTAGATACAGGATAATCAGGTTGGACACAGTCCGTGAATCACATGGGGCTTACAGTCTTAATTCTCATTTTACAGATGCGGCACAGAGATGTGAAGTGACTTGCCCGAGGTCGCACAGTGGAGGAGCTGGGATTAGGATCCAGGTCCTTCTGACTTCCAGGCCCATGCTCTATCCACTAAGCTGTGCTGCTTCTCTAAAACCTTCCCCTGTGTCATTATTAGTGCTTGAGAGTTGATTGCAAAAGCGGAGAGGATGGTGACTCTAGGTGCAGAAGCAGTAGCAGGGAGTGAGAGAGAGAGCACATTTCTATCTTGCCAACTTTTCTATTAACGAGAGAGGAAAAAACAATCAGTTAATAATATTTACTGAATGTTTACTATGTGCAGAGCACTGACCTAAGTGCTTGGGAGAGTACAACAGAACAAAATGGGGGCTAGGTGAAAACAGCTGCTGAACGGTAATTCATAAAAGAAAGGCATTTATGGAGTGTTTACTACGTGCAGAACCCTGTTCTAAGCACCTGGGAGAGTACAGTGCGATAGAATTAGCTCTCCATAAAACTCTTGTGGGCTTTCATAAACTCTCATCTTTTACACCCTGTCACTCTTTGCTTTAAGGAGCTCTGTGCTCCTCCTCGTAAAAGCACTTGTGAGTGCCGACTGAAGACTCTGCTCTGTACTAGAGAGAACTGGAGGATCTTGTCAACTGAATGCACGTAGTAGGAAATGCAAAGATAGGTTTGCTCCATTAAAATCAAGCTCGTTGCATCTTGCCAAACCGGCTAGAGATAAGCTGCATCAACGAAACGAGGCGGGCCACATTTCCTTTGGCACTTCTTTTATGGTATTTAAGTGCTTACTATGTGCCAGGCACTGTACTAAGCCCTAAGGTAGATACAAGTTGATCAGGTTGGACACAGTCCCGTGTCCCTCATGGGGCTTGCATTTTTAATCTCCATTTTACAGATAAGGTAGCTGAGGCACAGAGTTGTGCAGTGGCTGGCCCAAGGTCACACAGCAGAGTGGGGATTAGAACCCAGGTCCTTCTGACTCCCAAGCCAGTGGTCTATCCACTAGGCCACACTGTTTCTCTGAGGCATTTGAGGCTGTAACCTGTTCGGTCACTGTGGGCGGGGAGTGTGTCTGCCAATTCTGTTGTTTTGTAGTGCACTGCGTTCATTCATTCATTCATTCATTCATTCATTCGGTAGTATTTATTGAGCGCTTACTATGTGCAGAGCACTGTACTAAGCGCCTGGAATGTACAGTTCGGCAACAGATAGAGACACTGCATGCAAGTAAGCACTTAATAAATGCCATCGACGATGAGGCTGGAGAAAATAAACCTGTAAAAATCCACACAGGGCACCGTTTTTCCTCCTCAACGGAACTCACTTGTCCAGTTCTTGTCCACTTCCTCCCTCCCCTATAAGGTGTACTTTTGCCTTTATGCCTGACTATCCGAAAAGAACCCGTATCTCTCCTGTTTATTTGAAACCTACGTATTTTGTCGGCAAGCACCCAGCCGGTTGAGACAAAAGACTTTTCAGTTCCGTAGCTCATAGCTAATGAGCTATGGGGTCCATATTTGGGAAGTTAGATGAGGAGTTGGCCGAGGTATTAAAGTCACTGTAATTTTTCCAAAGGAATTTCTTTTGCTGTTGCACCTTGGGGTTGCTCAACCGATCCTAAGTGTTTGGACAGTTGCTCCTTTCTGCTGCAGATGCAACTGTAACCGAACAATCAATGGTATTTATAGGTATTTATTGGGCAGAGCACTGTACTGAGCACTTGGGAGAATACGTTACGAGTTTGCAGAAATGTTTCCCGTCCCCAAGGACCGTATAGTCTAGAGGGGGAGACGCATATTAAGATAATTACAGATATGTACATAAGAGCGGTGCAGCTGAGGTTGTTAAAAGGGTACAGATCTAATGCAGAGGCAACCCTGAAGGGAAAGGGAGCAGTTTCATTTGGGGACAAAGGCTTGGCACCAGCGACAGGTAGTTTTCGGCCTGTAGTCTTTGGGCTCGGTGACCACCAGGATGAGAGACATGGCTAATACCGTTTTCCTTCTTCAGGAGAAGAAATGGAAGTGAGTCCCTCCGCCTTGCAACCCCCCAGATTGCTGTCATAACACAAGTATCTAGTGGGATGAATAAGGATCTTGAATTAAATCCCCCTCTCCCGATCTCCTAACCGTATTCCTTTGAGAGATCAAGGGTGGGCAGAGTGCTTAGTGTTTGAACTTTAACTCTGCTCCATAGCTGCATGATCAGAGACGAAATAGTTCCTTATCTGTAAGCCAAGCCTCTCCCTTAAGAGAATGAACAGCAGAGATCTACACGACACCCCGTTCAAAGTACTTTTGCACACTTGTTATGCTATTTCCACTTATCTCCTCCTGAAGAGGAAAATAAGGAGCAGGGAACTTAGGAAAGCAGTTTGGCTTAGGTCCGCCATTGCCTACTGTATAACTCTGAGCAAGGGACTTAACTTCTCTGGGCCTCAGTTTCCCCATTCATAAACTCCGCCAGACAATGGTATTAACTGAGCTCTTGGGAAAGTACAGGAGAGTTGGTTGACAAGATCCCCGCCAATAAGGAGCTTTCAGTCTAGAGAAGGAGCTTGCAGTAAAATGAGGACTTAATATCTCTTCTCCCTCGTAGGGCTGTGCGCCTCATGTGGGACAGGGATTGTGTCCGACTTGATCATCTTGTACCTCCCCTACCGCTTAGTACAGCGTTTGCTACATAGTGAGTTCTTAACAGATACCACAATTTTTATTATTATTAGGAATTCTCCTCATCGTCTCCTGTCTAGCGTCATTTTGCCCCTCCACCTCTTCCCGCCAGAATAGGGTTAAGTGTGGATGGATCGAAGGGCAGTGAGAGGGCAGCTGAATCATGCTCCTCCGCTTCTTTCCTCCCACTCTTTCCCATCCCAAACATTGGCCGGGGTGGAGAGACAGGCAAAGGTGGAACCACGTGGGTCGGTCAAACTGTAGGGGAGGGGAAAACCCACCCTGCCCCCTTATCGGCGGCAACCGACCCATGGCGTGGAGCTGACTCGGTTGGACTGTTTGTTGCCGTGGTCTCTTTGGACAGCCAGGGTGTGAGAAGTGATCCGAGAGAGAGAACAAGGTGGTAGAGTTGCCCCTAGAACCCGGACCACTAAATGCTATTATGAAACGCAGTCTGACGAGATCTCGTTTGCTCCCTCTCCCCCATCACACTAATGCAACAGTGGCGGGGCGGGGGAAAGGCAGGCGGGAAATCTCCCGGAACAGTGGGAAGGGGATTACGCTCGCTCTGCCGACCTCATCGTCATAATAAAAAGGAGTTATGTTTATCGACTCATCAGCCCTACCCATTTAGAAGATTACTACAACCCCAATCCCATTTCTTGGGAAAAGAGGATTGCCAGTCACTTTTTTTTTTCAGTTGCTGTTTGGCTGGTGATTCTCTGTGCGGAATGTGTCTGTGACAGAAATACATGGTGACGCGAGGTTAGCCCTGGCTGTCATCAAGAACTAGCAAATCCCAGAAGGATGACATTCCCGGGAGACTGCAGAGAGCAAGGAAAGCAGCATAGCAGAGGCCCGGAGCATCTGGCTGACATTAATGACGATGTTGAAATCTTTCTGGCAGTTTCTCTCTGAATGACCTGGCTGCACCCTTCTGTGGCTTCTTTTTTTCCCCCCTCTTCTTCTCTCTCCCTCTCTTCCTCCCTCTCTCTCTCTCCCCTCCCTTCCTCTCTCTCTCTCATCCCTTCCGCCCTCTCTCTTATCCCTCCCTCCCTCCCTCCCTCTCGCTGTCTTTTGGGGCTGGTGGGGGCGGGAGCCATCTGCACTCTGCACGTTTCTCCAGTGAAATGTGGTTGAGAGGCAGACAGGAGGTTCTTGAGGATATGGTGGGGAAAGATTCAGGGTTTGACTTGCTCTTTCCCATCTGGCTCTGCTGCTCATCGGGTTTCCATGCTGACCTAATGGTCAGCCACTTTGTTTTGCCAGTTGTTCAGGAAGTTCCTTGTGAACCATTTTGGAAAACCTCTAGGGTGGTTAGGAGGTCTAGAAATGAGGCCATCAGTGTTCTTTCCCCTTTGAACACACACGCGGACACACACCCACATGCACCATTCTCCCTCTTCTTTAAGAGAAGACCCCCCCTAAGAGCAGTGGTTTTCATAAGATAAACCCTACTAGGTGGGTCTTGCCCTAAAGGTGGCAGGAGATCGAAGGCCTCAAGGCCTAATCAAATAAGCACCGGGCCAAGTCTAGCTGGGCTTTGACTGAGTCCAAACGGCCTCTTGGGCCCCTGCAGCCAATGCCCTCGGGCTGGGTCAGACGGGAAGTGATCCCTGGCCACATCGGGAGTAGCGTGGAATTCACCTCCTGGAGTCCCTCCAGCCCAGCTGATGATCTGTTGGTTGCCGGGCACAAGAAACAGCTGCAATCGTGGGAAGTAACAGGAGGGAGGTTTGGGCCATTTCTATTTCAAGAGGCCCACACTGCTGTGCCGAAGAAGATAATAATAATAATAATAATAATAATAATAATCTGTGCCAAGCACTGTACTAATCAGTGGGGTGGATCAATCAGTAGTTGCAGATTGGACAGAATCCCTGCCCCACATGGAGCTCATAATCGATATAAGAGGGAGAACAAGAGTCGAACCCCTATTTAATGGATGAGGGAACGGAGACACCGAGAAATTAACCGACTGGCCCAAGGTCACGGAGCAGACAAGTGGCATGGCCCACGTTAGAACCTAGGTTCTCTCCCTCTCGGGTCTGTACTCTTTCCGGTAGGCCACGGTGCTTCCTTAGTTGGTCCTAGACCTCTCCTGGACTGGTCAGACTCCAGATTTCTGGCCCTCGAAAGGCTCTTGCCAGGCTCTGGCATATAGGCATCTGAAAGAGAAATCCCTAGCTTCCTCCAACTGTCTACCCTGTCTATTTTTGAGCAGTTTTCAGGTTAGAAGAACATGAGCTGCATTCTGAGACGGCCTCACCCCCCCAGGTGGGGAGTGACCTTGGAGGAGAATGACCTGTTTTTATGGCCCACACTCTGTAGCTGTGAGAACCCTCTGAGGCCCAGTCTGCGGGCTGGGCTGACCCTGAACCAACCAATGAACTTCACCCGCAGTAGCGGACGGAGAGGCCTGTGTTTAAGCCCCCCCAAGCCCAATTTCGTGGGGGCCGTAAGGGAGAGGGGGAGGGGGGAGGGCCGGGGAATCGGCAAGCTGTGGGATTTCCTTTCGTTCCCTGAGGTCTCCAGAAAGTCCGTAGCCTCCTCCCTTCTCCTTCCCAAGGACAAAAAGTATAGACATTTGGGAACCCGGATGCCTCTCTTCCCTCGGCTTTGAATCTTCAGGGACCCAGCCCTCTAGCTGTGACACGGCGATAATGAGCTCTGCTTTGTAGTCGTTTAATGGACTCGTAAATGGAACAAAGTACAAGGGAAACCTGTTCCTTGCAGGCCAGGGGCTTGGCTGCCCCAGATCACTGAGCACGGCCCAGAAGCGGAGGCGGCGGGTTCCGTGCAATTGGGTTTTGATCAATTCTTCAGATGCTTCCCCCGCAGAACGTACCTCTTCTGAGGGTTGGGTTTCCGGAGGATCAGACTGTGGGTTATGTCTCTGTGCCTCGATCTCGCCTGGCTCGCCGCTGACCCCAGGCTCACGTCCCGCCTCTGGCCTGAAACACCCTCCCGCCTCCGATCTGACAGACAGTGACTCTCCCCCTGTTCAAAGCCCTATTGAGGATATATCTCCTCCAAGAGGCCTTCCCAGGCTAAGCCTCCCCTTTCCTCATCTCCCCCTCCCTTCTGCTTCAACTTGACTTGCTCCCTCTGTTCTCGTCAGCCCCTCCAGGTCCACAGCACTTATGTATATATCTGTAATTTTATTTCTTTGTATTGATGTCTGCCTCCCCTCCTCTGGACTGTGAGCTCATTGTGTGCAGGGAATGTCACCTTTTATTGTTGTTTTGTACTTTCCCAAGCGCTTACTTCAGTGATCTGTGCACATTAAGCGCTTAATAAATACGACTGAATGAATGAATGAAAGCCCATGACGTCTGTTCTACCCTCAAGGAGGGAAACTAGGGTTGGCTTTAGTCGGTGGGCCAGAGATGGAAAGAACAGGAGAAGATCTTAATAGGAATCTGACTCCGAAGGGCCCATCTCCCTCAGCATAGGACACTGGGTTGTCCCTCTTCTCTGGTCAGAGGGGTTCCAGCAGTAACTGCCTGCTGACCTTAATGCCTAGTCGATCCCGTAGGTAAGTTCTCACTGAGGTGGTGGTGTTATTTTTAACGGTATAAAATGCTTACTATGTGCCAGGCGCTGTCGATACAAGGTAATTAGGTTGGACACAGTCCGTGTCCCACGTGGGGCTCATAGTCTTAATCCCCATTTTACAGATGAGGTAACTTAAGCACAGAGAAATAAAGTGTCTTGCCCAAGGTGACAAGTGGCAGACAAGTGGCAGAGCTGGGATTAGAATTTAGGTCCTCCTGATTCCCAGGTCTGTGCTCTGTTCACTAGGCCACGCTGCTGCTTCCGTGCAGAGGGACCGAGAAATTCAACGAATGAAATTAGTGTCGGGCCCAGCTCCCATCAGAACTCACCTATGGTTAGCTTTTTGTTTTGGTTTGGTTTTTTATGGTATTTATTAAGCGCTCATTATGTACCGGGTACTTGTACTAAGTGCTGAGGTAGATACAAACTAATCAGGTTGGACACGGTTCACGTCCCACCGGGTTCATCCCCATTTATCTGTTGGGATAACCGAGGCACAGAAAAGTTAAGTAATAACATTTAATAACAACCGTGGTATTAGTTAAGCCCATACTATGTGCCAAGCACTGTTCTAAACACTGGGGTAGATACAAGGTAATAAGTTTGGACACTGTCCCTGTCCCAGATGAGGCTCACAGTCTTAGTTCCCATTTTTACGGATGTGGTAACCGGGGCACAGAGAAGCAAAGTGACTTGCCCAAGGGCACAGAGCAGACATATGGCAGGGCTGGGATTAGAACCCACGTCCTCTGACTTCCAGGGCCTTGCTCTTTCCGCTAGACCATGCTGCTTCTTAGGTGAAGTGACTCTCCCAAGATCACATAGCAGACAAGTGGTGGAGCCAGGATTAGAACCCAGGTCCTTCTGACTCCCAGGCCCGTGCTCTATCCACTCGGCCACGCTGCTGGTTGGCAGGAGATCGTTTCTCAGGCAGAAGCAATCCGGCCCCTTCTACTGTGCTGGGATCGTCCCCGAATGAGAGGGTAGGGAAGCAGACCTAGGCCTTATTCTCTCCTTTCCATCTCCAGGCCACTCCCTCAAGGCCGCGGCAAGGGCCATTCGAACGGTTCATCCAGATCGGGCCCCGTGCCTTCATTAAGAGACACCCCTTCGATGGCTACGGCTGCGTCGGGGCAGAGAAACCTTTAATAGTGGCACCCCAAGGGATTCTGGGATATAGCCCTAGTAACACCGTTTTCCTACCTTGGCCACCGCGGCTCTCAGTCGTGTCCCAGAAAATCTCTAGATGTATAAATTCCTCCTCACTCCCATTCATTCATTCAGTGGTATTTATCGAGCGCTTACCGTGCGCGGAGTACTGGACTAAGCGCTCGGGATGTGCAATTCGGCAACAGATGGAGGCAATCCCTTCCCGACAACGGGCTCACGGTCTAAACGGGGGAGACGGACAACAGAACACAACAAGTAGTCGGGCTTCAATACCATCGAGATAAATAGAATTATAGATGTATACACATCATTAATAAAAAAGAGTAATAAATAATATATACAGATATGCACAAGTGCTGTGGGGAGGGGAAGGGGAAGGGGAAGAGCAGAGGGAGGGAGTAGGGGGAATGGGGAGGGGAGGGGGGCGGCGGGAAAGGGAGGGCTCAGTGTGGGAAGGCCTCCCGGAGGAGGTGAGCTCTCAGTAGGGCTCTGAAGAGGGGAAGAGAGTTTGGCGGAGGTGAGGAGGGAGGGCGTTCCGGGACAGCGGGAGGACGGGGGCCATGGGGCGACGGCGGGATAGGCACGAATGGGGCACCGAGAGGAGGTGAGCGGCGGAGGAGCGGAGCGTGCGGGGCGGGCGGTAGAAAGAGAGAAGGGATGTGAGGTAGGAGGGGGCGAGGTGATGGACAGCTTTGAAGCTAAGAGTGAGTTTTTGTTTCACGTGAAGGTTGATAGGCAACCGCTGGAGGGTTTTGAGGAGGGGAGTGACAGGCCCAGAACGTTTCTCTAGACTCTGTTTCCGTTTCTCCCAGACTCCTACAGCAGATCCCACATGACCTCCTGACCATCCCCCACCTCCCCCATCCCTCCCTGCAATCATTCGATCAATCAGTGGCATTAATTGAGCACTTGGGAGTGTACAGTATGACAGCGTGTGAAGCAGTGTGGTTTAGCGGATAGAGCACGGGCCTGGGAGTTGGAAGGACCTGGTTCTAATCCCAGCTCTGCCACATGTCTGCTGTGTGACCTTGGGCAAGGCACTTCACTTCTCTGGGCCTAAATTCCCTCATCTGTAAAGCAGGGATTAAGCGTTCGAACCCCGTGTAGGACAGGGACTGTGTCCAACCTGATTCACTTGTATCTACCCCAGTGCTCGACACATAGTAAACACTTAACAGATCCCGTAATTATTAGTATGAGAATTAGCAGAAAAGTTTCCTGCCTAGGTGATGGTTCTATTCCCACTACTCGGACGCTGCTATGGCCTTGGACACTCAGGAGGTGATGATGGTGGTGACCACTTCACCTCCCCCCCCCCCCCCTTGGATGATGTGCTTCTCCTGGATCCCTTGTATCCAGGGGGGTACCCCACCCCTCCCTCACTTTCCCAAATAACTGCCAGAAGTCCTGCAAATGTATTAGCCAGTTTCCTTTCTACCTCATATGAGAGAGGGAGAGATATAAAAAGATAAGTGAGACCCACAGTCCCTACCATGTCATGCACACAAACAGTTCCCTTCAAGAAAATGGAATCTGGCCGATTCATGCACTGTTAAATCCGTGTTGTTTTGGGGGTTTTTTGAAATGGTATTTGTTATGTCCTTATTATGTACCAGGCACTGTACTAAACACTGGGGTAGATACAAACTAATCGGGGTGGACACACTCCTTGTCCCACAGGGGGTTTACAGTCTTAATCCCCAATTTACAGACGAGGTAACTGCACAGAGAAGGGAAGTGACTTGCCTAAGGTCACACAGCAGAGAAGTGACAGAGTTGCAGTTAGAATCCAGGTCGTCTGCTTCCCAGGCCTATGCTGTGTCTACTAGGTCATGCTACTTTCCTGTTCCTGTAGATCAGTAATTGTTTCATCATGTAAACATCCTGATGCCCCACAGTTCAGTGACTGTTCTAGGTATAATCTTGATTCCCTTGGTTTTTCCGCCCCACATACGGTTTTCACCAGTCGTGGTAATACTAATGATGATAATTGTATTTGTTAAGCCGTTACTTTGTGCCAAGAACTGAACTAAGCCCTGGGGTGGATGCATTACAATCAGATAGGGCCCAGTCCCTCTCCCACATGGGGATTATAGTCTAAGTAGGAGGGAGGAGAGATATTTAGGGATGAGGAAACAGAAGCACTGAGAAGTTAGGTGACTTTGCCCAAGGGCACAGACCACGCAAGGGGTAGTCCACTAGGGAATTGACTTTGGATGAAGCGGGAAATTCTAGGGTTGTCTCCTGTAATTCCCTTCTCCATTCAGGTGATCTGTGCACCCCCGCATAAGACTTCTCAGATGTCCAGGAGGCTGCCGAGCAGTTCTTGCTGATGTCTTTTCAGTGACCGTCAACCAATATCCAGGGCAGCCTACCTACCTAGGACTTTTTCCAGTGTAGGAATGATGCATCCCACCATTATTTTTCTCGCTAAAGAAATAGGAACATAACAGGATAACTCAGACTTTATGCTCCCCCGCCCTTTAAGGAGCCGTAGATCACTATAAAATGTAATTTCTCCCGATTATGAGCTCTGGAAACATGAAGGGATTTATTTTACGGAATTGGCCGTAACAGTTTTGATCCAACAACTATCTTGTGAGTTCTCTCTGTGTGCTTGCTAAAATCCCCTCAAGGTCTCTTCGGCCTAAATAATTGCGGATCCCTGACCTGAGGAGACAATGGGCCGAGTGAGCCTGGTTCTCAGATCGCATTCATTTTGGGTTTTTTTTCTGTGCTGTTTGTTTTTTGTTTCTGATGTATGGTATTTGTTAAGCACTCGGGATGTGCCAGGCACTGTTCTAAGCTCTGGGGTAGACACAAGCCAATCAGGTTGGAAACAGTCCATGTCCCACTTGGGACTTACAGTCTTAATCCCCATTTTATAGATGAAGTAACTAAGACACAGAGAAGTTAGATGATTTGCCCAAGGTCACAAAGCAGACAAGTGGCAGGGCTGGAACTGGAACTCAGGTCCTTCTGACTCCCAGGTCCGTGGTCTGTTCTTCAGGCCACACTGCTTTTTGTTGCTTTGTTAGAAATGAGGCACCGCCCTCAGAACTTCTGGGCTCTCTACTACGCCGTTGACCTTGTAGTCTCCTGGATAGGGAGCTCGCATGCCCTGAGCATCAATTTCCTCTTCTGCCAAACAGACTGAGACTCGTTGATCCCATGGACCCTCTTCCAGAGGTGTTGCTTGTTCGCGGTGTGCTCAGAGATTCTCAGTTGAAACGCGTCTAGGACGGGAAGATTTCATCACAAAGCCCAAGTTCAAATCAATTTCCCCCCCCCCTAAAAGCTGGCTCTCCGGCTGAATTGGGTGAAATGTGAAATCAATTTGAAAAGCTTTGGTGTCCCCAGTGGAATTTTGATTTGCTGCTGCTCCTGCCATGCGGGAGCTTACAGAGCTTATGACTGTTAAGTCTTTTTAAGCTTGCAATGGAGATTTAGGTTTTGCTTGGGAAGGAACCGACACTCCACCACTTTTGCCGGAACTTTGAAAGTGAATTGAGCTGTCGTACTGCGACTCGGTGGGAGCAGAAATAACACATCTTCCAAAAGATTAACCAATTTCTCTTGCAATAGGTGAAAACAGAGGACATTTTTACATAGTTGTCTCTGATACGATTTTTTAAACCCGTGACTCCAGAAGTTTCCAGCTATTCCAAAATATTTACTTCTGGAATGGAAGTAACTTAGCTCAGCCATATGTGGAATCCCTGTGAATCTGTATTAACTGACCACTTACTATATGCAGAGTACTGAACTAAGTCCTTGGGAGAGAACAGTTGTTAATAAACGTGATTACTGCCCTCAAGGAATGTGTAGAATAGCTCCTTGAGGAAAGAGGTCATTTCTACCTACTCTCACCCAAGGGGAGGACACATAGTAAAAACTTAATAAATACGATTGAATGAAAGAATGAGAATAGGTTTTAAAATCTCACTTTACAGATGAGAAAATTGAGGCGCAGAAAAGTTAAATGACTTGCCCATAGCCATACAGCAGGTAAGTAATAATAATAATAATAATGTTGGTATTTGTTAAGCGCTTACTATGTGCAGAGCACTGTTCTAAGCGTTGGGATAGATACAAGGTAATCAGGCTGTCCCACATGAGGCTCACAGTTAATCCCCATTTTACAGATGAGGTAACTGAGGCACAGAGAAGTGAAGTGACTCGCCCACAGTCGCACAGCTGACAAGTGGCAGAGCTGGGATTCAAACTCATGACCTCTGACTCCCAAGCCCGGGTTCTTTCCGCTGAGCCATGTTGCTTCTCAGTGACAAAACTAGGACTAGAACGCAGGATTCCTGACTCCCAGCCCGATGCTCTTGGTCACTCTGCCTTCCAAACTGGTCACTCTATATTATATTCACAGTTTTATTTAACTTAGCATGATTTAAGTTTATGAAACTAAGCATGGCTGGCTTCCCTGAGAGATTCATCACTCCACGATGGTTTGTCCAGTCATGTCAAGCTGATGGTAGCCTCTGTGACTCACTCCTCAGCCCCAGTGGCACGGTGGATTAGCACTGCATAACAAATCCATTTTAATTCATTCGCTTTCAAGCGGTCATGTTCCGTACAATAGGAGAACTTGAAAGTGAACACGGGACCGAGAGTCAGGGGACCTAGCTTCCGGTGCTGGCTCCATCGCTTGTCTGCGGTGGAGCCTGGGGCAAGTCATTTAAATTCTCTGGACCTCAGTTACCTCATCTGTAAAACAGGGATTCAGACTTTAATCTCTAGTGCTCTTTCCACGGGGCCATGCTGTTTTTCTGTTGTACTCCCCTAAATGCTTCGTACAATGCTCTGCGTGAGGGGAGCCTAAAAATTGCTACTGAGTGATTGGCTGACTTGAACAGAGATGATATGACATGAATACAGATATCAAAGTCCTGGATCACATGTTCCCTTGCTGCAATTTAGCTCCGACGGCCTGGGCACGTGCAGTGCGGATGGATGACGGAGGTTGGATGATAGCAGTAGGATACCCGAGTGGCTGCTGGCTGCTGAGTTGAAATAGGATGGTGGCAAAAAAAGGTCAGCAGAAAGAACGGTCTCAAGAGCCACCGTAGCCCAATTTCAGATGCTCTGGGATGCTGGAAAACAGCAACGGCAGAGATTGACTGGATCAACTGAGCAAACGGTCAGGCAGCCTGCAGGACTGAGAGGAAGAGGTGGGAGCAGCGACCGACAGGCCAACACTGGCTACTGCCACGAACCAGACGAGTGCCTACGCGGTCACACAACTACTTGTCATGCGCCAGATGTTTCAGACATTCTCCGTCGCTAGACGAGCAACAGTAGAATCATCTTTGAAGAGTAAAGCTGATGATAGACGGATATGTACTAGAGGAGAAAAACAAAGCATTTCAATCCCCTGCAGAATGCTTTTAATGGAAGCAATTTAAACTGCCATTTCCAGAATGCTTTTATCTGGGCACAAAACAACGAGAGGGGAAGAGGACAGAATGGAGAAAGGGGGGAATATTGGATAGGGAACATGGCCAGAGATGGAAGCACTGGTGGGAGCCTGAAAGATGAGGACGAGAATAATTCTATAGAATGCACACACTCTGTCCAGAACTTTGCATTTATGGGGAGATACAATGGAAGAAAAGCACCCAGGGTCTGCCTTTAGAAGCTTACAGTCAAGAGATCTGAAAAAGGAGAGGAACTTGGTTTGCCAAAGTGGAGGGACAGGGCATTCTGGAGTCATAATAATAATATTTATGGTCTTTGTTCAGCGCTTAACTATGTGCAAGGCACTGTACTGAGCACTGGGGTGGACACAAGCAGATCGTGTTAGACACAATCCCTGTCCCGCATGGGGCTCACAGTCTCAATCTCCGTTTTACAGATGAGGTAACTGAGGCCCAGAGAAGTGAAGTGACTTGCCCAAGGCCACACAGCAGACAAGTGACAGAGCCGGAATTAGAACCTATTACCTTCTGACTCCCAGGCCCCTGCTCTGTCCACTACACCAAGCTGTACTAGTGGGATGTGGGAAGCGGTGTGGCCTGGGAGTCAGATGGACCTGGATTCTAATCCCAGCTCTGCCACTTGTCTGTTGTGTGACCTTGAGCAAGTCATTTCACTTCTCTGGCCCTCAGTTACCTTATCTGTAAAATGGGGATTATTAATACAGTGAAACCCATGTGGGACATGGACTGTGTCCAACCTGATCAGGTAGTGTCTATCCTTGCACTCAGTACAGTGCCTGGCACATAGTAAGTGCTTAACAAATGCCTTATAAAAAAAAAAAAGAAAACTCTCCTGATTTGTAGGTTCCATCTTGTCTAGGCGTCTGGGTGGCCCGTCACGCTCGATATCATGGTTTCTCTTCTCCTTCATTGTTGCCAGCTTCGGGATCCTCAGATTTCTTACCTGCAGTTGAAAGAAATACTCAGAGGAACCCATCTTTTTTTCTTAAGCAACTTATCCACCTCTGCTCTCTTAAATTCAACTGTTTCTTCCATTTTGGAAAGCCCTTCCCAGGAAACATCTGCTGGGAATAAATTTCCCTAGAGATCCTGAGAAGGCAAAGTTAAGGGAATATATCTTCTGACTGAGTTTTGGGCCCCTGAATCATAGGATACCTTCAGCCTCTCGTGCTTAATATTCTTTTGTAAAAGCCCCTGCGTGATATCAATCAATCAGTGATATTTTTGAGCACTTACTATGTGCAAAGCACCGTACTTAAGTGCGTGGAAGAGTACAGTGCAGTGGAATCAGCACACACGCTCCCAGCCCATAATGAGCGTACGGTCTAGAAGGGAAGTGATATGTGGCTCTCATGCCTATTGAATGTGGTATCTGGCACTAGCTTAACATGTTGAATAGGCAAGGTTGCTTAGGAGACTATTGCTCATGACTTTCGTGGGCCTTCTAGTGAGTGTAATGGCATTTTCTGAGCCCCTGCTAGGCACATACATCGTATTAAGGGCTCGAAATGGAATAACTTAAGCGAAGAACTGCCCCAGAGGAATTTAGGAGTCAAATGATTTCCGCAACAGCAGACTTTGTCCTCTCCCTGGCCCGATTCAAACATCTCTCTTGCCTCCCTGCTGTCACCTCTATTGGTGACCCCCTGAGAGTGGCCCGAGGGTCTCCTATCTGAAGAGGGAAAGAAATCCAATTGAGTCTTCTCAGACTCCAGACAGATTGAGTCGACAGAAACAGCTGAAAAATCCATCTCTCTATTTCTCAATGGTTCCGCTAAATGCTCAGGAGTGACTAGGCTCTGTATTACAGAAAACCTATCAGATGAGAGCAGTTGGAATTCTGCTTACTTATTGTTATTCTCCCTGAAAAGGAATTACCTTCCCACCATGAGCTTTCCCCAGAGGTTGGCCTCCTCTCTCGTCTCCTCAAACCGGAGCTCCACGCAGAGTCAGAGGAGAGCTGGATGGGAGCCATACCAGTCAGAGTCCAGGAATTCAAGGGGCTCCCATCCTAGGTCACCAGCTTTTTAAAACGTTCTCCGTCTCCTCCAATCCCCAGACTTTGATGTGCTCTCAGTTCAGGTCCCCCCTCTTTCCCACCCCTCACGAATTCACCTTCTTTCCCAGTTCTGCTCCAGACGTTGCTGCAACGGGGGAGTGAGACCAAATACCTTCCTTGCTGCCTTTGATATTCAAAGTCCTGACTGGCGGTTGGGGCTTGGCTGGAAGGTCGGAAGGTTTCATCAGGTCGACACGCAGTCCTTTCGAGGAGAGGACTGGAATCCTGGAAGCCCAAGGTCTTCTGCCTGGGAGTCGGCGGAGGGAACCTAAAGCTCCTTGTTGGAGTCTCCTCGGAGTGGTGTGTGTTCCCTTCTTCGGAGAGCTTCCTAACTTTATAGAAGCAGTGTGGCCTGAGTGGAAAGAGTACAGACCTGGGAGTCAGAAGGACCTGGGTTTTAACCCCAGCTCTGCCAATTGGATAAGTCATTTAACTTCTCTTTGCCTCAGTTGCCTCAACTGTATAATGGGGATTCAACACCTGTTCTCCTTCCTACATAGACTGTGAGCCCTAAGCAAGAGCGGGACTGTGTCCGACCTAGTTAACTTGTACCTACCCCATTGCTTAGAACAGTGTTTGACACATAGTAAGCGCTTAACAAATAGCATAAAAAAAACTCTGGCCCCCGACTGCCTCACGTAAAAGACCCTGTCACCGTCTGGATTATCCGTGACAACCGGGGCACTCTGGGGAGGGGGAGAGGATGGGGAGAGTGTCGATAGTGACCACCCACACCCACCTGCTTCCATTCCCAGTCCCTCCTGCCACTGCCCACAGCCCTTCTGGTGAAGGCCTTGGTGTGACAATTGCAAGAGAATCCCTCCTCTCACATCTCCTAAACAGGAGGCCCCTCGTCTCTTTGACTCTTCAGTTGCTAGGGTTGTCAGGCTTCAACTTAAGAAAAAAAAATGGGACATTGCTTCCCATATAGCTTCACTCACCCTGCTCTCTGAGGAAATGAAGCACTGCGTCACTCAAATAATGGGCATTCTATTCTTCCGCTTCCTTTCTAGGTAAATGGGGCACGGCGATGGAATTGGGGACGATGTCCTGCAACCTTACTAGAAGCTCATCCCCAGTGCTTGTTTTTGACCATAAAGATTTCAGAAATACTGATATCTGAATTCAAGTCTGGCTGTCTGCTTAAGAGGGGGAAACGGAGGAAATGTGATAAGGCTTCTTAATAACTGCTTCTGGAGGCTGGAACCGAGAGGCTCTAAAAAGCTAATTGATGGTGACTAGGACCACCCTCCCATCATTTCTCTTCTGGTTTCTTAAACGTTTGCTCTCTGGTTGAGACGATTGATATTTACTGAACACAAACTGGGGATTTTTCAATAAAGTTGAAGAAAAACTTTGCCTACAGCCCTCGCTTCCTCAAGCCCCAGTTTTCTCGGAATGCTCAATTTCAGTTCATCCGATCTGGTACAGTACTCGACATCAAAGTCCTGGGGAGACTGATGACCATCACATGCTCGGAGCTAGTGAGAATTCAGTCCACCATGTTGCCAGGTTCCCAAGATTGCAATGTGCTCCCAGCTCAACAGGGACAGGCCTTCTAGTAGGAATTTATTTTTTTCCACAGCTGGCGGTCCTCAGACCACTGACCCCACAAATCCATTCCAGATTCCAGAGAATAGAGAGAGTATGGAAGGGAAGAGAGGAAACCGAAGAGAAAACAAAGATGGTAGAGCTGAATTCCTCCGATGCCGGGTCCTGGAGTGATACTTATCAGTCCTCTCACCAGCTCAGTTTTTGTTGAGATCCCTCCCCTTCGTTCCGTATATATTTTTGTTTGAAGGTCAAAAGGGCAAGTAAGAAGGAAATAGGGGGAGAGTCCTTGTGTTTGTAGGTTCTGAAGAGAAGAAGGTGTATCTTTGCTGGAAACCTCTGGGGTCTGCCCCGTTGGGAATAAGGGTCCAGTTCCAGAAGGAGAATCTTTCTGTGGAGGCTTTTGAAGTTCCTTATGTTTATAAAATGCATTGAAACTGTGAGAAAAAAGAAGCTGTGGCAATATAAAACATTGTTGTAGCACTCATATTCAAGGACATACACGTGATGATGATGATGGCATTTGTTAAGCACTTACTAGGTGCAAAGCACTGTTCTAAGCGCTGGAGAGGATACAAGGTGATCAGGTTGTCCCACATGGGGCTCACAGTCTTAATCCCCATTTTACAGATGAGGTAACTGAGGCACAGAGAACGTAAGTGACTTGCCCAAAGTCACACAGCTGACAAGCGGCAAAGCACACTCTAACCCCTCCAAGGGCTTACATTTGCTTTAAACAAAGAACTGCAGATTTTTTTTTCCTGTTTTACCCCCAACTTAATTTGGATTTTACCTTTTCATCTTAGTTAATTGTTTTCTGTTTGTTTTTCTGGAGGGCAAACTGCTAAGCATTAGGGAATCGCTGTGGCCTGGGGTAGTTACACGCTAACCAGGTTGAACACAGTCTCTGTCCCACGTGGGGCTCATAGTCTAAATCTTCATTTTACACGAGATAACTGAGCTAACTAGAGAAGTGAGGTGATTTGCCCAAGGTCACGCAGCAGACAAGTGGCAGAGCTGGGGTTTGAACGCAGGCCCTGCTGACTCCCAGGCCTGTGCTCTAACCATTAGGGAACTGCTTCTCTGCTTCCCAGTTGGGGCTGTAATGGGTGTTTCTATTTCCCTTTCCAGAGAACCATGTGGTGTTATATATTTCTAACTATCTAGGCTAAAATTGGAGTAGGAAGGAAGCTAGAGTGCACTCATTTGGTCATTATCTTAATTTCTATGTTATCTTACACTTGGGCCCTTTTTCTCTGCTTTTTCTCCAAATAAAACTTCCAGACAGGTCACACTGGCCAGCCAAAGGATATTTTTTCATCGAATTCTTGGCTTGATTTTGACAGTCTTGAACTTCAGTGGCTTTGAAGATGACCTTGCCAACTTTGGTTTTTTAGTATTTTCTGCTATAAGCTTTTCCCATTTGCAGTCCTGATCCTGACTTTGATCTCGGCCTCTTTGGGAATCTGGCTCAAGATTGGTTCCTTCATCCCAGTGGGAGCTTTAGGTCCCATCTCCCATATCTATCCTGCATAATATCGAACATAGGGGTGTTCAATAATTTTAGTCCTAGTTCAGGGGCATTTATTTATTCATGGCTTATTCAGTTCTTTTTCCATATATTTGTGTTTGTGGTCACCAGTTGTAGCTCCGTTTTGTTTTTGTTCTCATCATACATATGCAATTTGAGTATGCCTGCCTCCTTTAAAATGTAAGCTCCTTTAGTCAGGCGGTAAGTCAGTTGTATTTATCGAGCACTTACTGTGTGCAGAGTACTGTACTAAGCACTTGGGAGAGTACACTATAACAATAAAAAATAAGGGTTTTCAGCCTTTAGGGAGGGAAGCGCAACTTTTGTTTCTATTGTATGTTCCCAAGCACTTTAATATTCATTCATTCATTCATTCATTCATTCTATCGTATTTATTGAGCACTTACTGTGTTCAGAGCACTGTACTAAGCGCTTGGAATGTACAATTTGGCAACAGATAGAGACGGTCCCTGCCCAACACCGGGCTGCTGTGCACGTGGTACGATATCAATAACTACTGGTGATGACAGTGATGATAGCCATGAAGATCTGGGACCTTCATGGAGACTTCAAGTGAGGATTGAGGATTGAAGGAACTGGGAAATGGCACTAGTGGCTAGTTCAGGGAAGATCTAGAGTGGTTTTTGTATTTCCTACTCAAGTCGTAGATTGTTTAACCCTGCCAGAAAGATTGTTGCAGGGAAATCCCTTTAGTTCCCTCCACTGAGACAGATCTGCCCCAAACAAACAAAACTCATATCTTGTTTGTTGTTGTTGGACTTTGACCCTTCCATTTTAACTCTGACTTTGGTCCAAGTTCCAAAGACTTAGTCTTCTCAAGGACGCAAGACCAACAAGCAGACATTGGAGTGGAACCGATCCCAGTTAGTACCCCAAATTGAAGAATACGCTGAGGCGGTTGCTTCACCGAGGTGATTGAGGTGATCTGGAGGCAATCCGTGGGTCCTCTCAAGACCCCTGGAGGCCAGATAATCCTAGATCAGATCCCATTCCAAACATATTGGTGGAGGCGAAGGAGGAAAAGAACAGTACCTAGAAGTGCTTCCCTCACCATCCCTGGGTTGGAGTGCTCTAGGGAACCCTGAGAGTGCCGGAATGGGGTGTATGTGGAAGATTTCCCAGGCATAGGAAACCCTCTCTCCACTCACATGTCCTCAAAGATAAACTAATAATAATTGTGGTATTTGTTAAGGGCTTACTTTGTGCCAAACACCGCTCTTATCTGGTCCTTCAGTCCCTGGCCCACATAGGGCTAAAAGGCTAAGAGGGAGAGAGAACAGGTGTTTAATCTCCATTTAACAGAGGAGGAAACTGAGGCACAAAGAAGATAAGTGTTTTGCCCAAGGTCACACAGCAGGCAAGTGGCGAAGCCAGGATCGGAAGCCCTCTGATTCCCAGGCACAAGCTCTTTCCATTAGGCTTTCCAGAAGCCCTGGAGAAGTGTGGCAGTTTCCCTGAAGTGTGTAGAAGGGGAAAGAAGAAGTGGAGAATCACCTCAGATCCTCTTTGCCTTTTCCTCTTTCACCTGGCCATTTGAGGTAATTATATTACCTTCTCTCATTCCTCCTTAAGCTTCAACCTGATATAGGATTCGTCCCTTCCTGCATTAAGCCGTTGTATAGTGTTGCCCAACACCGATGAATAATTGCTGCATGCCACCATGAGGGGATGACATTTCAGGAACAGTGAAGCAAGGCCTCCGTGTAGAATTAGTTTGGGAAGCACTTTACGATCCTTTGGGAGAAAAGACATAGCACTTCTGCACCCGACTGTAGGAGGCCTCTTCGGCCATTAAACGTGATCTGAAGAAAGAAAGGGGTAATATCTTGGTTTCCCCTTATTGTGCCAATATCACACCAGTTCAACACAGGGCTTGGCATATGGTCAGGCAGAATCCATTTTCCCACCGTTTATTTTGCCACCCATTTTAATTTTTAGCAGACGGGCAACCGATTTGCATATTCACAACTAGAAATTCCATGAAGATGAATCGAGTGGAATTAGGGACATTCAGCTAGTAAGTAAATGCAGAATTATAAATGGGGAAGGCCGGAATTATGCCCTTTGGCAGATCGAGAAAAGGCAAATCTCCAGCGACTCTTTTGCGGAGAAAGTTACGGAAATGCTGACTGTTTTCAGGGTTCGTTCTGAGAATATAGTATAGGCTTTCCTTTTTTTTTTTTTTTTGTAATGTGGGATTATGAATTGTGGTGCAGTTTAAACCAAGAAAATCAGAAATGGACATCTCTGGCAGGGGAAACAAGAGTAATGAGAGTATACAGCATATGTGCAGTTTCTAGTTTCCATAGAAACCAAGTAAAGGAAATTCTCTAAAAGAAGGCTGAAGAATAAGTGGATACAGGTCCATATGATTATGTTTTAAACCCTTTAACACACTGAGCAGGCTATTATTATGATTATCTCATCGCCTCTTTCCTATCTTTTTATTCTCCTAAGCTACATTGGGTCCAGATTCTTTTTCTGTGAGGCTGTTGACACAAAGTATAGGATTTCTTTGTCACTTTTGCATCCTGTATCATGTATCCAAACCACAGGTGCTTCCAAGACCTCCGCATTTCTATTCATCTGGCAGAGAGCTGGCTTCGCTGGCCTCCCGGCTACTCTGTGTATACCCACAGGCTGTTGCCTGCTGTTATGGACAGTGTGCAAAGATCCAAAAACTATTAAATGAGAGCACAGAAAGCAGAAGAGCTGTTTGGAAACTGGGTTTGGAAAACTGGTGACGGGACCATCACGTGAATAGAACCGTTGAGTTAAAATTCTATCTTTTCCACCTACCTCTATTACAATATGTCTGGACTGAACTGTTGAAGATCTATCTTTAGCATGTCACAAGCCTGTGGCAGAGCAATATACGAAGGCATAATGTAGAATAAATACTGAATCAATAACCAGGCCATCATGAATCAATTACCAGGCAACCTTAAATCATGCCTTTGTGAAGGGAGACAAGGGAGAAAGAAAGCTATTGCTTCTGGGCTGTGGGGAGACAAAAGGGAATATTAGCACAGGGAAACTGAGGCCACCAGAACATTGCTGGACAGTGTGAATGAAGGCTCAAAAGACACCACTCTGCCTCTACCGGTATTTGG